>NC_041382.1:728599638-728642052 GCF_002162155.2 Triticum dicoccoides | reverse complement strand
CCCTAGTCCGAATAGGACAAGGAAGGGGGGCGGCGCCCCCCTTTCCTCTTTCCCCCTTCCCCTTTCCTTCTCCAACAAGGCAAGAGGGGGGAGTCCTACTCCCGGTGGGAGTAGGACTCCTCCAGGCGCACCCCTAGGGCCGGCCGCACCTCCCCCCTCCCTCCTTTATATACGGGGGCAAGGGGGCACCCCATGACACACAAGTTGATCTTTGTGATCGTTCCTTAGCCGTGTGTGGTGCCCCCTTCCACCATATTCCACCTCAGTCATATCTTAGCGGTGCTTAGGTGAAGCCCTGCATCGGTAGAACATCATCACCGTCATCACGCCGTCGTGCTGACGAAACTCTCCCTCAACACTCGGCTGGATCGGAGCTCGAGGGACGTCACCGAGTTGAACGTGTGCAGAACTCGGAGGTGTCGTACGTTCGGTACTTGGATCGGTCGGATCGGGAAGACGTACGACTACTTCCTCTATGTTGTGTCAACGCTTCCGTTGCCGGTCTACGAGGGTATGTAGACAACACTCTCCCCTCTCGTTGCTATGCATCACCATGATCTTGCGTGTGCGTAGGAATTTTTTTGAAATTACTACGTTCCCCAACAGAGTTGATGCCGCGGGTGCTCGCAAATTGGTAGGGGGCAAATTTCCTTCACTCATGAAAGTTCTTGTGAACTCTTGTCCAAAAGACTGATCCTTTTTGCTCGGCACCTTTCATGGGTCTTGGCCTATCTCCATCTAACTCTCGCAAATCAAAGTGTCCTCCTCTTGGATGTATGATCCCGTGTGAATGCTTTGCCTCCTCTTTTGTGCCTCGGCCCTTTGGGTGAGCTCATCGATAAACACCAATGGCTCGGTTGAAATGTCGACCTCTTCTTCCTCATCTTCATAATACAAATCGTCATCTTCATGCCAAGAGTTGCCATGGTCGTCTTCATCTTCATCATGGCCGACGAATTGAGTGTCTTCATAGTGGTCGCGGCCGTCCTGCTTTGGGTGGCATCGATATCAAAAGCTTGGGTCTGGCTGTCGACATGGAAGGCCTCACCACGGCCCTCGAAGATAATGTTCTCCATGAACGCCGCATAGTCAGGGTCATCGACTGTGGGCGTTGGCATTGGCATTTCGTCGAACAGCCTGCAGGCGCCGACCATGTTCGCCGAAGGGAACGACTGGGGCTGCTTCCTTTGCGTCCCGTAGGACGGCTGGACAGTACCTCTATACCCCAACGTGACGTTGAGGTCGATGACGCCCGCGGGCGTGGACGGAGCGACCACGCTGCAGTCGGCGAGGTGGAGAATCGTGTCTGCCCATGGCCGTGGAGCGGTGGTGCATGATACGTCGTCTCAGGCATGACGGACAAGCTCGGGGAACGATGCTGCAAAGGACGAGCGGCCGACGAGCCTGTGTTGGCCGTGGCCATGGCAGTGACCGATAGGATGGCCGGCGGGGGTCGGCACAACCCTAACATGAGGAGGGCATGCGCCTTGGCAACGATGGACTCCTTGTCGTCGACGTCCGCCTGGTGTTACACGGCACGAAGCGCGGCGGCCTCGGCAGCGTACTCTGCAACAGCCTTCTTCTCTGTGGCCTTTGTCCACCGGTTCCTCCTTTTGGACGATTGGGCATCGAGTTTGGCGACCTCCACCAGCGTGAGCTCCGACCGCGGCTTCTTGGTACCCTTCTTCTTTGCCGTGGGGCACCCGGCCGCGGTCGGTCGCCGGGATTCGTTGGGTCGCCAGCCATGGTGGAGGAGGAGAGGCAGCAGAGAGCGCAGGAGAGTTTTGCGCAAAATGAAGGAAAAATGTGGGCGGTCGTGTCCCCGACACGCGGGCAAGGAAGGACAAGGGCGCGCGTCCCGCCCGTCCCACAAAGCGGCCCAAAGATAGGTTGGGAATGGGTCGAAAGAGGACCAAAAACGGACAACGGTTCGTTTGCTCCCGCGCGTTGGAAGGTCTGTTCTATCTGGTTACCCCAAACGAACATGGTCGGACCATTTGGGGCCGTGCGTTGGAGTTCGCCTGTTGCCGGGGACGGGCGACAAATTTTCGTGTTTTGACCCTTTTCTGAAACCTATTCGAGATTTGACCCTAGTTTGAAAAAAATTCGAGATCTTATCCTTTTGCTACCGCCAGAGTCCATGGCGGTAGGGTCTAACAACCTACCGCCAGGACTTTGGCGGTAGGAAATATCGTTACCACCAACCGGGCTGGCGGTAGCTTGTACAACCCTACCGCCAAGGTGCTTGGCGGTAGGCACAAACACGCACTGTGTTCAATACTTAGAAGGTTTTTGGCGGTAGGACATGCAACCCTACCGCCAGGGACCTTGGCGGTAGGCTATTATACCCTATCGACATAGTCCCTGGCGGTAGCAAAAGGGTCAGATCTTGAAAAAATTCAAACTAAAGTCAAATCTTAAATAGGTTTCAGAAAAGAGTCAAAACATGAAATTTAGCCGGGACGGGTAAGGAGACCTTGGTTGGTTATGTCGGGGGATAGCAACTATTCAAATCTACTTGTGCGACTGCGACGGCTGGCGATGTGATGTACCTAAGTGACCAATATATTCTACTCCTGGAAATGACTCGGCGTCGCTCAAGTCATTGCCTAGAGTACCTTGAGGAGTGTGTGTGTGTGAACAATTGGGAGAAGAGCATATATAAGGATCAAAAGTCCTTGCAGACAACCGAAAAGAAAATCACAATACTGATGCGGACTCGCACCAGCTAGCGATCTAATAACTTAATTAAGCAAAAAGTATAAAAAGTAAAAAGGAGAACGAGGTGTTGACCCGTTGGCTGGGCAGCTGGGATAGTTGTCAGCCCACTCGAGTTCGAGCCTCGGCTTTGACGCAGGTGCTTGCGGAGTTTCTTCTATTAAAAAAAGCCAAGACGGGAGTGAACTTATTGCCGCACACGCAGTCGTCTCTCTTCTTCAACGTAGCCGAAACTACAAGGACGCAACAACCTAGCCTTTTCCTGTTGTCGTCACTTTGTTAAGGACACAACGTTTCTTAGCTTGAGCTCGAATGAGCTTGGTGAACAGTAAAATCCAGAACAATTAAACACAAATTCAAAAATCTGTATTTTGGCAAACGTTGACAAATTTTTCGAGTTCTTACAAAGATATATCATGGAATTACATTCGTGGAGTTCATGGCAAGAAAATAAAATTGATGCTTCAAAAAATGCTATTTTTGAAAGCATTTTGGAATGCTAATTTTGCTTCTTTTTTTTGCCATGACTTCCATGAATGTCATTTCATGATAAAACTTTACAAGCACTCAAAAAATTTTGTCAGAGTTTGCCACCCAAAAAGGTTTTTTTTAATCAAATTTTTTTATTTTGCTGTTCATTGCAGGCTCATTTGAGCTCGCGATCAGAAGAGGACTTTAGCTTTGTTAAGCTCTTCTAACCGAGTTCAACTGGCCGTACATATGTCTATGATAGGAACGACCACAAGAAGATTAGACTACTGCAAATGGTAGCCTCCGCATGGCGGCCGCCGCTCCACCATTTGTGCGTATACATGCAAAATTACACATAGGCAAAATAATAACAAAGATTCCTTCAAATGTGAATTTTGAAAAAGAAATATCTCTCAAATCATTAACTTGATTGATGATTCACTTTAACCGTTTACTTCAAACCTAGATTACTTTCACTTGCTTGCCAGTTATTAACCACTTAGTTGCTACATAAAGATAAATATTTATTCAAAAACAAATTCAGAGTTTACAATGTCTTGGATGCACCCGAACATGTAATGCCAGAAAGACCAATGTCAGCCACCTCATTGACACTACGGCTTACATGAACAAAAGAAACCGAGGGAAAACTCGTAACCAGGGATTTCGAGGCCTGGAAAACAATGATATCAGTCTGTTATCCATAGACCAATGTCTCAATAGGTATTTGTGCAATACAATGCATTGCAAGAATTAATTAACAACAAAATGGAATCAACAGGTAAAGACATCTAGTCTTATACATGGACAGCTCCTTAGTACTCCTCCATTAAGATGTACAAAGCCATTCAAGGAGACAACCAAGCACACCAACACATTCAGACTCCTTTGGAAAACAGCAAGCCGATTGAGACATAAAATCTTCTTTTGGTTACTACTGCATGACAGAATCGGCACCAGAAATATGCTCCAATGAAGAAGTATGTATCTAGAAGATTATAACTGTGCCCTGTGCCCTGTGCTCTGAATCCACTGGGAAAACGGTGACACGCCTCTTCTGGGACTGGCCATTTGCACTGATGTGTTGGCATTCCATTGCACCCAACAAACATAGGGGCTTGTCGACCTATGATGAAATTCACTTCAGCTTGGCTGCACTCCCCACAGAATTTGCTATGGGCACGATTGTCATGGGCTGCTAGAGTATTTGGATGAGCGGAAATGATATGGTCTTCAGAAAAGTGATATGACCCCGTGCAATTTGTCTATGATGGTCGCTACTGATAAAACAAAGTCTGCACAGATGGACGAATATGATACTAGTATTGTTCAAGATGAAGATTTAATTGTTGTATCGCCAAGATTGAAAATAGATGACACAGATGCATTGAAGTATATACATATTGATCAGGAAAGTGTGAAGAATGTACAAGACTCCATGGAAATTACTAGTAGGCCTAAAGGAGCACTTGTATGCATGTGCGTACGGCCATGCATGCATAGGAAACATGAAGCCTTGGTGAGTCACGTTTGTGGAGATATTTTGGGAGGAGTTCAGTTTGAGCCAGCAAAAGAATCCACATGCAACATTGATCAGTTTCAGTTTGGGCCAGAGATAAATGAGTTCACGTGCATCCATGGAAGATTAGTCATGTACGCAGCTAACCACAAGCAAGGAGTTATAAAAATATACAAGTTCCATCTGGTGCGGCCACCTGACAAAGAAGCGTACTCATGGACAACTATGAAGATTAGAGACTTGTTTTCTTTAAAAGGAACCGGGTGGGGTCCACCGGTAAATTGCAGAAGTCACCAGCACCAAATAACAAGTCGTACTAGTTGTTTTTGTTTCCTAAGATTTAGTCAAGTCGGTTGTTATGGTCAAGTTTGTTTTTCTTTTTGGTTTAGGGGTGCGGTTAGCTTGTTGGTCAAACCATGTACGGGCCAGCTATACTATTATAAATAGCCATAGTACGGTCAATGTAAGAGAGGTTATTTTTATATGAAATAGACACGATGTGTTTTTCAGGGTAGACACCCGTATCAAGTTTTGGAGGGATCTTTAGAAAACCTCTGTGGAAATTGTTTTGCGCGTGAGTACCTTCGTCGAGATTGGTTTTCTCGTGCTGGGCCGCAAGGTTCAAACCCTCTACTTCGTGTACATCGCGTGCGCGGGCGAGAGGTTGCTACTGCTGGTGGTGGAGTGTCGTGAAAGGTCGGGCCGCAACAACGAATCGGATCTCACCACGAGGTTCTGTCTTTATCAAAAAGCCACACCAATGGTCGATACTTGGAAATTTTATTTAAAAGAAGGAATGAAAGGCACAAAATTAAGAGCTAAAGCAGACAGGGCAGACAAGATCCGCACATGGATACAGAATAATCTTTAAGTTTTCATGATGTTTCATAAAACAGGCATTGGCTGAATAATTTTTCTTGTCTTTCACTTTTTATGTAATTGTACATATTTATTTAATGAAAATTCACCGTAGAAGAATTGTTCTACAGTCTTGGCCTAAAAAAATCGAGGCCTTCCAGGTACTTCCAGGATACCTCCGGCATCGCCGGGACCTCCCGGAACCCTTCCAGGAATGACTGGAACACTCCCGATGCCCGATCTTTCATTCTCACAGTCCTTCTACAAAGCGATGGTTGTTAAGCATGTGACCCTATAGGTTCGGAAACATGCAGACATCACCTGCAACACCTTCTTGTCAATAATTACCAGCGGGCTCTGGTCAACCTTGATAATTTCCACATATTCACAAGGATCTGTATTGTGCGAACCTTTAGTTACCGTATATAATTTTCTTTGCTTCGTGATATGTTATACAAAACCTTAGGTGAGACGGTATTTCGTGGTCAACATATTGATCACTACTATACTTGTTATCCATGTTACCAATTTTGTTCTTTTTCTCTCGCTCCGTATTCAGGTATCCATGTGATCTCAACATGGCATCTGGACAGTTGATGATGGATACCACAATACCAAGTGGACCCAGAGCTATCACTCTCCATCGTTGGAGGAGCAATCCTACTCTTGAACTATCGAGCACCATGGCATACTTTTCTGTATACCCGTAAGTTACTTTTTGACAACCCCAAAGTAACCATCTGGTATGCAGGTCTACGATATTCTTTGGTACATCATGACCATCGCAGTGTTCTTGCATACATGATCAATAAGAATGAGCGTGGGTGCATGACCAAGATTTAGATTACTCCTATGAATTCATGGGGAATGTGGTGCGTCCAATTAGAAGGGAAGACGGCATCCGACACTTTCTTCAAGTTCATTATGAGATTCGAGATCAGGATACTTGTTAAGATCTTCAAAGAGATCTCATTGAGGAGTGATGGACATGGAATGGGCAACAAAACTAGATGTGCTTCATGTCATTTATGATGAACTTTGTGTTATGTCTTATGTGATGAACAACTATGTTGAATTTAAGCTTGTCGACTAATGAACTATGTAACGAGTACTACTTTTGTTTTGTTTGTTTCAGATTCATTTGTCATGAGTTTTAATTAACATATCATGATTTATTTCAAATATGTATGCAATTGTGAAGAAAAGCAAAAAAGAAATGCATCACCACCTTTTTCAACCTGTTGGAGATGCTCTGAAGAACAACGCTATGGATGTAGACTTCTGCAAAAACACTACGCTTGGGTACCCTACATCAAACCGAAAAGCGAACAGCCCCACGCAGGACGAACAGAAGCTGGAATTATACCAAAATTGCTAGTACATGAGACAACCACTTAAGACATTTATACTGTATTGGTCGGCACAGCCGGCACACCTACAACGCTAGGATAACTTTCACATGCCGTTTAAAGGAAATGGTACAACACGGGAGAACCAAAACTAAGTTTTTGTGCTTCTGGTTACATCTTCTTCAGACACAAACATTCCACACGACGAGACCCTCGTCGCTCCCACCAGCAATGGTAAAATGACACCATGCCACAGCTGGATGAGAACTTCAAACCATAAGAGTCAGTCGCAATGCCTGCCTTGCTGAAATGACGACCGGGAATTAGACTCACTGTATCCTTTGGCTGAGATTCTATCAGTATATGATCGAAAGCCATTCATACTTCCTGATTAGCAGTATCTAAGATGCTCTGTAAAAACAATGCCTTGGCAGAAGAATCGGTCGAAAACTGACCCAAAACTGCAATCGTCGCTGTACTACTCCTGATTTTCTCTATCCCCCTTGATATCATGCAGATGTGGTTGGCTTCCACAACAACTATGGCTCCACGGTGTGAGACGGAATAAACTGCTTCAGCTATCTGTCTTGTCATCCTTTCCTGAACCTGAAGCTTGCACCCATAGAAATGAACCAGAGACTGAAAATGAGAGCGGTTGATCCCTTCACCATCTCCACTGCCAAAGTAACCAATGTGCACTACTCCATAGAACGGCAGCAGGTGGTGCTCGCACTGGGCACAAAATGGCAAATGCAACTCAGAAGTAATTGCTCGATGATCAGTAGCATCTTCACCTGGTCTCTCATATACACTTGCACTGTTAAGTGTAAAACCATTCAGCTTCACATCGAGATTGCATGCTCTGAACCTCATCAGCCATTGCACGTAACGCTGAGGACTGCCTAGAAGTTCTTTCCTGAGGGGGTCCTCACCAAGAGACAAGAGCATTGAGCTGACAGCACAAACCATATTAGATGGAATGGATGCAGATTTTGCTGAGCTAGCACCATTACTTGTATTCCTCTTTGCGTGCCCATTGCAAAGCAGAACCTCATGAGGCCTTAAGGGGCACCAAGTTAAAGAAGCAGAACAGCTGTCCATCTCCATGTCTATGCCTCTAAGCTTAAGAAGAGCCAAAAAATCATTCCAAAAGGAGCTGCTCTCACCCTCAAAGACTCCCGAGCGAGATGAATGTGAAGTTCTAATCAAAGCTCGCGAATTTTTGCATTTAAAGTTCTCCGGCAACGGTATGTGCCAGCACTGCATAGCAACAGCAACACCAGCAGGTTGTATGCTAGCATGCAATGCACCACAAACTTCATTAGCTAATCTCTGAGGGTTTTGAAATCTCTTGGCAAAGACGTCAGCTACTCTTGAAAGCTTGCTTAACCCAACAACCCTTCCACCGGAGGGCACATATCCAACATGGCATCGTATGCTGAACGGAAGTAAGCAAGACTCACAGTATGAATAAATATCGATATCACGAACAACAACTTGCCCTCCAGTTCCTCCAGCAGAACCAGTCCTTTTGTCAACACCAACCTCAGGAAACAGAGCACCCTGCACAATGTCTTTTACTTTCTGTCTGTAACCTGCAAGAGTGGTTTTAGCATTTAGGTATGCATCAAACAAGGCTCAAGAAGCAAGTGTCACGTGTTAAAAAAAACTTCCATACGAAAAGCAACAACCTTAAACATCACTTAAAAATAGACATTGCACAATAAGGCTTAATTTGAACAGACTGGGGTGGACACGGACCCCAGCCCATCCTCGTGGAGTTCAGTTCAAATACTATGTGTATGGGCCCGGCTGCTGGACCATACAAATAAGGCCCAAAGAAAAATATATAAACATAGATATACGTCAGCCATGGGGCAACAGCTTAATACCATGACGAGTTTATAAAATGCAAAAGAATCTACAACAGAGCCTACCAGCAATAGTACCAGAAAACCGCTCACATATGAGCATCAAAAGATAAAGTCCCACGCAGGGAGGAGGGTAGAGCTAGAAAAATAAATAAGAGTCTCTTGATTAACATAGGTGGTTCAGTGCGGTATAAAACAAGCACACAATCTTGAAAATAAATAAATACAGAAGATAGATTGCTAACAGATATTTCTAAGAGTCTTGATTTTTCATCTATAGCCAACAGAGCTGTTAAGGAATTGGTTGCTCATGGACTTTATCTAGATTACCAAACACTCATTAACTAATTTTTTGTCATTTCTCCACTGGCATGCAGTCTTCCGAGAAATGTTGAAAGCAAACAAAGATTATTATTCCTGAAGTTCTATAAATTTCTGGTGATAGCCAGAGAGTTAAAAAAACATGGTGAGATTATCATTTCCAAATTCCCCAAAGACTCATGAACTGCTAAATTATTGAAAAGGGGAGCTTAAAACATATGTATGAACCACGCTTGAAGGATACCTTAACTGACAGCTGGTCACAAAAAGACACTACTTGGAACTCCGTTAACTAGGAAATAATTCAAGTAAGCCTGCCTCTTTAAGAAGAAAATTGTCTTATGATCACCATGGGTATGCGACAATCCAGCAGAGAATATCTCGACATTATTCAACTATCTATTTTGGTAAATGAACCAATGTCCATCTTACTTCTATGTCAATAACTGGTACGAGGAGTGTGTAGGAGAACCACAGCTTGTTACAAGACTATGCAGATATCCTCCAAACAGTCCAATAAATGGCCAGCCTCACTATTTAGTAGTATCATACTAAACAAACCCCATAACTGTTACCTATGGCATGGTTCACTTTGGAATTTGAATTTCCAAGTGTTTGCATCCTAAGACATAATGTTTAGTATGCAACTATCCAGGGGACAATATCCAAACATTATTCAAGTTTTCATTTTGGTAAATAAACTATTGGCCTAAGTTGATAATTATTAATTAGTGTTGTACGAGTTTGTGGGAACAGCACAGCTTGTGATGAGACTATGCAGTAAGCACATATAATCCAATAAATGATGAGCGACTATTAGTATCGTATAAGACAAATGCTAGACACCGACATTAGAAATCATAATTAGTAATTACACAAGATTCCTCAGGAAATTCTTAATTCCACAAATGCCGTGTGCTGCGTGTTGACCATCAAGGACAAAGTGGTATCTTAACTAAACGACAACAACAACGATTATAACTGTATAATTTAAACTTCCCGCTGCTTGCATCAGAGCTCCCAACTGTTGTCCACTGAGACAACTTCACCGCCTTTTATAGTCATACTGCAAAGTCGCAATTAAAATGTCAAGTTCACACTTCCAAGAGATATGGCGGTCATCACAATCCAAGCCATCAAGCCCACTTTGCACAGTCCTGATGCATGGTTTGGTTAATGGACACTACACCCACATCCCCTAGAGCCTGATAGGTGGTCAATCACCAAATTTTAAAGCATGGGCCACCAACAGAAAGCAGCAATGATCACTCTACCAGCCGAGGAACACTACAGCAGCAATGATCACTCTACCAACACTATAGCAGCAACGATCACGACTGATGAACAAACCACTCACAGCAAACTACCGCCCTAAATTAAACCTCAGGCGAAGTGGTCAGTCAGACTGACGAAATGGAATATTCGGGGAACAGATTCCTGGGTAATCCAAACCCCTCGCTCTGAGATCCGAGTTATAACACTCAAATTCCTCACGGCGTCGCTCTGGAGCGCAGCTGATCACGAATCAAGGATCGACAAAGGGGACGAACGCTAGTATGCGCGATATGCTACGAACGGATCCACGGGATAAGGGTAAGGTGGCGGGGAAGGGTGGACGCCATACCTCGGGTGCCGTCGCGGAAGGCCTTGGCGACGCGCTTGGGCGTCCGGCGCAGCCCCTCCCGGCGGTCGTCCTCGCCGAGCCCCGCCAGCAGCGCGCGCACCGCCGGCTCCATGGCGTCCCCCGGCGCCTCCCCGCCGCCGAGCTCCGCCAGGAGATCCTCCTCCCCCTCCTCCTCCTCGTCGCCGCACCCGCAGGCGGCGAGGTGCGCCTCCTCGAGCGCTCCCATGGCGGCGGCAGAGGGTGTCCGCCCCGCCCGCCGGGTAGCAGCGGCTATAATTAGCGGTGGGGGAGCAGACTCGTGGAGAGGGGCGGGGAGTGGATGTGCGCCGCGCGCCCCGAGATGTGCCGTGTGTGGATCGGGCGCCGCCGCCCCGGAGCCTTGGATTTCCCCCCCTCTCCTCTCCTTTTCGCCCACAAACGGGCCGGCGTCGCCGGGAATATATAGGTGCGACGGGCCCGCCTGCCGCCGCTGGGGCCAGCCTGTCGGCGGGGCGGCGGTGGGAAAGGTGCGGCCCCAGATGGGGTTGGTCCGAGGGCGACGGTTGGTGCGGGTACAGATGCGAGACGGGTGGGTTGGTGGGTGGAGTACTGTGCTGTACGCGTCGGTGGCCGTCGGATGCGGGGACGTACGGGCCGGATCGGCCGAGGGAGAGAAGGGTGTGCTCGTCGTCTGACCGCGACAGCGGATCTAGGAATTTCGGGTGCACGGTGAGGGAGGGGAGGGGAGAGTGGACTGGTGTTGGATCGTGCTTTCTATCGACACGCACTTCAATAAAAGAGGGTGGATAGTGTCATAGCATCTTCAGCCACGTACGTCTAATTTGAGCCCTCAAACACCCGCGGAGGCGCCGGTCAGTGACCGGACGTGTCCGTTTTGAGCCCCTA
The DNA here is from genome assembly GCF_002162155.2 of Triticum dicoccoides. Classification (NCBI taxonomy): domain Eukaryota; kingdom Viridiplantae; phylum Streptophyta; class Magnoliopsida; order Poales; family Poaceae; genus Triticum; species Triticum dicoccoides. Next base: position 728,630,436 of record NC_041382.1, on the reverse strand, counting down.
CTTTTCTGTCCGTGCAGCCACATTTCTCAAAAAGATTTCATACGTCCCGTCACTTGCACGTAATTGATGAAGAAGAAGATAGAGAAAGAAAAGAATGAATAAAGAAAAAGAAAAGGTGATCCGGGTGGGGTCGTGTCATACGTGGCGGACTGACCGGGCGTGTCCGGACGCGTCCGCGAGCCCTCATATCGTCCTCATATTTGAAATGGATATGAGGGGTGCCGATCAGTCCGAATGTTTGAGACGGATATGAGGGGTCTGGTTGGGTCGCATTTTTGTGACCAGTCACTAACCGGACGGTCTGCCCGGGCGTTTGAGATGGATATGAGGGGTTCAGTTATAGATGTTCTTATACGTGTAGGGATTCTTTGCTATGATCTCTTTTTTTCATCTTAGAAGGACATTTTTCTGTCAGGGTGTGTTTGGTTTGAGGCACGAGGTACTTCTTTTGTAAGTTTTATAAAATAACATTTTTTACAGATTAAAAAAACTGAGTCCATGTCAATGTTGAAAAACATCTGATATTAAGTTACAGAGGAAGTAGAACATTACAGGTCAGTTCTGCACTGGCACCGCTCCGGTCCAGTGTTTGGTTTGTGAATGAGCCGGGACGTAGTGATCTCCCTATATGCTCAACAAATCGATTCCTCCAAATCGGCTGAACCATGTGTAACGCTTCACCATGCAACAAATGTGATCAGATGGCTTGGGACAAAGGTATTATTGATGTGTTTGGTTGCTAGAGTGTTTTTTCGCATGTGTGGCCTAGCGGAACCGGTGTGGGGAGGAATGTAGGCTCTTAGAGGATCTAGTTCATGTTCCGCAAACAGGCTGCCCACAAAGTCCCATGCTACATGAGTGCACCAATATCCTCTTAATGTTTGGTTGTCCGTGTTTCGAGATTTTGGGCTTGGCTGGTGCATATCGTTGTGTTTGGTTGCTTGCGCACTGATGGTTACTCTCAGCTCTTTTGTGTACATGGTGAACTTACCTCAAATCATGTCGAAATATTTTCTGGTTGATCCCTCGATAAGGTACTCTGAGAGAGAAGTAGATCAGATGGAAACATGAAAGAATTTATGCAGGTTCATGCCCTCATAAAAGAGGTAAAACTTTACTCCTGCTCGTGTATATTGCTTGTGTATAGGGGTTTAAATGATCGAGGGATTGGACAATAGCTCTAAGGTTTTGTATCTTGACAACTAGCCTAGCCCCGACTTATATGGGTATCGGAGTCTAGGTTTACATGATCCCAGTCACTTTGGAGGTGTCCTCCTAGACGCCGATCGTCTTGATGTGTACTCCAAGTCTTCCGGGTCCACTTTGTCATAGGGCTATGGTCAGGGTTAATCGGCCAAGGCATAATTGACCTAGGGGCCCAGGCTGGCCTACCTGGGTCGACTTCGAGTAAGGCGAGGCACCCCTGGGCCGTAACATCGTCACACCACCACACTTGAAAGAACTTTGTCTATGAGCATAAAAAAAAACTTACAACATGAGAGTTGTGTGGAACAATGATATGAAGCTAGTGGTCAAATGAAACTTCAAAGGATCGACCACGTGTGTTGAATTTGATGAAATTCATCAAAAATAATTCCAAACTTGAACACAAAATTGAGGAATATATAGATTTATTTGTCTACGACTATAGAAACGAAAAACTTATAACACGAAAGTTGTGTGAAACAACGATACTAAAGGAAATTGCAGATGGTCGACTGTGTGAAGCGAATTTCAAAAAAAATGCCTAAAAATGCTTCAAACATAAACACAAAAGATTTACAGCCAATGAAACTAGGAACCAATCACGAGAATGGAATCACAAACATTGGTATGCATTTTTTACCGCTTGTACAGTAAATACCAAGGTTTAACCGCTTTTACATGATTTGCTAGAGATGCTCTAATATTAAAGGTGAGTTAGTAGGTTTGCCTCGCCTCCTTCTCCGAGTTTTTTCTCGCCACAACCCTTTCCACCTTTTTTTTTTGTTTTTTTATAATCTCAACCGATGTCGTGCAAAATCTATATCTATATCTATATCTATACCTACTAATAAAGCAAGATGCGTTTCTTTGAATTTTTTTTCATCCGTTCACCATTGAAAATATTTTTTCCCGTTTTTCTATTAAAAGCCAACCCATTTATTTCATGCCCACGCAGGTGAAAAAAATCCTGTTTACCTGATCGAGCGTCAAATAGTCGCAGCTTTGCACAGGCAGCCAAGCTGGATGAACCATTTTTTTCTGGGTTCTGTTTCAATTTTTCTTTTTCTGTTTTGTTCTCTTTTTCTTTTCCTGTTTGTTTTTTCTTTTTTTACTTACAATTTTATTTTTATTTTTCCTTTTTTGCGTAAATTCAAAAATTCAAAAAAAAGAATTCCAGAATAAATCGAATTTTTGAAAAATGTTCCAAGTTCCAAAAAATATCCCGGTTTGAAAAATGTTCAGAACTTAAAACATTTGTTCCCGTTCCAAAATTGGTTCAAATTATTATAAAATGTTCCCTTTTTTATTTGTGTTTTCCAAATTTGTTTGAGATTTTTTTTTAAAATATTGCATTTCAAAAATGTTCCAAATACAAGAAATATTCTTGCTTTAGTTATATGTTCGCAAGTTCAAAATAATTTCGTAATTTAAAGAAACACATTTTCTAAAACCGTTCGGAATGTTCAAAATATGTTTCTTTTTTCAAAAATTGTTCACAGATTCAGAAAAAGTTCCTGTTTTTAAAAAAGGTTCATGTTTTCCAATAAAATTGTGATTTTTGAATGTTTCAAAATTTTCTATGTATATCTAAAAATTTAAAGAATTTCACAAAATTATTTGGGATTTTCAAGATTATTCATGTTTCTAAGAATATTTGGCAATTTAAAAAAATAAAAAAAAATGTTTGCAATCTAACATTGGAGTTTGTTCTTGGAGGTTCAAGTTGGCCATTGGTTTGTAGGACTCATTTGCCAAGTGGCTAGCAACACGTAGTCTGGTCTTTGAGTGCATGATTTCGATCCTTCAACACTTCTGGATATATTTTTTGCGCCTTACAAACACAAGTTGTCTTGGTGGCTAGCAGTGTGCTGGCCCATACACGAACAGATGTGCGTCCCACACGCTATTTTACGCAACTAGCGTCATATAGTTGCCCTCACGCAGTAGGCCCAAGGAAAAGAAAAAAATTGCTCCGTTGCACATGCAGTATTGGGCCTTACGCGCACTCCCCTATTGGGTCATCTACATCCGACCCATTGATCCTCACAGAAGAGCCAAAATATTTGGCGGACCTAAGGAATAGAACTTGCGACATTGCATGCACATCCTCAGGCGGATGCGAACTGAGCTAGGGCGGCTTTGTTACATAAAAATGGCTGGCCCTACTATTAAATGTACATATAGGTTTTGTTCCGTCCACTCATAGTTTCCAAAAAAATTGTTTGTCCCTCGCGTGGGACGAACTGGGCCTACCCACACCTTTTTTCTGTGAGATGGAAGAGCAACAAAAAATTTAAGCACTGAGAGAATTGAACTATGGGCATTTCCTATTGTGTCGATGGACAAAACCAACTCAGCTATCTTGTAATTATGATGAGAATAGTATTGCCTTGGAAATTTATAGTAAATCCCCACTAGTTTGTGCATGTCCATAGTTGTCTGGAAATAAGAAGTTTGTATCAAAATAAGAAATTTATACTGGGAATCATGAGTAAAAGGAGGAACTACATAAATTATTGCCGGTGCTAGCTTGCAAGTGACAATAAAAGAGAATATGTTGGTTTGGCTCACATAAATAAATTATGAGCGCTAAAATAATCAAAGAGAATAAACCCTAATAAAAAAAGGACATTGATGTATGGTTATGCACTAAATATGCTAATGAAATGGGATTTATGCGCCGCAATTAGTAATCCATCAGGTTACGCCATTGTAAGAGAGAGTGCTCGAAGCAACCGTGCCTCGGAGGTCGTCGCATAAGCTACCAAATGAGGAGGCGGACACAACTCCGAGATAGAGGCAGACCCAAAGGATAAAAACACATGAGTTGGATGGTTGCCACCACGCTGATTAACCCTACCACTATCAAGACCTCGCGGGACAGACATGACCCGCGAGAAGTCCACAACTCCTTGTTCTATCGCACCGCTGTGAAGATCATTTTTGTGGACACATCTATTATCTCTTCCATTGCTTCTTGCAAAAAACAACAACTCTCCCATTGCAACACACGGACATATGTCCTAATAAAAACCAATGTAAATAGAGTAACTTGGAATAATCTAATTACCAAATCAGTATTTTCCCCAAAACACGTACATTAACTCAATCAAATCAAATCCTAACAGAATCTCAACTAAATCTAAAATTTCCTTGCCTTCCCCTATTTATGTCCAAAATCAAATAAAACCTTGACAAAACTTAATTAAATCAAAAATTTCTTTGCCTTCCCATACTCATGCTCAAATCAAATAAAATCTCACCAAAATGTAGAATATGGTGGTCGTATGTCAGACAAAATTGATGTTGAACCAGTAGAATAAGTATGCCCCATTACAAGGCACATGCAATTAGCTAGTACTTCGCGCATGGGTTCAGGACATCCGCGACACCCTCGGCCCTATGCCACTTGTCCAGTATGTTGATCTGTGGTGACATGTCAGATTCACCCACTCTCTCGGACCTCCATGATGGGTTGTGCTAGCGTTCCTAAGAGAAGATTTAGATACCTAAGACAGTGAGACCTTTTAAATTTGAACTCTGCTGATTCCTAAGAGAAGATTTAGATACTTTAGTATATAATGTTTGGTGTGATGCTTATCATGGTAAAAGTTTGCAAGATCAGTGGCAAAATAGAGCTAGGATACTAAGAAAAACGCTCAAAGGGTGGAGTCTCAACTATGTTTGGTTTTACAAAAAGAAAAAAGTTTTCCTGATTAGGCCTATAGATGAGATAGACAGAGAGAGTGAATTGATTGGTTTGACTAAAGAGAAGTATATGTTAAGGAAAAAGCTAGAGGAGGAACTTTCAAAGATTAATAAAGAGGAGTTAATGTGGTTGCAGAGATCGAAAGGGAAGGAACTATTAGAGGGTGACGCTTTAACTTCTTATTTTATATCTAAAGCTAGTAGTAGAAAAAGGAAAACCAGAATTACCTCTATTAAGACTGCTGCTAATGATGTGATCTAGGGGGACAAAGATTTATTGATTTTTGCCACTTCCTTTTACAAAAATTTATTTGGCCCTGCTGTAGGTATGAATAATATTTCCCTTAATATTAATTTACCTGTGGTTTTGAGTGATGCCAATAGAAAAAATTTGGATCGGAAGTTTACTTTAGAAGAGATTAAGATTGCTGTTTTTATATGAAACCTAACAAAGCACCAGGACCTGACGGATTTCCTATAGAAATTTATCAGAAGTACTAGCACATAATTGGAGAGGACATTTTGGAGTTTTTCAGTGATTTTTATGAAGGAAAGTTAGATTTAGCTATATTTAATTATGGTGTCCTTGCGTTAATTCCAAAATGTGCTGACGTTCAAACTTTACAACAATATAGACCAATTGATACGTCTCCGTCGTATCTACTTTTCCAAACACTTTTGCCCTTGTTTTGGACACTAAATTGCATGCTTTGAATGGAATTTACCCGGACTGACGCTGTTTTCAGCATGCCATGGTGTTATTTTTGTGTAGAAATAAAAGATCTTGGAATGACCTGAAAATCAACGGAGATTATTTTTGGAATATATAAAAAATATTAGCGAAAAGATCCACGTCAGGGGGCCCACACCCAGTCCACGAGGGTGGGGGCGCGCCTACCCCCCTGGGCCCGCCCCCTGCTCGTGGGCCCCTTGATGCTCAACCGACGTCCATCTTGACTCCATATATTCACTTTCGGGGAGAAAAAAAATCAGAGAGAAGGATTCATCATGTTTTATGATACGGAGCCACCGCCAAGCCCTAAACTCTCCCAGGAGGGCTGATCTGCAGTCCGTTTGTGGCTCCGGAGAGGTGAATCCGTCGCCATCGTCATCATCAACCTTCCTCCATCACCAATTTCATGATGCTCACTGCCGTGCATGAGTAATTCCATCGTAGGCTTGCTGGACGGTGATGGGTTGGATGAGATTTATCATGTAATCGAGTTAGTTTTGTTAGGGTTTGATCCCTAGTATCCACTATGTTCTGAGATTGATGTTGCTATGACTTTGCTATGCTTAATGCTTGTCACTAGGGCCCGAGTGACATGATTTCAGATCTGAACCTATTATGTTTTCATGAATATATGTGAGTTCTTGATCCTATCTTGCAAGTATATAGTCACCTATTATGTGTTATGATCCGTTAACCCCGAAGTGACAATAATCGGGATACTTATCGGTGATGACCGTAGTTTGAGGAGTCATGTATTCACTATGTGTTAATGCTTTGGTCCGGTACTCTATTAAAAGGAGGCCTTAATATCCCTTAGTTTCCAATAGGACCCCGCTGCCACGGGAGGGTAGGACAAAAGATGTCATGCAAGTTCTTTTCCATAAGCACGTATGACTATATTCGGAATACATGCCTACATTACATTGATGAACTGGAGCTAGTTCTGTGTCGCCCTATGTTATAACTGTTGCATGATTGATCGCATCCGACATAATTCTCCATCACCGATCCAATGCCTACGAGCTTTTCCTATATTGTTCTTCGCTTATTTACTTTTCCGTTGCTACTGTTACAATTACTATAAAACCAAAAATATTACTTTTGCTACCGTTACCACTATTATCATATTACTTTGCTACTAAATACCTTGCTGCAGATATTAAGTTTCCAGGTGCGGTTGAATTGACAACTCAGCTGCTAATACTTGAGAATATACTTTGGCTCCCCTTGTGTCGAATCAATAAATTTGGGTTGAATACTCTACCCTCGAAAATTGTTGCGATCCCCTATACTTGTGGGTTATCAAGACTATTTTCTGGCGCCGTTGCTGGGGAGCATAGCTCTATTCTTTGAGTCACTTGGGATTTATATCTGCTGGTCACTATGAAGAACTTGAAAGATCAAAGAACCAAGATTTTTCCCTCAACTACGAGGGGAGGTAAGGAACTGTCATCTAGCTCTACACTTGATTTACCTTCTGTTTTGAGTAAACTCGCGACACATACACATGCTATTGATTCTGATAGGTCGCATGTTATTGATGATGCCACTTCTGCTTTTCATGATACTTATGATGAAACTACTTCTATGCTTGATAATACTGTGCCACTAGGTGAATTTCTTGATGAACAACTGGCTAGGGCTAGAGAGAATGAAATTATTGAAACTGATAATATTGATGAAAGTGATGATGAAGATTCTCCCCCTAGATATGAATTGCCTATTGTGCCTGAGGGTTATGTTATGGATGAAGAAACTGCTAGAGACTTTCTCGCTTGCAATGATAGATCTGATCTTAAGAAATTATTAGCTAAGCTCGAAGAAAAGTCTTTGAATGCTAGAATGAAATATGACCCTGCTTTTGCTACTTCACCTATCTTTATTACTGATAAGGATTATGATTTCTCTGTTGATCCTGAGTTAATCACTTTCATTGAATCTGATCCTTTTTATGGCTATGAATCTGAAACTGTTGTGGCACATCTTACTAAATTAAATGATATAGTAATCCTGTTTACTCATGATGAGAAATCCCGCTATTACTTTATCCTTAAGTTGTTTCCGTTCTCATTAAAGGGTGATGCTAAAACATGGTTTAATTCTCTTGATCCTGGTTGTGTGTGTAGTCCCCAGGATATGATTTATTACTTCTCTGCTAAATATTTCCCCGCTCATAAGAAACAAGCTGCCTTAAGGGAAATATATAATTTCGTGCAAATTGGAGAAGAGAGTCTCCCACAAGCTTGGGGGAGGCTTCTCCGATTACTTAATGGTTTGCCTGGTCATCCTCTCAAGAAATATGAAATACTTGATATCTGTTATAATGAACTAACTAATGCTTCCAGAGACCACCTGGATAGTTGTGTTGCTTGTGTTTTCAGGAAAAAAACTGTTGATCAAACTGAATTGTTATTGAATAATATGTTGACTAATGAAAATAATTGGACACTTCCTGAACCAACTCCTAAGCCAACTCTGAAGAAAAGGGGTATTCTATTTCTCAGTCCTGAAGATATGCAAGAGGCAAAGAAATTTATGAAAGAAAAAGGTAGTAGAGCTGAAGATGTTAAGAATTTACCACCTATTGAAGAAATACCTGGTCTTGATAACCCGACACAAGTAGTAAAGGTGAGTTCTCTCTATAGATTTGATAAATGTGAAATCTTATTTACTAACTTCGCTAGCCAATGCTTGGATGAGTTTGATGACTTTATGGTTAAACAAGAAAACTTTGATGCTTATGTTGGTAGACAATTGAAACACAATGCCAATATGCTTGAACACTTGAGTGATTATATGTCTAGAGTTAAAGGTGAACTTAAACTTATTAGTAAACATGCTTCTATGTTTACCACTCAAGTAGAACAAGTACTTAAGGCTCAGAATGATTTGCTCAATGAATTAAATAATAAGAAAAATGATAATGCTGTTAGAGTTATGACTAGAGGGGGTAAAATGACTCAGGAACCTTTCTATCCTGAGGGCCACCCTAAGAGAATTGAGCAATATTCTCAGAGAACTAATGTTGATGCACCTAGTCCTTCTATAAGGAAGAAGAAGAAGAAAAATGATAGGACTTTGCATGCTTCTAGTAAACCTGTTGTTGACACACCTGAGAATCCCAATGATATTTCTATTTCTGATGTTGAAACACAATCTGGTAATGAACATGAACCTAGTGATAATGTTAATGATGATGTTCATGTTGATGCTAAACCTAGCAATGATAATGATGTGGAGATTGAACCTGCTGTTGATCTTGATAACCCACAATCAAAGAATCAACGTTATGATAAGAGAGACTTTGTTGCTAGGAAGCACGGTAAAGAAAGATTACCATGGGTTCAGAAACCCATGCCTTTTCCTCCTAAACTATCCAAGAAAAAGGATGATGAGGATTTTGAGCGCTTTGCTAAAATGATTAGACCTATCTTTTTGCGTATGCGTTTGACTGGTATGCTTAAAATGAACCCTTATGCTAAATACATGAAGCATATTGTTACTAATAAAAGAAAGATGCCGGAAGCTGAAATTTCCACCATGCTTGCTAATTTCACTTTCAAGGGTGGAATACCAAAGAAACTTGGAGATACAGGAGTACCAACTATACCATGCTCCATTAAAAGAAACTATGTTAAAACTGCTTTATGTGATCTTGGAGCCAGTGTTAGTGATATGCTTCTCTCTTTATATCGTAGACTTGATTTGAATAAGTTGACACCTACTGAAATATCTTGGCAAATGGCTGATAAATCAACTGCTATACCTATCGGTGTTTGTGAGGATGTGCCCGTTGTGGTTGCAAACATTACTATTTTAATGGACTTTGTTATTCTTGATATTCCCGAGGACGATAGTATGTCAATTATCCTTAGTAGACCTTTTTTGAATACTGCAGGGGCTGTTATTGATTGCAACAAAGGCAATGCCACTTTTCATGTTAATGGTAATGAGCATACGGTACACTTTCCGAGGAAACAACCTCAAGTCCACAGTATCAATTCTATTGGAAAATTTTCAACAATCACTATTGGAGGTTTTGAATTTCCTCTCCCTACTGTCAAGAAAAAAAATGATATTCTTATTGTTGGGGATATGCATATCCCCGTTGAGGTAACCTAGTGTTATTCGAAATTTATCCGGTTTCATGTTATTCGAAATGAGTTTGTTAACAAGACTTGATTAACCTTGTTAGTGGATTCCTTTTGATGAGCATGAGATGGATGAAGTTAGAAAGCACAACTCTCTGTACCCTCTTTTTACTTTCCGTTATTTATATTAAATAAAGCAGAAATAGTATTTTCTGTCTATTTTCTGAATTATCCATGCAACAAAAAAATACCTCGAAAATAGAAGTTCTCCAAATGCCCTGAAAATAAAATATGATTTTTTCTAGAATATTTGAGAATATCTGGCACTGAGAACACAGTAGGGGGAGCAGCCACGTGCCCACGAGGGTGGAGGGCGCGCCCCCTACCTCGTGGACCCCACGTGGGTCCCCTTCACTTATCCTTGCACCCACACACTTCGTCTTGCTCCAGAAAAAATCACTAGTCAGCTCAAGCCCGAGTTCTTGCTCATCTTGCTGCCATTTTCGATCTCCTTGCTCAAAGCTCCATTCACAAAACTGCTTTGGGGGATTGTTCTTTGGTATGTGACTCCTCCAATGGTCCAATTAGTTTTTGTTCTAGTGCTTTATTCATTGCAATTTTTTGTTGCTTAGGTGACCCTGTTCTTGAGCTTGCATGTCAAATTTATGTGGTCAAAAGTAGTTTTAATGCATGATGTAGCCTCTATGCACTTGTAGGAGTAGTTGCTATCAATCTTGTTGAGTTTGGTTCACTTTTGAGGGGCTCATCGAGCCAAAGCTCGAAGGATAAGCAAAGTGAAGAGAACAAGAAGCCCAAGTATAATCTCCCTCGTACTGCGGAGGTTCGACCATGTGAATGGCCTTGTGATGAGTTCTTGAGAGAAGCTGGGATTCATGAAGATTTTTATCATTTGGCTGACAATGCAGGCCTCATCTCCTTCCTCCACGACCAGCGTGAACAGTATCTTTTACTCACCAATATCTTTGTGCAAAATTTTCATTTCCATGCTAGGAGATCACCACCTTCGGTGGAATTTTATTTATATGATGAGCATAAGGAGATGTCACTTTATGATTTTTGCCGCGTTTGTTTGATACCCTTTGAGGGTAGCATAGGAGAACCACATCGTAATGATGTGGAGGGATTTATTGATATGATTGTTGTAGGGGAAACGAGGAAAATTTCCGATGCGAGAATCACTAGCATACATTTTCCTGTTCTACGTTACTTCGCAGTATTTGCTAGTAGATGCTTAATTGGTCGCGGGAACTGCGGAAACCTGAGTGCCCCTGATATTGTTATTTTGCGCCATGCCTTGTTTCATGATACTACTTTCAGTTTAGGCGCTATTGTTGCTAAACGGTTAAATCTGAACCGTACTAAGGGCCCCGTCCTCGAAGGCATCTTTGCCTCGCGCCTTGTTGCACACTTTAACATACCTATCAGGCATTATGAGAAAGAGGAAAAGTTGCCACCTCCCATTGTTCTAGGTTATAAGAGTATGGTAGCACATGAGGATCCTCCTCAGTACACCGGAGGGAGCAGTTTTGATCCTTGGGCATAGACCAACTTAGACCAAAAGCCTAAGCTTGGGGGAGTACGTATTTCCCACCGACCTTACATTCATGTTCACACACTCATGCCAGTTGTCGGTGCTCATACTTTTTCATTGTATCATCCATGCTAGTTTATTTTAATTTTCTCGCTTTCTTCTTGTGTGTTTGAAAAACCTTAAGAAAAACCAAAAAAATTAGTTGTAGCTTTTAGCTAGTTTATTTACCATGCCTGTAGTAGTAGTAATTAAAAAGAAAACCCAAAAAGATTTCTCGTTCTTCTTTTGCTTGTTGGGAGCTTTCCCGTGTAAATAGTTTTGTTTTATTTGTTTTCTTTGGGGTCGAGAGGAGAAGACTATAATGAAAATGTTGAGTGGCTCTCTTATGCATTATTGTTGATCTAACAAAGAGCCCACATTACCTTGTCTTCTTTCTTGAATTGAATGCTTGCAGATTCCAGCTTAGTCCAATGCACGTGCACTATTATTATCCACACTATTCGGTCGTGCAAGTGAAAGGCAATAATGACGATATATGATGAACTGATTGAGATGAGAAAAGCTGGTATGAACTCGACCTCTCTTGTTTTTGTAAATATGATTAGTTCATCATTCCTGATTCAACCTATTATGAATGAAACATGTTTGCAATGACAATTAGAGATTATAGTTGCTTATGCCATGCTTAATTAGCTAGGAGTTTATAATGGTTTACCTTGCGTGCCAACATGCTATTAAAATGGTTGTGATGTGGTATGATGGGGTGGTATCCTCCTTTGAACGATTCAGGTGGCTTGACATGGCACATGTTCACGCATGTAGTTGAAACAAAATCAACATAGCCTCTACGATATTTATGTTCATGGTGAATTATATCCTACTCATGCTTGCATTCGGTGTTGATTAATTATAATGCATGTTCATGACTGTTGTCGCTCTCTAGTTGGTCGCTTCCCAGTCTTTTTCTAGCCTTCACTTGTACTAAGCGGGTATACTGCTTGTGCATCCAATTCCATAAACCCCAAAGTTATTCCATATGAGTCCACCATACCTACCTATATATGGTATCTACTTGCCGTTCCAAGTAAATTTGTATGTGCCAAACTCTAAACCTTCAAATAAACATTCTGTTTTGTATGCTCAAATAGCTCATGTATCAACTAGGGCTGTCTGTATCTTCCATGCTAGGCGGGTTATTCTCAAGAGGAGTGGACTCTGCTCCTCATTCACGAGAAAATGACTGGTCACCAGGATGCCCAGTCCCATGCTCAAATCAAATCAAAATAATTGCAAACAAAACTCCCCCAGGATTGTTGTTAGTTGGAGGCACCCGTTGTTTTAGGCAAGCCATGGATTGATGCTTGTTGGTGGTGGGGGAGTATAAACTTTACCATTCTTCTTGGGAACCGCCTACAATGTGTGTAGCATGGAAGATATCGAGATCTCTCAGTTGTTATGTTGACAATGAAAGTATATTGCTCAAAATATTATTCATCTCTATTTCAAAATCGAGCTCTGGCACCTCTACAAATCCCTGTTTCCCTCTGCGAAGGGCCTATCCATTTACTTTTATGCTGAGTCATCATCCTTTTATTAAAAAGCACCAGTTGGAGAGCACCGCTGTCATTTGCATATATTATTGTTAGTTTACATTGAGTATGACTTGAGTGGATCTCTTTTATCATGAGTTTCAGTGTCTAGTTAGTCCTTGATCTTTAAAGGTGCTCTGCATTTATGTTTTGCGGTCTCAGAAAGGGCTAGCGAGATACCATCTTGTCATATCATATTATGATTGTTTTGAGAAAGTGTTGTCATCCAAGATTTATTATTATTGCTCACTAGTTGATTATGCCATTGTAGGATTTACATATTTGCTGAAAACTTGAGGCTAGTTCATAATCTTTGCTGAAAACTTGAATGCTGGCTTTACATATTTACAACAACAAGAGCAAAGAGAGTTTGTAAAAGTTTTTCTTTATCACTTTTAGTTTATCAACTGAATTGCTTGAGGACAAGCAAAGGTTTAAGCTTGGGGGAGTTGATACGTCTCCATCGTATCTAGTTTTCCAAACACATTTGCCCTTGTTTTGGACTCTAACTTACATGATTTGAATGGAACTAACCCGGACTGACGCTGTTTTTAGCAGAATTGCCATGGTGTTATTTTTGTGCGGAAATAAAAGTTTTCGGAATGACCTGAAAATCAATGGAGATTATTTTTGGAATATATAAAAAATACTGGCGAAAAGATCCACGTCAGAGGGCCCACACCCTATCCACGAGGGTGGGGGCGCGCCTACCCCCCTGGCGCGCGCCCCTGCCTCGTGGGCCCCCTGATGCTCCGCCTATGTCCATCTTGACTCCATATATTCACTTTCGGGAGAAAAAAATCAGAGAGAAGGATTCATCGCGTTTTACGATATGGAGCCACTGCCAAGCCCTAAACTCTCTCGGGAGGGCTGATCTAGAGTCCGTTCGGGGCTTCGGAGAGGGGAATCCATCGCCATCGTCATCATCAACCTTCCTCATCACCAATTTCATGATGCTCACCGCCGTGCGTGAGTAATTCCATCGTAGGCTTGGTGGACGGTGATGGGTTGGATGAGATTTATCATGTAATCGAGTTAGTTTTGTTAGGGTTTGATCCCTAGTATCCACTATGTTCTGAGATTGATGTTGATATGACTTTGCTATGCTTAATGCTTGTCACTAGGGCCCGAGTGCCATGATTTCAGATCTAAACCTATTATGTTTTCATGAATATATATGAGTTCTTGATCCTATTTTGCAAGCCTATAGTCACCTATGATACGTCTCCAACGTATCTATAATTTTTGATTGTTCCATGCTATTATATTATCAACCTTGGATGTTGTATATGCATTTATATGCTATTTTATATGATTTTTGGGACTAACCTATTAACCTAGAGCCCAGTGCCAGTTTCTGTTTTTTTCCCTTGTTTTAGGGTTTCGAAGAAAAGGAATATCAAATGGAGTCCAAATGGAATGAAACCTTCGGAAAAGTTATTTTTGGAAATAAAGCAATACAGGAGACTTGGAGTGCACGTCAGGGGATCAACGAGGAAGCCACGTGGCAGGTGTTGGGGAACATAGTAATTTCAAAAAAATTCCTACGCACACGCAAGATCATGGTGATGCATAGCAACGAGAGGGGAGAGTATTGTCTATGTACCCTCATAGACCGAAAGCGGAAGCATTAGCACAACGCAGTTGATGTAGTCGTACGTCTTCATGATCCGACCGATCAAGTACCGAACGCATGGCACCTCCGAGTTCTGCACACGTTCAACTCGATGACGTCCCTCGAACTCCGATCCAGCCGAGTGTTGAGGGAGAGTTTCGTCAGCACGATGGCGTGGTGACAATGATGATGTTCTACCGACGCCAGGCTTCGCCTAAGTACCGCTATGATATGATCGAGGTGGATTATGGTGGAGGAGGGCACCGCACATGGCTAAGAGATCAAGAGGTCAATTGTTGTGTCTATGGGGTGCCCCCTGGCCACGTATATAAAGGAGTGGAGGAGGGGGAGGGCTGGCCCTCTCTATGGCGCGCCCTAGGAGAGTCCTACTCCCACCGGGAGTAGGATTCCCCCTTTCCTAGTAGAACTAGGAGCCCTTCCAAGTAGTAGGAGTAGGAGGGAAGGAAAGGGAAGGGAAAAGGAGAAGGAAGGAAGGGGGCACCCCCCTCCCTAGTCCAATTCGGACTAGCCCATGGGGAGGGGTGCGGCCACCCTTTGAGGCCTTTCTCTCCTTTCCCGTATGGCCCATTAAGGCCCAATACGAATTCCCGTAACTCCTCGGTACTCCCGAAAATACCCGAATCACTCGGAACCTTTCTGATGTCCGAATATAGTCGTCCAATATATCTATCTTTATATCTTGACCATTTTGAGACTCCTCGTCATGTCCCCGATCTCATTTGGGACTCCGAACTCCTTTGGTACATCAAAACACATAAACTCATAATATAACCGTCATCGAACTTTAAGCGTGCGGACCCTACGGGTTCGAGAACTATGTAGACATGACCGAGACACATCTCCGGTCAATAACCCATAGCGGAACCTGGATGCTCATATTGGCTCCTACATATTCTATGAAGATCTTTATCGGTCATACCGCATAACAACATACGTTGTTCCCTTTGTCATCGGTATGTTACTTGCCCGAGATTCGATCGTCAGTATCTCAATACCTAGTTCAATCTCGTTACCGGCAAGTCTCTTTACTCATTCTGTAACCCATCATCCCGCAACTAACTCATTAGTTGCAATTCTTGCAAGGCTTATAGTGATGTGCATTACCGAGTGGGCCCATAGATACCTCTCCGACAATCGGAGTGACAAATCCTAATCTCGAAATACGCCAACCCAACAAGTACCTTCGGAGACACCTGTAGAGCACCTTTATAATCACCCAGTTACGTTGTGACGTTTGGTAGCACACAAAGTGTTCCTCTGGTAAATCGGAGTTGCATAATCTCATAGTCATAGGAAGATGTATAAGCCATGAAGAAAGCAATAGCAACAAACTAAACGATCAAGTGCTATGCTAACGGAATGGGTCAAGTCAATCACATCATTCTCTAATGATGTGATCCCGTTAATCAAATGACAACTCATGTCTATGGCTAGGAAACTTAACCATCTTTGATTCAACGAGCTATTCAAGTAGAGGCATACTAGTGACATACTGTTTGTCTATGTATTCACACATGTATTATGTTTCCGATTAATACAATTCTAGCATGAATAATAAACATTTATCATGATATAAGGAAATAAATAATAACTTTATTATTGCCTCTAGGGCATATTTCCTTCAATCTCCCACTTGCACTAGAGTCAATAATCTAGTTCACATCGCCATGCGATTTAACATCAATAGTTCACATCACCATGTGATTAACACCCATAGTTCACATCGTCATGTGACCAACACCCAAAGGGTTTACTAGAGTCAATAATCTAGTTCACATCGCTATGTGATTAATACCCAAAGAGTACTAAGGTGTGATCATGTTTTGCTTGTGAGGGAAGTTTAGTCAACGGGTCTGCTACATTCAGATCTGTATGTATTTTGCAAATTTCTATATCAACAATGCTCTGCACGGAGCTACTCTAGCTAATTGCTCCCACTTTAAATATGTGTCCAGATTGAGACTTTGAGTCATCTGGATCAGTCTCAAAACTTGCATCGACGTAACCCTTTACGATGAACCTTTTGTTACCTCCATAATCGAGAAACATATCCTTATTCCACTAAGGATAATTTTGACCAATGTCCAGTGATCTACTCCTAGATCACTATTGTACTCCCTTGCCAAACTCAGGGCAGGGTATACAATAGGTCTGGTACACAGCATGGCATACTTTATAGAACCTATGGCTAAGGCATAGGGAATGACTTTCATTCTCTCTATCTTCTGCCGTGGTCAGGTTTTGAGTCTTACTCAACTTCACACTTTGTAACACAGGCAAGAACTCCTTCTTTGACTATTCCATTTTGAACTACTTCAAAATCTTGTCAAGTTATGTACTCATTGAAAAACTTATCAAGCATCTTGATCTATCTCTATAGATCTTGAAGCTCAATATGTAAGCAGCTTCACTGAGGTCTTTCTTTGAAAAACTCCTTTCAAACATTCCTTTATGCTTTGCAGAATAATTCTACATTATCTCCGATCAACAATATGTCATTCACATATACTTATCAAAAATACTGTAGTGCTCCCACTCACTTTCTTGTAAATACAGGCTTCACTGCAAGTCTGTATAAAACTATATGCTTTGATTAACTTATCAAAGCGTATATTCCAACTCCGAGATGCTTGCACCAGTCCATAGATGGATCGCTGGAGCTTGCATATTTTGTTAGTACCTTTAGGATTGACAAAACCTTCTGGTTGCATCATATACAACTCTTCTTTAATAAATCCATTAAGGAATGCAGTTTTGTTTATCCATTTGCCAGATTTCATAAAATGCAGCAATTTCTAACATGATTCGGACAGACTTAAGCATAGATACGAGTGAGAAACTCTCATCGTAGTCAACACCTTGAACTTGTCGAAAACCTTTTTGCGACAATTCTAGCTTTGTAGACAGTAACACTGCTATCAGCGTCCGTCTTCTTGTTGAAGATCCATTTAATCTCAATGGCTCGCCGATCAATGGGCAAGTCAATCAAAGTCCATACTTTGTTCTCATACATGGATCTCATCTCAGATTTCATGGCCTCAAGCCATTTCGCAGAATCTGGGCTCATCATCGCTTCCTCATAGTTCGTAGGCTCGTCATGGTCAAGTAACATGACCTCCAGAATAGGATTACCATACCACTCTGGTGCGGATCTCACTCTGGTTTACCTACGAGGTTCGTTAGCAACTTGATCTGAAGTTACATGTTTATCATCATTAGCTTCCTCACTAATTGGTGTAGTAGGCACATGAACATATTTCTGTGATGAACTATTTTCCAATAAGGGAGCAGGTATAGTTACCTCATCAAGTTCTACTTTCCTTCCACTCACTTCTTTCGAGAGAAACTCCTTCTCTAGAAAGGATCCATTCTCAGCAACGAATATCTTGCCTTCGGATCTGTGGTAGAAGGTGTACCCAACATTTTCTTTTGGGTATCCTATGAAGACGCACTTCTCCGATTTGGGTTTGAGCTTATCAGGTTGAAACTTTTTCACATAAGCATTGCAACCTCAAACTTTAAGAAACGACAGCTTAGGTTTCTTGCCAAACCATAGTTCATACGATGTCGTCTCAACGGATTTAGATGGTGCCCTATTTAACGTGAATGCAGCTGTCTCTAATGCATAACCCCAAAACAATAGTGGTAGATCGGTAAGAGACATCATAGATCGCACCATATCTAATAAAGTACGGTTATGACGTTCGGACACACCATTACACTATGGTGTTCCAGGTGGCGTGAGTAGTGAAAATATTTCACATTGTTTTAACTGAAGGCCAAACTCTGAACTCAAATATTTACCTCTGCGATCATATCATAGAAACTTTTATTTTCTCGTTACGATGATTCTCCACTTCACTCTGAAATTCTTTGAACTTTTCAAATATTTCAGACTTGTGTTTCATTAAGTAGATATACCCATATCTGCTCAAATCATCTGTGAAGGTCAGAAAATAACGATACTTGCCGTGAGCCTTAACACTCATCGGACCGCATACATCAGTATGTATTATTTCCAATAAGTCAGATGGACTTTTGGATACATGGTGCACTAAACTATCAAGTAGTCATCATATTGAGCTAGCTAAACGTTCATAACGTCTGCATCTACTCCTGCAATAGGTCTGTCACCTAGCGGTGCATCAAAAACATAATTCTTTTGTGCAACAATGAGGATAATCCTCAGATCACGGATCCAATCCGCATCATTGCTATTAACATTTTTCAACATAATTTTTCTCTAGGAACACAATAAACTGGGAGCAACATCGCGAGCTATTGATCTACAACATAGATATGCTAATACTACCAGGACTAAGTTCATGATAAATTAAAGTTCAATTAATCATATTACTTAAGAACTCCCACTTAGAAAGATATCCCTCTAATCCTCTAAGTGATCACGTGATCCAAATCAACTAAACCATGTCCGATCATAACGTGAGATGGAGTAGTATCAATGGTGAACATCAATATGTTGATCATATCTACTATATGATTTATGCTCGACCTTTCGGTCTTCGTTTTCCGACGCCATATCTGTTATATGCTAGGCTCGTCAAGTTTAACATGAGTATTCCGAGTGTGCAACTGTTTTACACCCGTTGTATTTGAACGTAGAGCCTATCACACCCGATCATCACGTGGTGTCTCAGCACGAAGAATTTTCGCAACGGTGCATACTCAGGGAGAACACTTATACCTTGATAATTTAGTGAGAGCTTATCTTATAAAGCTACCGCCGAACTAAGCAAAATAAGATGTATAAAAGATAAACATCACATGCAATCATAATATGTGACATGATATGGCCATCATCATCTTGTGCCTTTGATCTCCATCTCCAAAGCATCGTCATGATCTCCATCGTCACCGGCATGACACCATGATCTCCATCTCCAAAGCATCGTCATGATCTCCATCATCACCGGCATGACACCATGATCTCCATCATCTTGATCTATATCAATGTGTCGTCACATGGTTGTCTCGCCAACAATTGCTCTTACAACTATTGCTATCACATAGCGATAAAAGTAAAGCAATTATTTGGCGCTTGCATCTTATGCAATAGAGAGACAACCATAAGGCTTTTGCCAGTTGCCGATAACTTCAACAAAACATGATCATCTCATACAACAACTTATATCTCATCACGTCTTGACCATATCACATCACAACATGCCCTGCAAAAACAAGTTAGACGTCCTCTACTTTTTTGTTGCAAGTTTTACGTGGCTGCTACGGGCTTAGCAAGAACCGATCTTACCTACGCATCGAAAACCACAACGATAGTTTGTCAAGTTAGTGCTGTTTTAACCTTCTCAAGGACCGGGTGTAGTCACACTCGGTTCAACTAAAGTTGGAGAAACTGACACCCGCTAGTCACCTGTGTGCATAGCACGGCGGTAAAACCAGTCTCGCGTAAGCGTATGCGTAATGTCAGTCCGGGCCGCCTCATCCAACAATACCGCCGAACCAAAGTGTGACATGCTGGTAAGCAGTATGACTTATATCGCTCACAACTCACTTGTGTTCTACTCGTGCATATGACATCTACGCATAAAACCTGGCTCGGATGCCACTGTTGGGGAACGTAGTAATTTCAAAAATTTCCTACGCACACGCAAGATCATGGTGATGCATAGCAACGAGAGGGGAGAGTGTTGTCTACTTACCCTCATAGACTGAAAGCGGAAGCGTTAGCACAACGCGGTTGATGTAGTCGTATGTCTTCACGATCTGACCGATCAAGTACCGAACGCACGACACCTCCAAGTTCTGCACATGTTCAACTCGATGACATCCCTCGAACTCCGATCCAGCCGAGTGTTGAGGGAGAGTTTCGTCAGCACGACGGCGTGGTGACGATGATGATGTTCTACCGACGCAGGGCTTCGCCTAAGTACCGCTACAATATGATCGAGGCGGATTATGGTGGAGGAGGGCACCGCACACGGCTAAGAGATCAAGAGATCAATTGTTGTGTCTATGGGGTGCCCCCTGGCCACGTATATAAAGGAGTGGAGGAGGGGGAGGGCTGGCCCTCTCTATGGCGCGCCCTAGGGGAGTCCTACTCCCACCGGGAGTAGGATTCCCCGTTTCCTAGTAGAACTAGGAGCCCTTCCAAGTAGTAGGAGTAGGAGGGAAGGAAAGGGAAGGGAAAAGGAGAATGAAGGAAGGGGGCGCCCCCCTCCCTAGTCCAATTCGGACCAGCCCATGGGGAGGGGTGCGGCCACCCTTTGAGGCCTTTCTCTCCTTTCCCGTATGGCCCATTAAGGCCCAATATGAATTCCCGTAACTCCTCGGTACTCCTGAAAATACCTGAATCACTCGGAACCTTTCCGATGTCCGAATATAGTCGTCCAATATATCGATCTTTACGTCTCGACCATTTCGAGACTCCTCGTCATGTCCCCGATTTCATCCGGGACTCCGAACTCCTTTGGTACATCAAAACACATAAACTCATAATATAACCGTCATCAAACTTTAAGCGTGCGGACCCTACGGGTTCGAGAACTATGTAGACATGACCGAGACACGTCTCCGGTAAATAACCAATAGCGGAACCTGGATGCTCATATTGGCTCCTACATATTCTATGAAGATCTTTATCGATCAAACCGCATAACAACATACGTTGTTCCCTTTGTCATCAGTATGTTACTTGCCCGAGATTCGATCGTCGGTATCTCAATACCTAGTTCAATCTCGTTACTGGCAAGTCTCTTTACTCGTTCCGTAACCCATCATCCCGCAACTAACTCATTAGTTGCAATGCTTGCAAGGCTTATAGTGATGTGCATTACCGAGTGGGCCCAGAGATACCTCACCGACAATCAGAGTGACAGATCCTAATCTCGAAATACGCCAACCCAACAAGTACCTTCGGAGACACCTATAGAGCACCTTTATAATCACCCAGTTATGTTGTGACATTTGGTAGCACACAAAGTGTTCCTTCGTTAAATGGCAGTTGCATAATCTCATAATCATAGAAAGATGTATAAGCCATGAAGAAAGCAATAGCAACAAACTAAACGATCAAGTGCTATGCTAACGGAATGGGTCAAGTCAATCACATCATTCTCTAATGATGTGATCCCGTTAATCAAATGACAACTCATGTCTATGGCTAGGATACTTAACCATCTTTGATTCAACGAGCTAGTCAAGTAGAGGCAAACTAGTGACATACTGTTTGTCTATGTATTCACACATGTATTATGTTTCCGGTTAATACAATTCTAGCATGAATAATAAACATTTATCATGATATAAGGAAATAAATAATAACTTTATTATTGCCTCTAGGGCATATTTCCTTCAGCAGGGGGGCGCGCCCACCCCCCCTGGGCGCGCTCTCCACCCTCGTGGGCCCCTCGTGGCTCCCCTGATGTATTTCTTCCGCCTATATATATATATCCATATACCCTAAAACTATCAGGGAGCACAATAGATCGGGAGTTCCGCCGCCAGAAGCCTCCGTAGCCACCGAAAACCAATCTAGACCCGTTCTGACACCCTGCCGGAGGGGGCAATCCCTCTCCGGTGGCCATCTTCATCATCCCGGTGCTCCCCATGATGAGGAGGGAGTAGTCCACCCTCGGAGCTGAGGGTATGTACCAGTAGCTATGTGTTTGATCTCTCTCTCTCTCTCTCTCTCGTGTTCTTGATTTGGCACGATCTTGATGTATCGTGAGCTTTGCTATTATAGTTGGATCTTATGTTTCTTCTCCCCCTCTACTCTCTTGTAATGGATTGAGTTTCCCCTTCGAAGTTATCTTATCGGATTGAGTCTTTAAAGATTTGGGAACACTTGATGTATGTCTTGACGTGCGTATCTGTGGTGACAATGGGATATCATGTGATTCACTTGATGTATGTTTTGGTGATCAACTTGCGGGTTCCGCCCATGAACCTATGCATTGGGGTTGGCACACGTTTTCGTCATGATTCTCCGGTAGAAACTTTGGGGCACTCTTTGAGGTTCTATGTGTTGGTTGAATAGATGAATCTAAGATTGTGTGATGCATATCGTATAATCATACCCACAGATACTTGAGGTGACATTGGAGTATCTAGGGGACATTAGGATTTTGGTTGATTTGTGTCTTAAGGTGTTATTCTAGTACGAACTCTAGGGCTGTTTGTGACACTTATAGGAATAGCCCAACGGATTGATTGGAAAGAATAACTTTGAGGTGGTTTCGTACCCTACCATAATTTCTTCGTTTGTTCTCCGCTATTAGTGACTTTGGAGTGACTCTTTGTTGCATGTTGAGGGATAGTTATATGATCCAATTATGTTATTATTGTTGAGGGAACTCGCACTAGTGAAAGTATGAACCCTAGGCCTTGTTTCAAGACATTGCAATACCGTTTATGCTCACTTTTATCATTCATTACCTTGCTGTTTTTATATTTTCAGATTACAAAAACTATTATCTACTATCCATATACCACTTGTATCACCATCTCTTCGCCGAACTGGTGCACCTATATAATTTACCATTGTATTGGGTGTGTTGGGGACACAAGAGACTCTTTGTTATTTGGTTGCAGGGTTGTTTGAGAGAGACCATCTTCATCCTACGCCTCCTATGGATTGATAAACCTTAGGTCATCCAATTGAGGGAAATTTGCTACTGTCCTACAAACCTCTGCACTTGGAGGCCCAACAATGTCTACAAGAAGAAGGTTGTGTAGTAGACATCAAGCTCTTTTCTGGCGCCGTTCCCGGGGAGGTTAGCGCTTGAAGGTATATCTTTAGATCTTGCAATCGAATCTTTTTGTTTCTTGTTTTATCACTAGTTTAGTTTATAAAATAAAACTACAAAAAAATGGAATTGAGTTTGCCTCATATGCTTCATCTTTTTAATATCTTTCGTGAGTATGATGGAAAGGAAAATTGTGCCAAAGTGTTAGAAGAAGAATGCACTAAAATGTTTGGCACTAAATATTTAAATGATGAGCATGATTGCGATGTTGTTAGTATGAATTCCTTGAATATCCATGATGCTAATGATATGCAAAGCCACAAGCTTGGGGATGCTATGTTTAATGAAAATGATATTTTTAGTCTCCCAAGTTTTGATATGGAAATTTATAATGATGATAGCATGCCTCCTACTTATGATGATTATTGTGATGATACTTATGCTATAAAAAGTAGTGATTATATTTATAAAACTTGTCATGATTATGATTACCCCTTTTCTGAACATTACTGTTTTAAAGTGGAAACAATTTATAGTATTCGAGTCTCTTATGATACTCCCACTATTCCGAATGAGACGAATTTTGCTTATGTGGAGAGTAATAAAAAGTCTATGCTTAAGCATCATGAAAAGAATGCTTTATGTGATAGTTATATTGTTGAATTCATTCATGATGCTACTGAAATTTTTTATGAGGGAGGAATGTATGCTTGTAGGAATTGCAATAATATCAAGTTTCCTCTCTACGCGCTTAAAGTTTTGAAGCTATGCTTGTTTTGCCTTCCTATGCTAGTTCATTATTGTTACCATAAGTTGTTTGCTCACAAAATCCCTATGCATAGGAAGTGGGTTAGACTTAAATGTGTTAGTCATATTCTTCATGATGCTCTCTTTATGTTTCAATTCTTATCCTTTATGTGAGCATCATTGAAATCATCATGCCTAGCTAGGGGCGTTAAACGATAGCGCTTGTTGGGAGGCAACCCAACTTTATTTTTGTTCCTTGCTTTTTGCTCCTGTTTAGTAATAAATAATTCATCTAGACTCTGTTTAGATGTGGTTTTATGCTTTTGATTAGTGTTTGTTCCAAGTAGAACCTTTGGGAAGACTTGGGGAAAGTCTTTGCGATCATGCTGTAAAAAAGCAGAAACTTTAGCACTCACGAGAATTGCTGCCATTTTTTACTGGAGAGTGCTATTTAGTTAATTCTTTTTGAAGATGATTAATAGACAAATTACTCAGGTCCACCAATTTATTTTAGAATTTTAGGAATTCCATAAGTATACGTTTGATACAGATTACTAGAGACTGTTCTGTTTTTGACAGATTCTGTTTTCTATGTGTTGTTTGCTTATTTTGATGAATCTATGAGTAGTATCGGAGGGTATGAACCATAGATGAGTTGGAATACAGTAGATATTACACCAATATGAATTTAGAATGAGGTCAAAACAGTAAATAAGTGGTGATTTATTTTCTTATACTAACGGAGCTTATGAGTTTTCTGTTAAGTTTTGTGTTGTGAAGTTTTCAAGTTTTGGGTAAAGATTCGATGGACTATGGAATAAGGAGTGGCAAGAGCCTAAGCTTGGGGATGCCCAAGTCACCCCAAGGTAATATTCAAGGACAACTAAGAGCCTAAGCTCTTTCGTCTTTGTTCATCGGTAACTTTACTTGGAGCTATATTTTTATTTACCACATGATATGTGTTTTCCTTGGAGCGTCATTTTATTTTCTTTTGCCTTGATTGCTGCTTGAATAAAGTATCAAGATCTGAAATTATTAAATGAGAGAGAGTCTTCACATAGCTACATAATTATTTAACTACTCATTGATCTTCACTCATATCTTTTTTGGAGTAGTTTGTCGTTTGCTCTAGTGTTTCACTTATATCTTTTAGAACACAATGGTGGTTTTATTTTGAAGAAATAGATGAACTCTCATGCTTCACTTATATTATTTTGAGAGTATTAAACAGCATGGTAATTTGCTTAATCCTAATATGCTAGGTATTCAAGATTAGTAAAAACTTTCTTATGAGTGTTTTGAATACTAAGAGAAGTTTGATTCTTGATGATTGTTTTGAGATATGGAGATAGTGATATTAAAGTTGTGCTAGTTGAGTAGTTGTGAATTTGAGAAATACTTGTGTTGAAGTTTGCAAGTCCCGTAGCATGCACGTATGGTAAATATTATGTAACAAATTTGAAACATGATGTGTTCTTTGATTGTCCTCCTTATGAGTGGCGGTCAGGGACGAGCGATGGTCTTTTCCTACCAATCTATCCCCCTAGGAGCAAGCGCGTAGTGCTTGGTTTTTGATGACTTGTAGATTTTTGCAATAAGTATGTGAGTTCTTTATGACTAATGTTGAGTCCATGGATTATACGCACTCTCACCCTTCCATCATTGCTAGCCTCTTCGGTACCGTACATTGCCCTTTCTCACATTGAGAGTTGGTGCAAACTTCGCCGGTGCATCCAAACCCCGTGATATGATACACTCTTTCACACATAAACCTCCTTATATCTTCCTCAAAATAGCCACCATACCTACCTGTTATGACATTTCCATAGCCATTCCGAGATATATTGCCATGCAACTTTCCACCATTCCGTTTATCATGACACGTTCATCATTGTCATATTGCTTAGCATGATCATGTAGGTGACATAGTATTTGTGGCAAAGCCACCATTCATAATTATTTCATACATGCCACTCTTGGTTCATTGCATATCCCGGTACACCGCCGGAGGCATTCATATAGAGTCATACTTTGTTCTAGTATTGAGTTGTAATCATTGAGTTGTAAATAAATAGAAGTGTGATGATCATCATTTTCTAGAGCATTGTCCCAAGTGAGGAATAAAAAAAAATAGAAAGTCCATAAAAAAGAGAAGGCCCCAAAAAAAGAGAAAGGCCATAAAAAAAGAGAAGGCCCCAAAAAAATGAGAGAAAAAGAGAGAAGGGACAATGCTACTATCCTTCTCCACACTTGTGCTTCAAAGTAGCACCATAATCCTCATGATAGAGAGTCTCTTGTTTTGTCACTTTCATATACTAGTGGGAATTTTTCATTATAGAACTTGGCTTGTATATTCCAACAATGGGCCTCCTCAAGTACCCTAGGTCTTTGTGAGCAAGCAAGTTGGATGCACACCCACTTAGTTTCTTTTGTTGAGCTTTCATACATTTGTAGCTCTAGTGCATCCGTTGCATGGCAATCCCTACACCTTGCATTAACATCAATTGATGGGCATCTCCATAGCTCATTGATTAGCCTCGCTGATGTGAGACTTTCTCCTTTTTGTCTTCTCCACATAACCCCCATCATCATATTCTATTCCACCTATAGTGCTATATCCATGGCTCACGCTCATATATTGCGTGAAGATTGAAAAAGTTTGAGGACATCAAAAGTATGAAACAATTGCTTGGCTTGTCATCAGAGTTGTGCATGATTTAAATATGTTGTGTGGTGAAGAAGGAGCATAGCCAGACTATATGATTTTGTAGGGATAGCCTTCTTTGGCCATGTTATTTTGAGAAGACATAATTGCTTAGTTAGTATGTGATACGTCTCTAACGTATCTATAATTTTTGATTGCTCCATGCTATATTATCTACTGTTTTGGACTATATTGGGCTTTATTTTCCACTTTTATATTATTTTTGGGACTAACCTATTAACCGGAGGCCCAACCCAGAATTGCTGTTTTTTTGCCTATTTCAGTGTTTCGGATAAACGGAATATCAAACGGAGTCCAAACGGAATAAAATCTTTGGGAACGTGATTTTCTCACCGAACGTGATCCAGGAGACTTGGACCCTGCTCCAAGGAACAAAAGAGGCGGTCACGAGGGTGGGGGGCGCGCCCCCCTAGGGCACGCCCCCTGCCTCGTGGGCCCCTCGTTGCTCCTCCGGCGTACTTCTTCCTCCTATATATACACACGTACCCCCAAACGATCAGAAGAGGAGTCAAAAACCTAATTCCACCGCCGCAACTTTCTGTATCCACGAGATCCCATCTTGGGGCCTGTTCCGGAGCTCCGCCGGAAGAGGGCCGTCATCACGGAGGGCTTCTACATCATCATAGCCTCTCTGATGAAGTGTGAGTAGTTTACCTCAGACCTTCGGGTCCATAGTTAGTAGCTAGATGGCTTCTTCTCTCTCTTTGAATCTCAATACAAAGTTCTCCCCCTCTCTTGTGGAGATCTATTCGATGTAATCTTCTTTTTGCGGTGTGTTTGTTGAGACCGATGAATTGTGGGTTTATGATCAAGTCTATCTATGAATAATATTTGAATCTTCTCTGAATTCTTTTATGTATGATTGGTTATCTTTGCAAGTCTCTTCGAATTATCCGTTTGGTTTGGCCAACTAGATTGGTAGTTCTTGCCATGGGAGAAGTGCTTAGCTTTGGCTTCGATCTTGCGGTGTCCTTACCCAGTGATAGAAGGGGCAGCAAGGCACGTATTGTATCGTTGCCATCGAGGATAACAAGATGGGGTTTATTTCATATTGCATGAATTTATCTATCTACATCATGTCATCTTGCTTAAGGCGTTACTCTGTTTTTAACTTAATACTCTAGATGCATGCTGGATAGCGGTCGATGAGTGGAGTAATAGTAGTAGATGCAGAATCGTTTTGATCTACTTGTCACGGACGTGATGCCTATATACATGATCATGCCTAGATATTCTCATAACTATGCTCCATTCTGTTAATTGCTCAATAGCAATTTTTTCACCCACCGTAGAATACTTATGCTCTTGAGAGAAGCCACTACTGAAACCTATGGCCCCCGGGTCTATTCTCATCATATCAATCTCTATTACTTTAATCTTGCTTTGCTTTTTTTACTTTGCCTTTACTTTTTACTTTGCATATTTATACCAAAAATACCAAAAATATTATATCTATCAGATCTCACTCTCGTAAGTGACTGTGAAGGGCTTGACAACCCCTAATCGCGTTGGTTGCGAGTAGCTATCGCTTTGTGCAGGTATGAGGGACTTGAGCGTGGGCTCCTACTGGATTGATACCTTGGTTCTCAAAAACTGAGGGAAATACTTACGCTACTCTGCTGCATCATCCCTTCCTCTTCGGGGAAAACCAACGCAAGCTCAAGGCGTAGCAAGAAGAATTTCTAGCGTCGTTGCCGGGGAGTCTACGCAAAAAGTCAACATACCAAGTACCCATCACAATCCCTATCTCTCGCATTACATTATTTGCCATTTGCCTCTCGTTTTCCTCTCCCCCAATTCACCCTTGCCGTTTTATTCGCCCTCTCTCTCTCCCTATCCTCCCTCTCTATTTGCCTCTTTTGCCCGTTCGCTCTTGTTTGCTTGCCATCATGACTAGTTTGATATCTTCTCCGTTGTCTCCCGAGAGTGAAGTTCTAAATTTTAAACAAAGGGAGGGAGAAAATCTAAAAGATGCTTGGTATAGAATTTGCAATGCTCAAAATAGATTGTAGCGACCCGACCCGAATGGATCAAGTGCTCTGTGCTCAGGTGTCATCCCTGGATCAGTAATGCTGACATCACACAGTACATCGAAGGATTTATAGCAGAGTGGCAATCACACACTTATTACATCGTTGTCTCAAAGAGAACTTATTACAATAAATATGGCTTAAGGCCATCTAATAACGATAACAGCGGAAGACTCGGAAGATAAATGGGTCCATCAACTCCAATGGCATCACTGAGTATAGGGCCACGACCTAAAAGCACCTTACTCGTCGTCTGAAAAGTCTGCAACATGAGAAGTTGCAGCCCGAAAACGGGTCAGCACATGGAATATGCTGGCAATGTAACACATAGAGAGTAATGGAATGAAATAGCTATACTATATGCATATATGGCTGGTGGAAAGCTCTATGGTTACAGTTTTGTGTAAAGCCAGTTTTTCCCTACTGCAAAGGAATAAATTTATTTAACTATCATGGTGGTTGTGAAACATCGAGAATGGTTGACAGCATTCCGATCCCAATTAAGTGAACAATTAAAACCCAACAATATTAATTAGAGTAACATGATGAGATTCACATGATATTCAAGTACTAGATACTCAAGTTGTCCATAACCGGGGACACGGCTAATCATGATTAGTTTGTACACTCTACAGAGGTTTGCGCACTTTTCCCCACATGACTCGATCGCCTCCGTTTGTTTTCTCGCACTACATGGTGTTTGAGAAACGAATGACCGAGACATAGTCTTTCAGAAGCGCTAGCACCTTACATTTGGGGTAGACCGTACCACCTATAACCCCTACATCTGCTAGTCCACCCCGTAAGAGTTCGCACAACTTAGTCAACTATGCCAGAGCCCATAGTAGCATGTGGCTGCACACGGAAGTTACTAGCATGAATGATCTTATGATCCCTTTGAGCCTGGGTGGCGGTCCAAAATAAAACAGGCAAGTCCTGATAGACATCAGGTGCCTCAATCCACCCAGATGTGTGTTTAAGTTGCCACCTTAGATAAACCATTAAAATTATCAATCTCACATCTGTCATGGATATCACTCACCCAATCCACGTCTACTAGCATAGCATGGCATAATAAGCAAACGTAGAAGTAACTCCCAAAGGTTTCATAATAATACAGGTAATAGGTACTACCTCATCTACTTCCCATCCCACAATTTAATTAGATCCTAATCATGCAATGTGAGAGGATTGATCTAATGCATTAAAACATGGGTTGTAGAAAAAGTATGATCAAAGTGTTACTTGCCTTGCTGATGATCCGCGAGACCTAGGGTTTCGAAGTAACAAGCGGCGCAATCCGGGTGATCTAACGCAGACAAACAACAAGCACACAATAAGTACTCATCTAATGCACAGGTAAAACTCAAACAAGAGAACGAACCAGAAAGTTCAACTTAAGAACTCCGGTTGCAAAGAAAGAACGAACCGAACAAAGAAACGGAAAAACAAACGGCGGAAGAAAACAACTCGGTTCTAGCAAGTTGAAACTAGGTCAAATTTTATTGGGGCAAAAACTTGTTCAAGTTGATTATATGGAACGGCGGTTTCAAAACGAAACTCCAGGCGCTTGAATCACCTGATTCCGATAAACGAGCGAGAAGAAAGACTGGAACGAAGATCGGATCTGAGATCTAGATCGCGGAATAAATCCGACGAAAAGAAAAAAAAGAACGATTAAACGAACGGGCGTCGTTAACCAGGAAAAATCGGTGATCACGTTCGTTGAGACGAACGGTCCGAAAGAAGAATGAAAACCGATCTAGGGTTTTCGGAGAAGAGAACCGAAACAAAGAACGAAAGAAAACCGGAACGGTTAAGAAAGAACCGGAACGGTTTAGAAGAAAAACTGAACCGAGGGGAGAAAAAGAGACGCGGCGCGTGGCAACCTTGGCGAGGGGCTCTGGCGAACGGCGGTGTAAGGCGGCGGCGGCGACGACGTAGGGCGGCGGCGGCGGCGATGTAATGCGGCGGCGGCGGCTTGGGGCGGGGCGCGGGTGTGGGAGCGGGCTAAGGCGGCGGCGGCTTGGGGCTGCGCGCTGCTGCTTGCTGCGG
>NC_041382.1:728431175-728599313 GCF_002162155.2 Triticum dicoccoides | reverse complement strand
GGGATTTACTTGGGGTAGGGGGCAAGCAAAAGAGGGAAAACAAAACAAGGAAAGGGGGCTAGCCTAGAGTCCTAGAGGGACTCGGCTAAGAGGCGAGGCGGCGGCCTGGCGCCTGGCGCCTGGCGCTGGCGCACGCGCGCAGGGAGGCTGGGGCCTGGCCGGCCGGCCTGCTGGCTGGGCCTTGGCCCAAGGCGCTGCGGATTTTTTTTAATCGGTTTCGCGCGCAGAAAAACACAAAAAAGAAAATCTAAACGAACTCCAAAATTCCTAAAGTAAATTTTCCCCGACTCCTAAAAATGAGTCGAACAAAATGAACTTGACTCCGAACCTAGAATGCAATTTTCGAAAACGCGCATTTTTCCCTATCCAAAGAAAACAAACAAACTCCGGCAAACAAAATTTGATCTATTTATTAAATCTTCATTTTTCCTCAATTTTGGGAAAGTCATATTATTCCCTCTCTTATATTTTTGATATTGGAAAAATAATTGAAGATGAAATAAATAAATCAAATGATCCTCTTTTCAAATTCGAGAAAACTCTCAAATATGAAAATAACGAAATCTCCAACTCTCTCCGAAGGTCCTTGAGTTGCGTGAAATTTCTAGGATCAACCAAAATGCATGAAAAATATGATATGCATGATGATCTAATGTATAACATTCCAAATTGCAAATTTGGGATGTTACAAACCTACCCCCCTTAAGATGAATCTCGCCCTCGAGATTCGGGTTGGCTAGAAAATAGGTGAGGGTGGTCCTTGAGCAAATCTTCTTCTCTTTCCCAGGTGGCTTCATCCTCTGAGTGGTGGTTCCACTGAACTTTGCAAAACTTGATAACCTTGCTGCGGGTAACTCTGCTGGCATAATCGAGAATTCTTGACTGGCTTCTCCTCATAGGTTAAGTCATCCTTCAACTGAATCGCTTCGAGTGGCACGGTATCTCTTAGCGGTACCTCCGCCATCTTGGCGTGACATTTCTTCAGCTGAGAAACATGGAATACATCATGAACTCCTGACAGCTCCTCTGGTAATTCCAACTTATAAGCGACTTCTCCCATACGTTGCAAGATCTTATACGGTCCAACGAAACGCGGTGCTAACTTTCCCTTAACTCCAAAGCGCTTAACTCCTCGAAGTGGGGATACTTGGAGATAAACTCTGTCTCCGGTTTTGTAGACTGTCTCCTTGCATTTAGAATCTGCGTAGCTCTTCTGC
Source organism: Triticum dicoccoides (assembly GCF_002162155.2). Taxonomy (NCBI): domain Eukaryota; kingdom Viridiplantae; phylum Streptophyta; class Magnoliopsida; order Poales; family Poaceae; genus Triticum; species Triticum dicoccoides. Next base: position 728,598,096 of record NC_041382.1, on the reverse strand, counting down.
CTGGACTCGGCTACCTTGAGCCTATTGCGAATCAACTTAACTTTCCGTTCAGACTCCTTAATCAAATCTGGTCCAAAGAATTGACGGTCTCCAACTTCGTCCCATGACAACGGTGTTCTGCACCTCCTTCCATATAAAGCTTCGAAAGGTGCCATCTTCAAACTGGTTTGGTAGCTGTTGTTGTAAGAAAACTCCGCATATGGAAGTTATCGTCCCAACTAGATCCATAATCTAGTGCACAAGCTCTCAGCATATCTTCCAAAATCTGATTGACTCTCTCGGTCTGTCCATCTGTCTGCGGATGAAAAGCTGTGCTGAACTCTAGTCTGGTTCCTAAAGTTTCGTGCAACTGATTCCAAAATTTTGAGGTAAATTGGGTTCATCTATATGATACGATACTCCTCGGAACTCCATGCAAACAAATGATCCTAGTCATGTATATCTTTGCCAACTTAGCACTGGTGTAAGTGGTCTTAACTGGAATGAAATGTGCTACTTTTGTCAAACGATCAACTACTACCCATATCGAGTCATAGCCTGCTTTCGTCCTGGGTAGTCCTGTGATAAAATCCATGCCTATCTTATCCCACTTCCATTCGGGTACAGGCAATGGTTGTAACAATCCTGCTGGCTTCTGATGCTCTTCCTTTACTCTCTGACATACATCACAAACTGCTACATAGGCTGCAATATCCTTCTTCATTCCGGTCCACCAGAATGTTTCCTTCAAATCCAAATACATCTTGGTATTCCCTGGGTGAATCGAATACGGTGAATCATGTGCCTCTTGCATAATCAACTTCCTGATTTCCGGGTCATTGGGCACATAAACACGATCCTCAAACCATAAGGTATCGTGCTCATCCTCACGAAATCCCTTTGCTTTTCCTTTGCTCATTCTCTCTTTTATAGAAGCAATCTCCTTGTCAGATTTCTGAGCTTCTCTGATTTTATCCATCAATGTTGACTGAATCTCCAATGCTGCTACATAGCCTCTCGAAACTATTTCCAAACATAGCTCACGAAGGTTTTCTGCTAACTCCTTGGGTATTTCCCCCGTCACTAGGGTGTTGACATGGCTCTTACGGCTCAATGCGTCAGCTACTACATTAGCTTTTCCGGGATGGTAATGCAATCTCATGTCGTAATCCTTGATGAGCTCCAACCATCTCCTTTGTCTGAGGTTCAACTCCTTCTGAGTGAAAATGTACTTCAAACTCTTGTGATCCGTGTACACATCACAATGATTTCCAATGAGGAAATGTCTCCATGTTTTCAAAGCATGCACTACGGCTGCTAACTCCAAATCATGCGTGGCATAATTCAACTCATGAGGCTTCAGTTGTCGTGAAGCATACGAAACAACTCTTCCTTCCTGCATAAGCACTGCTCCAAGTCCTCGACGTGAAGCGTCGCAATACACCTCATAATCCTTGTTCTGATCTGGCAAAATCAATACTGGTGAGGTAACCAAGCGTTTCTTCAACTCCTGGAAACTAGCCTCACACTCCTCAGTCCATTTGAACTTGGTATCCTTCTTCAACAATTCAGTCATAGGCTTCGCAATCTTTGAAAAGTTCTCAATGAATCTCCGGTAGTATCCTGCGAGTCCAAGAAAACTCCGAATCTCTCCAACTGTTGTTGGTGCTTTCCATTCTGTTACGGTCTCAACCTTAGTGGGGTCAACTGCTATACCTTCTCCGGATACAACATGTCCAAGGAATCCAACTTCCTTCAACCAAAACTCACATTTACTGAATTTGGCGTATAACTGGTGTTCCCTTAGTTTCTCCAAAACCAAATGCAAATGTTCCTTATGCTCCTCTTCATTCTTTGAATAAACCAGGATGTCATCAATGAACACTACGACGAACTTATCCAAAAACTCCATAAACACTTTGTTCATCAGGTTCATAAAATAGGCAGGTGCGTTAGTCAATCCAAATGACATAACGGTATACTCATACAGTCCATATCTCGTGGTGAATGCTGTCTTAGGTATGTCCTGCTCTCGAATCTTCAATTGATGGTACCCTGATCGCAAATCGATCTTGGAAAACACCTTAGCTCCTTGCAATCGATCAAACAGATCGTTGATCATTGGCAATGGGTACTTATTCTTAATGGTTACTTCATTCAATCCCCGATAATCTACAACCATCCTTAATGATCCATCCTTCTTTTCCACTAGAAGTACGGGTGATACCCAAGGTGAAGAACTTGGGCGAATGTAACCTTTATCCAATAACTCCTTAATCTGATTCTTAATTTCCACCAAATCCTTTGCTGGCATCCGGTACGGTCGCTTCGATATTGGGCCTGTACCTGGCAATAACTCAATCAAAAACTCAATGTCCCTATCCGGTGGCATGCCTGGTAATTCCTCAGGAAATACATCAGGAAAATCCTGTACCACTAGTACTTCTTCTTGCACAACTCCTGTTAGGCAACTTACTTGTGTCCTGTTTGGCATATGTCGGGATACATACTTGATCCTTCTTCCTTCGGGTGTGGTAAGCAAAATTGACTTACTAACACACTCAATGTTCCCTTCATACTTCGATAACCAATCCATGCCTAATATCACATCCAATCCTTGAGATTCCAATACTATTAGGTCTGAGGGGAACACATAGTTACCAATCCTTAATGGTAACCGATCACACCATCGTCTAGCCATAAACTCTGCTCCTGGTGAGCTTACTAACATGGGTGACCTAAGGGCTTGGGTTGGCAGGTTATATTTATCCACAAATCCCCTTGATATGTATGAATGCGATGCACCGGTATCAAAAAGAACGAGTGCAGTAAATGTCTTAACCAAAAACTTACCTATTACTGCATCGGGCTGAGCTTCAACCTCCTCCACGCTAACGTGGTTCACCTGTCCCCTATTGAAAGGGTTCAGCTTCTTCCTAGAGCTTCCATTGCCATTTCCATTCTGGCCTTCAGGACATTCATTGGCATAATGTCCGGTCTTGGAACACTTGAAACAGGTGACTTGACTCAGATCTCTCTTGGTTGGGGTCGATGGGGTGGTCCGGTTCTGGCCGTTGCTTCCTCCATTCCCATTACCATTCTTGTGGCCATTATGGTTGTGCGAGCTACCTCCTCCATGGGTATGCTGAAACTGAAATCCCGGTTTAGGGGTAAAACGGGGCTTCTGCTGGGCTCCAGAGTTATACTTCCCTTGTCCATACTTCCTCTTACGGTTCTCAATCTGTTGTTGCTTTCCTTCAATCATGATGGCACGATCTACCAACTCCTGGTAGTTGTTGAAACTCGCTACCATCAACTTCATGCTTAATTCATCATTCAGTCCTTCCAGAAACTTCTCCTGCTTAGCTGCATCCGTAGCAATGTCATCTGGGGCGTAACGTGCTAACTTGCTAAACTCCTCCACATACTGGTCAACTGTCCGTCCTCCTTGGCGTAAGTTGCGAAACTCACGCTTCTTCAGGGCCATAGCTCCTGTTGAAACATGGGCAGTGCGGAAAGCTTGCTGAAACTGATCCCATGTGACAGTGTCAACTGGGTAAGTGACTGTGAAATTCTCCCACCATGCTGCCGCGGGTCCGTCAAGCTGGTGAGCGGCAAACTTCACTTTCTCACCATCCGTGCACCCTGCAGTGGTCAACTCCCTTCCTATCTTGCGGAGCCAATCATCTGCTACTATTGGCTCGGTGCTACTGGAAAACACTGGTGGATTCAGCCTAAGGAAACGGGCTAAGTGGTCAACAGGTGGTGGTGGTGGGTTGTTGTTGTTGTTCTGCTGGTTCTGGACTAACATCTGCATCAATTGATTCTGCTGCTGGATCAACTGAGTGAGCTCCGGTGGAAATCCATTGTCACGTCTCAGAGGCATCTGAGGGTTTTGGAAAAGATGAGAATTGAGAATAGAGTGAGGTCTAAAGGGAAAACACTACCCCAATGCACATGAGCAAATGCACACAAAAATCACTTCATTCAATCAAACAAGGGCTTACAAACGATCTAAAACTATCACAAAAGTGCTCGAACTATTGTGTTTACATGGGGGAATACTACTACTATCTGGTGGTCATCTAGAAATTTGAACCGGTGGAAGACTCCATGATATCTGCTCCAGCTTCGTCTTCAAAGTCGGGTTCACTTGGATCTGAATCGGTGTCATCGATGATGATGTAGTTGTCCGGACATGCGACGTACTCGTCTTCCTCCTGGGATGCTAACTTCCTCTTGAGTTCTTCAATCTCCTGCTTAAGATCGCCATTGTGTCTTGCTAGAGCTACGATCTCGTCCATGTAGTCCTTGCGTGTAGACTTTAGTTCTCCTTCTAGCTCGATGATCCTTGCCTTCGCATTCTTCAACTCTATCATATCATTGCACATCTGGTTCTCGTGGCGTCGAATGTGCTGGTTTAACTCCTGGATGAAAGATGCAATGGATCTATCCTTCTTGGTGCTGACTAACTCCCATTGTTCATCTCGGCGTCCGCAAATCTGGTAGATAGTGTCCTTGAGGTCTTCTTGATAAACTTCTCCAATGCGTCCTATGGTGATATGGCTGCCATGCTCCTTCCGAGACTCCAGGTTGGTGCATTGAAAACACTATCTATGGGCTTCGTGATTGGTGCGAATGTCCTTCCCGAAACGTGAGCTTGAATCTTCCAGCGCTCCTCTTCAGGCAGAGTGGCGTTGAAGGTTCCCGTGAAGCTGGGTACTCCTATGTTCAGGTACTTGGTGACTTCCTTCAGGTGAAATCCAAAAGGTGTGCCTTCATCCGGTTGGGCGTACTTAATCTTCGCGTTCGTCATCCTAAAAGGGTAGAAAAGATGAGGAGTTAGAAAATGAGAAGAGAGTGGTGTTCTATGGCTTTAACTTAGTGGTCGTGTCCTACAGTCAGCGTGCGCTCTGATACCATCTCTGTAGCGACCCGACCCGAATGGATCAAGTGCTCTGTGCTCAGGTGTCATCCCTGGATCAGTAATGCTGACACCACACAGTACATCAAAGGATTTATAGCAGAGTGTCAATCACACACTTATTACATCGTTGTCTCAAAGAGAACTTATTACAATAAATATGGCTTAAGGCCATCTAATAACGATAACAACGGAAGACTCGGAAGATAAATGGGTCCATCAACTCCAACGGCATCTCTGAGTATAGGGCCACGACCTAAAAGCACCTTACTCGTTGTCTGAAAAGTCTGCAACATGAGAAGTTGCAGCCCGAAAACGGGTCAGCACATGGAATATGCTGGCAATGTAACACATAGAGAGTAATGGAATGAAACAGCTATACTATATGCATATATGGCTGGTGGAAAGCTCTATGGTTACAGTTTTGCGTAAAGCCAGTTTTTCCCTACTGCAAAGGAATAAATTTATTTAACTATCATGGTGGTTGTGAAACATCGAGAATGGTTGACAGCATTCCGATCCCAATTAAGTGAACAATTAAAACCCAACAATATTAATTAGAGCAACATGATGAGATTCACATGATATTCAAGTACTAGATACTCAAGTTGTCCATAACCGGGGACACGGCTAATCATGATTAGTTTGTACACTCTGCAGAGGTTTGCGCACTTTTCCCCACATGACTCGATCGCCTCCGTTTGTTTTCTCGCACTACATGGTGTTTGAGAAACGGATGACCGAGACATAGTCTTTCAGAAGTGCTAGCACCTTACATTGGGGTAGACCGTACCACCTATAACCCCTACATCTGCTAGTCCACCCCGTAAGAGTTCGCACAACTTAGTCAACTATGCCAGAGCCCATAGTAGCATGTGGCTGCACACGGAAGTTACTAGCATGAATGATCTTATGATCCCTTTGAGCCTGGGTGGCGGTCCAAAATAAAACAGGCAAGTCCTGATAGACATCAGGTGCCTCAATCCACCCAGATGTGTGTTTAAGTTGCCACCTTAGATAAACCATTAAAATTATCAATCTCACATCTGTCATGGATATCACTCACCCAATCCACGTCTACTAGCATAGCATGGCATAATAAGCAAACTTAGAAGTAACTCCCAAAGGTTTCATAATAATACAGGTAATAGGTACTACCTCATCTACTTCCCATCCCACAATTTAATTAGATCCTAATCATGCAATGTGAGAGGATTGATCTAATGCATTAAAACATGGGTTGTAGAAAAAGTATGATCAAAGTGTTACTTGCCTTGCTGATGATCCGTGAGACCTAGGGTTTCGAAGTAACAAGCGGCGCAATCCGGGTGATCTAACGCAGACAAACAACAAGCACACAATAAGTACTCATCTAATGCACAAGTAAAACTCGAACAAGACAACGAACCAGAAAGTTCAACTTAAGAACTCCGGTTGCAAAGAAAGAACGAACTGAACAAAGAAACGAAAAAACAAACGGTGGAAGAAAACAACTCGGTTCTAGCAAGTTGAAACTAGGTCAAATTTTATTAGGGCAAAAACTTGTTCAAGTTGATTACACGGAACGGCGGTTTCGAAACGAAACTCTAGGCGCTTGAATCACCTGATTCCGATAAACGAGCGAGAAGAAAGACTAGAACGAAGATCGGATCTGAGATCACGATCGCGGAATAAATCCGATGAAAAGAAAAAAAGAACGATTAAACGAACGGGCGTCGTTAATCGGGAAAAATCGGTGATCACGTTCGTTGAGACGAACGGTCCGAAAGAAGAATGAAAACCGATCTAGGGTTTTCGGAGAAGAGAACCGAAACAAAGAACGAAAGAAAACCTTAACGGTTAAGAAAGAACCAGAACGGTTTAGAAGAAAAACTGAACCGAGGGGAGAAAAAGAGACACGGCGCGGGGCAACCTTGGCGAGGGGCTCCGGTGAACGGCGGCGTAAGGCGGCGGTGGCGACGTAGGGCGGCGGCGGCGGCGATGTAATGCGGCGGTGGCGGCGGCTTGGGGCGCGGCGCGGGTGTGGGAGCGGGCTAAGGCGGCAGCGGCTTGGGGCTGCGCGCTGCTGCTTGCTGCGGCTTGGGGATTGATGTGGGGAGAGGGGGGGGGTTATGGGGTATTTATATAGGTGAGGGGGGGATTTACTTGGGGTAGGGGGCAAGCAAAAGAGGGAAAACAAAACAAGGAAAGGGGGCTAGCCTAGAGTCCTAGAGGGACTCGACTAAGAGGCGAGGCGGCGGCCTCGCGCCTGGCGCCTGGCGCTGGCGCACGCGCGCAGGGAGGCTGGTGCCTGGCCGGCCGGCCTGCTGGCTGGGCCTTGGCCCAAGGCGCTGCGGATTTTTTTTAATCGGTTTCGCGCGCAGAAAAACACAGAAAAGAAAATCTAAACGAACTCCAAAATTCCTAAAGTAAATTTTCCCCGACTCCTAAAAATGAGTCGAACAAAATGAACTTTACTCCGGACCTAGAATGCAATTTTCGAAAATGCGCATTTTTCCCTATCCAAAGAAAACAAACAAACTTCGGCAAACAAAATTTGATCTATTTATTAAATCTTCATTTTTCCTCAATTTTGGGAAAGTCATATTATTCCCTCTCTTATATTTTTGATATTGGGAAAATAATTGAAGATGAAATAAATAAATCAAATGATCCTCTTTTCAAATTCGAGAAAACTCTAAAATATGAAAATAACGAAATCTCCAACTCTCTCCATGGTCCTTGAGTTGCGTGAAATTTCTAGGATCAACCAAAATGCATGAAAGATATGATATGCATGATGATCTAATGTATAACATTCCAAATTGCAAATTTGGGATGTTACATAGATCTACCAGGAAGCAATCTACCTTAGTTCTTCTCCACAATTTTTATGTAGGTGTTAATCCTTGGTATAGATATATCCTCGATACCATTACCGGAGGGAATTTCTTGGGTAGCCATACTTTTGATTCTTATAATGCTATGCTAAATTTATTTGGCTCACCACCTCTTTTGGTTAATGGAACCACGTTAACTTTCGAGCATGTTATGCAAAGACTTGAAATTATCGAAAATAAAGTTGCTACTGTTGAATCAATTGAAAATCTAGATAAAAAGATCCACAATACTCAATATGGATCTAAGGTAGGAATGACTTTGAAAAATATTAAGGAAAAAGAACCCATAGTTAATGAGAGAATGAACTTAGATTCTATGAGAATTGATAAACTTGAGGGTATCATTACAAATTTGGGAACCTCTTTTTATTCCGTAAAGAATACTCCAATTCCTCCTACTAAAATTGCCAAGCTTATGTATGTTCCTAAAAATAAGGGTGAATCATCTAGTAAGGAAACTGCGGATCTTAAATCTATAAGTGTTAATCCCAATCTTTTTGCTATCATTAAGGAACCATTTATTACAAATGAATTTTTCAATCTTCTGCCTAAAAGTTTGATAATTAATAAAAAGAAAGAAATTCCTAAAGATGGTAGATGTCTAATTGAAGAATTGCCTACCAAAGATGGCAATACCTAGATCTATCCTCGCTTTTATGCCTAGCTAGGGGCGTTAAACGATAGCGCTTGTTGGGAGGCAACCCAATTTTATTTTTATTCCTTGCCTTTTGCTCCTGTTTAGTAATAAATAAATTATTTAGCCTCTGTTTTGGTTGTGTTTTTTGTGTTTAATTAGTGTTTGTTCGAAGTAGAACCGTTGGGAAGACTTGGGGAAAGTCTTGTTGAACTTGCTGTAAAAAACAGAAACTTTAGTGCTCACGAGAACTGCTGTCATTTTTATTTGAAGAGTTATATTTAGTTAATTATTTTTTCAAATGATTAATAGATAAATTCCTCACATCCAGCAATTTATTTTAAAAATTTTGGGGTTCCAGATCTTGCGCTAGCTACAGATTACTACAGACTGTTCTGTTTTTGACAGATTCTGTTTTTCGTGTGTTGTTTGCTTATTTTGATGAATCTATGGCTACTACAATAGTTTATAATCCATAGAGAAGTTTGAATACAGTAGGTTTAACACCAATATAAAGAAGGAATGAGTTCATTACAGTACCTTGAAGTGGTCTTTTGTTTTCTTTCGTTAACGGAGCTCACAAGTTTTCTATTTTGAGTTTTGTGTTGTGAAGTTTTCAAGTTTTGGGTGAATTCTTTTGATGGATCATGGAACAAGGAGTGGCAAGAGCCTAATCTTGGGGATGCACATGGCACCCCCAAGATAATCCAAGGACACCAAGAAGTCAAAGCTTGGGGATGCCTCGGAAGGCATCCCCTCTTTCGTCCACTTCCATCGGTAATTTACTTGGAACTATATTTTTATTCACCAACATGATATGTGTTTTGCTTGGAGCGTCTTGTATTATTTGTGTCTTTGTGTCTTAGTATGCCACAATCATCCTTGCTTTACACACCTTTTTAGAGAGCCATACATGAATTAAAATTTGATAGAATACTCTATGTGCTTCACTTATATCTTTTGAGCGTAGTAGTTTTGCTCTATGTGCTTCACTTATATCTTTTGAGCGTTATAATTTTGATCTATGTGCTTCACTTAGATATTTTAGAGCATGGTGGTGGATTTGTTTTAAAGAAACTATTGATCTCTCATGCTTCACTTAAATTATTTTGAGAGTCTCTTAATAGCATGGTAATTTGCTTAATAATAATATGCTTGGTATTCAAGATTTGTGAAATTTTCTTTTGAGTGTGTTGAATACTAAGAAAAGATTGAAGCATGATAATTGTTTTGAGATATGGAGGTGATAATATTAAAGTCATGCTAGTTGAGTAGTTGTGAATTTAAAGAATACTTGTGTTAAGGTTTGTGATTCCCCTAGCATGCACGTATGGTGAACCGTTATGTGATGAAGTCGGAGCATGATTTATTTATTGATTGTCTTCCTTACGAGTGGCGGTCGGGGACGAGCGATGGTCTTTTCCTACCAATCTATCCCCCTAGGAGCATGCGCGTAATACTTTGCTTTGATAAATTCTAGATTTTTGCAATAAGTATATGAGTTCTTTATGACTAATGTTGAGTCCATGGATTATACGCACTCTCACCCTTCCACCTTTGCTAGCCTCTCTAATACCACTCACCTTTCGCCGGTATCATACACCTACCATATACCTTCCTCAAAACAGCCACCATATCTACCTATTATGGCATTTCCATAGCCATTCCGAGATATATTGCCATACAACTTTCCACGGTTCCGTTCATGACACATTTATCATTGTCATATTGCATATCCCGGTACACCGCCGGATGCATTCACATAGAGTCATATTTTTTTCTAAGTATCGAGTTGTAATTGTTGAGTTATAAGAAAAATAAAAGTGCGATGATCATCATTATTAGAGCATTGCCCCAGTGAGGAAAGAATGATGGAGACTATGATTCCCCCATAAGTCGGGATGAGACTCCAGACGAAAAATAAAATAAAAAAAGAGTCCAAAGAAGCCCAAATAAAAAAAGAGGCCATAAAAAGAAGAAGAGAAAAGGCCCAAATAAAAAAAATAAAAAAAATGATGAGAGAAAAAGAGAGAAGGGACAATGTTACTATCCTTTTACCACACTTGTGCTTCAAAGTAGCACCATAATCTTCATAGTAGAGAGTCTCTCATGTTATCACTTTCATATACTAGCGGGAATTTTTCATTATAGAACTTGGCTTGTATAATCCAATGATGGGCTTCCTCAAAAATTGCCCTAGGTCTTCCTAAGCAAGCAAGTTGGATGCACACTCACTTAGTTTCTTTTTGAGCTTTCATATACTTATAACTCTAGTGCATCTGTTGCATGGCAATCCCTACTCACTCACATTGATATCTATTGATGGGCATCTCCATAGCCCGTTGATACGCCTAGTTGATGTGAGACCATCTTCTCCTTTTTGTCTTCTCCACAACCACCGTGAAGATTGAAAAAGTTAGAGTATGAAACAATTGCTTGGCTTGTCGTCGGGGTTGTGCATGATTTAAATACTTTGTGTGGTGAAGATGGAGCATAGCCAGATTATATGATTTTGTAGGGATAACTTTCTTTGGCCATGTTATTTTGAGAAGACATAATTGCTTTATTAGTATGCTTGAAGTATTATTATTATTATTATTATTATTATTTATATCAATATAAACTTTTGTCTTGAATCTTTCTAATCTGAATATTCATACCACAATTAAAAAGATTTGCATTGAAATTATGCCAAGTAGCACTCCGCATAAAAAATTCTCTTTTTATCATTTACCTACTCGAGGATGAGCAGGAATTAAGCTTGGGGATGCCTGATACGTCTCCAACGTATCTATAATTTTTGATTGCTCCATGCTATATTATCTACTGTTTTGGACTATATTAGGCTTTATTTTCCACTTTTATATTATTTTTGGGACTAACCTATTAACCGGAGGCCCAACCCAGAATTGCTGTTTTTTGCATATTTCAGTGTTTCGGATAAACGGAATATCAAACGGAGTCCAAATGGAATAAAATCTTCGGGAACGTGATTTTCTCACCGAACGTGATCCAGGAGACTTGGACCCTGCTCCAAGGAACAAAAGAGGGGGTCACGAGGGTGGGGGGTGCCCCCCCTAGGGCGCGCCCCCTGCCTCGTGGGCCCCTCGTTGCTCCTCCGGCGTACTTCTTCCTCCTATATATACACACGTACCCCCAAACAATCAGAAGAGGAGCCAACAACCTAATTCCACCGCTGCAACTTTCTGTATCCACGAGATCCAATCTTGGGTCCTGTTCCGGAGCTCCGCCGGAAGAGGGCCATCATCACGGAGGGCTTCTACATCATCATAGCCTCTCCGATGAAGTGTGAGTAGTTTACCTCAGACCTTCAAGTCCATAGTTAGTAGCTAGATGGCTTCTTCTCTCTCTTTGAATCTCAATACAAAGTTCTCCCCCTCTCTTGTGGAGATCTATTCGATGTAATCTTCTTTTTGCGGTGTGTTTGTTGAGACCGATGAATTGTGGGTTTATGATCAAGTCCATCTATGAATAATATTTGAATCTTCTCTGAATTCTTTTATGTATGATTGGTTATCTTTGCAAGTCTCTTCGAATTATCTGTTTGGTTTGGCCAACTAGATTGGTAGTTCTTGCCATTGGAGAAGTGCTTAGCTTTGGCTTCGATCTTGCGGTGTCCTTACCCAGTGACAGAAGGGGCAGCAAGGCACGTATTGTATCGTTGCCCTAGAGGATAACAAGATGGGGTTTATTTCATATTGCATGAATTTATCTCTCTACATCATGTCATCTTGCTTAAGGCGTTACTCTCTTTTTAACTTAATACTCTAGATGCATGCTGGATAGCGGTCGATGAGTGGGGAGTAATAGTAGTAGATGCAGAATCGTTTCGATCTACTTGTCACGGACGTGATGCCTATATAAATGATCATGCCTAGATATTCTCATAACTATGCTCAATTCTGTCAATTGCTCAACAGTAATTTGTTCACCCACCGTAGAATACTTATGCTCTTGAGAGAAGCCACTAGTGAAACCTATGGCCCCTGGGTCTATTCTCATCATATCAATCTCTATTACTTTAATCTTGCTTTTCTTTTTTACTTTGCCTTTACTTTTTACTTTGCATCTTTATACCAAAAATACCAAAAACATTATATCTATCAGATCTCACTCTCGTAAGTGACCGTGAAGGGCTTGATAACCCCTAATCGCGTTGGTTGCGAGTAGCTATCGCTTTGTGCAGGTACGAGGGACTTGAGCGTGGGCTCCTACTGGATTGATACCTTGGTTCTCAAAAACTGAGGGAAATACTTACGCTACTCTGCTGCATCATCCCTTCCTCTTCGGGGAAAACCAACGCAAGCTCAAGACGTAGCAGTATGCTTGAAGTATTATTATTTTTATGTCAATATTAAACTTTTGTCTTGAATCTTATGGATCTGAATATTCTTGCCACAATAAAGAGAACTACATGGATAAATATGTTAGGTAGCATTCCACATCAAAAATTATGTTTTTACCATTTACCTACTCGAGGACGAGCATGAATTAAGCTTGGGGATGCTGATATGTCTCCAATGTATCTATAATTTTTGATTGTTCCATGCTATTATATTATCAACCTTGGATGTTTTATATGCATTTATATGCTATTTTATATGATTTTTGAGACTAACCTATTAACCTAGAGCCCAGTGCTAGTTTCTGTTTTTCGTTGTTTTAGGGTTTCGAAGAAAAAGAATATCAAACAGAGTCCAAACGGAATGAAACCTTCAGAAAAGTTATTTTTGGAAAGAAAGCAATACAGGAGACTTGGAGTGCACGTCAGGGGATCAACGAGGAAGCCACGAGGCAGGGGGGCACGCCCACGCCCCTGGGCGCGCCCTCCACCCTCGTGGGCCCCTCGTGGCTCCCCTGATGTATTTCTTCCGCCTATATATATCCATATACCCTAAAACTATCGGGGAGCACAATACATCGGGAGTTCCGCCGCCAGAAGCCTCCGTAGCCACCGAAAACCAATCTAGACCCGTTCCGGCACCCTGCCGGAGGGGGCAATCCCTCTCCGGTGGCCATCTTCATCATCCTGGTGCTCTCCATCATGAGGAGGGAGTGGTCCACCCTCGGGGCTGAGGGTATGTACCAGTAGCTATGTGTTTGATCTCTCTCTCTCTCTCTCTCTCTCGTGTTCTTGATTTGGCACGATCTTGATGTATCGCGAGCTTTGCTATTATAGTTGGATCTTATGTTTCTTCTCTCCCTCTACTCTCTTGTAATGGATTGAGTTTTCCCTTCGAAGTTATCTTATCGGATTGAGTCTTTAAAGATTTGAGAACACTTGATGTATGTCTTGCCGTGCGTATCTGTGGTGACAATGGGATATCACGTGATTCACTTGATGTATGTTTTGGTGATAAACTTGTGGGTTCCGCCCATGAACCTATGGATAGGGGTTGGCACACGTTTTCGTTGTGATTCTCCGGTAGAAACTTTGGGGCACTCTTTGAGGTTCTATGTGTTGGTTGAATAGATGAATCTGAGATTGTGTGATGCATATCATATAATCATACCCACGGATACTTGAGGTGACGTTGGAGTATCTAGGTGACATTAGGGTTTTGGTTGATTTGTGTCTTAAGGTGTTATTCTAGTACGAACTCTAGGGCTGTTTGTGACATTTATAGGAATAGCCCAACGGATTGATTGGAAAGAATAACTTTGAGGTGGTTTCGTACCCTACCATAATCTCTTCGTTTGTTCTCCGCTATTAGTGACTTTGGAGTGACTCTTTGTTGCATGTTGAGGGATAGTTATATGATCCAATTATGTTATTATTATTGAGGGAACTTGCACTAGTGAAAGTATGAACGCTAGGCCTTGTTTCAAGACATTGCAATACCGTTTATGCTCACTTTTATCATTCATTACCTTGCTGTTTTTATATTTTCAGATTACAAAAACTATTATCTACTATCCATATACCACTTGTATCACCATCTCTTCGCCGAACTGGTGCACCTATATAATTTACCATTGTATTGGGTGTGTTGGGGACACAAGAGACTCTTTGTTATTTGGTTGCAGGGTTGTTTGAGAGAGACCATCTTCATCCTACGCCTCCTACGGATTGATAAACCTTAGGTCATCCACTTTAGGGAAATTTGCTACTGTCCTACAAACCTCTGCACTTGGAGGCCCAACAACGTCTACAAGAAGAAGGTTGTGTAGTAGACATCAACGTATTATGTGTTATGATCCATTAACCCCGAAGTGATAATAATCTGAATACTTACCAGTGATGATCGTAGTTTGAGGAGTTCATGTATTCACTATGTGTTAATGCTTTGGTCCGGTACTCTATTAAAAGGAGTCCTTAATATCCCTTAGTTTCCAATAGGACCCCGCTGCCACGGGAGGGTAGGACAAAAGATGTCATGCAAGTTCTTTTCCATAAGCACGTATTACTATATTCAGAATACATGCCTACATTACATTGATGAACTGGAGCTAGTTCTGTGTCACCCTATGTTATAACTGTTGCATGATTGATCGCATCCGACATAATTCTCCATCACCGATCCAATGCCTACGAGCTTTTCCTATGTTGTTCTTCGCTTATTTACTTTTCTGTTGGTACTGTTACAATTACTATAAAACCAAAAATATTACTTTTTCTACCATTACCACTATTATCATATTACTTTGCTACTAAATACTGTTGGGGAACGTTGCAGAAAACAAAAATTTTCCTACTCGTTTCACCAAGATCATCTAGGAGTTCATTTAGCAACGAGTGATTGGATGCATCTACATACCTTTGTAGATCGCGCACGGAAGCGTTCAAAAGAACGGTGATGATGTAGTCGTACTCGACGTGATCCAAATCACCGATGACCAGCGCCGAACGGACGGCACCTCCGCGTTCAACACACGTACGGAACAGCCACGTCTCCTCCTTATTGATCCAGCAAGGGAGGGAGGAGAGGTTGAGGGAGATGGCACCAGCAGCAGCACGACGGCGTGGTGTTGATGGAGCTGCAATACTCCGGCAGAGCTTCGCTAAGCACTATGGAGGTGGAGGAGGTGTTGAGGAGGGAGAAGGAGGCAACCAAAGGCCAAGGCGTTCAGGTATGAAGTCCCTCCTCTCCCCACTATATATAGGGGTGCCAAGGGGGGGTGGCCGGCCCTAGGAGATCCAATCTCCTAGGGGGTGCGGCGGCCAAGGGGGGTTTCCCTCCCCCCCAAGGCACCTAGGAGGTGCCTTACCCTCCTAGGACTCTTGCCCCCTTAAACCCTAGGCGCATGGGCCTATGTGGGGCTGGTGCCCTTGGCCCATTAGGCCAAGGCGCACCCCCTTACAGCCCATGTGGCCCCCCGGGACAGGTGGACCCACCCGGTGGACCCCCGGGACCCTTCCGGTGGTCCCGGTACAATACCGATAACCCCGAAACTTGTCCCGATGCCCGAAACAGGACTTCCCATATATAAATCTTTACCTCCGGACCATTCCGGAACTCCTCGTGACGTCCGGGATCTCATCCGGGACTCCGAACAACATTCGGGTTACTGCATATACATATCCCTACAACCCTAGCGTAACTGAACCTTAAGTGTGTAGACCCTACGGGTTCGGGAGACAAGCAGACATGACCGAGACGACTCTCTGGTCAATAACCAACAGCGGGATCTGGATACCCATGTTGGCTCCCACATGCTCCACGATGATCTCATCGGATGAACCACGATGTCGAGGATTCTATCAACCCCGTACGCTATTCCCTTTGTCTATCGATATGTTACTTGCCCGAGATTCGATCGTCGGTATCCCAATACCTCGTTCAATCTCGTTACCGGCAAGTCACTTTACTCGTACCGTAATGCATGATCCCGTGACCAGACACTTGGTCACTCTGAGCTCATTATGATGATGCATTACCGAGTGGGCCCAGTGATACCTCTCCGTCATACGGAGTGACAAATCCCAGTCTTGATCCATGTCACCCAACAGACACTTTCGGAGATACCCGTAGTCTACCTTTATAGTCACCCAGTTACGTTGTGACGTTTGGCATACCCAAAGCACTCCTACGGTATCCGGGAGTTACATGATCTCATGGTCTAAGGAAAAGATACTTGACATTAGAAAACTCTAGCAAACGAACTATACGATCTTGTGCTATGTTTAGGATTGGGTCTTGTCCATCACATCATTCTCCTAATGATGTGATCTCGTTATCAATGACATCCAGTGTCCATAGTCAGGAAACCATGACTATCTGTTGATCAACGAGCTAGTCAACTAGAGGCTCACTAGGGACATGTTGATGTCTGTTATTCACACATGTATTACGATTTCCAGATAACACAATTATAGCATGAATAAAGACAATTATCATGAACAAGGAAATATAATAATAATGCTTTTATTATTGCCTCTAGGGCATATTTCCAACAATCTCCCACTTGCACTAGAGTCAATAATCTAGTTACATTGTGATGAATCGAACACCCATGGAATTCTGGTGTTGATCATGTTTTGCTCTAGGGAGAGGTTTAGTCAACGGATCTGCTACATTCAGGTCCGTATGTACTTTACAAATCTCTATGTCTCCATCTTGAACATTTTCACGAATGGAGTTGAAGCGACGCTTGATGTGCCTTGTCTTCTTGTGAAACCTGGGCTCCTTGGCAAGTGCAATAGCTCCAGTGTTGTCACAGAAGAGCTTGATCGGCCCCGACGCATTGGGTATGACTCCTAGGTCGGTGATGAACTCCTTCACCCATATTGCTTCTTGTGCTGCCTCCGAGGCTGCCATGTACCCCGCTTCACATGTAGATCCCGCCACGACGCTTTGCTTGCAACTGCACCAGCTTACTGCCCCACCATTCAAAATATACACGTATCCGGTTTGTGACTTAGAGTCATCCAGATCTGTGTCGAAGCTAGCGTCGACGTAACCCTTTACGACGAGCTCTTCGTCACCTCCATAAACGAGAAACATTTCCTTAGTCCTTTTCAGGTACTTCAGGATATTCTTGACCGCTGTCCAGTGTTCCTTGCCGGGATTACTTTGGTACCTTCCTACCAAACTGACGGCAAGGTTAACATCAGGTCTGGTACACAGCATGGCATACATAATAGAACCTATGGCTGAGGCATAGGGGATGACGCTCATCTCTTCTATATCTTCTGCCGTGGTCGGACATTGAGCTGAGCTCAATTTCACACCTTGTAACACAGGCAAGAACCCTTTCTTGGATTGATCCATATTGAACTTCTTCAATATCTTATCAAGGTATGTGCTTTGTGAAAGACCTATGAGGCGTCTTGATCTATCTCTATAGATTTTGATGCCTAATATATAAGCAGCTTCTCCAAGGTCCTTCATTGAAAAACTTTTACTCAAGTAGGCCTTGATGCTGTCCAAGAGTTCTATATCATTTCCCATCAAAAGTATGTCATCTACATATAATATGAGAAATGCTACAGAGCTCCCACTCACTTTCTTGTAAACGCAGGCTTCTCCATAAGTCTGTGTAAACCCAAACGCTTTGATCATCTCATCAAAGCGAATGTTCCAACTCCGAGATGCTTGCACCAGCCCATAAATCGAGCGTTGGAGCTTGCACACTTTGTCAGCATTCTTAGGATCGACAAAACCTTCCGGCTGCATCATATACAATTCTTCCTTAAGGAAACCATTAAGGAATGCCGTTTTGACGTCCGTTTGCCATATTTCGTAATCATAGAATGCGGCAATTGCTAACATGATTCGGACGGACTTCAGCTTCGCTACCGGTGAGAAAGTGTCATCGTAGTCAACCCCTTGAACTTGTCGATAACCCTTAGCGACAAGCCGAGCTTTATAGATGGTCACATTACCATCCGCGTCTGTCTTCTTCTTAAAGATCCATTTATTTTCTATGGCTCGCCTCTCAACGGGCAAGTCAGTCAAAGTCCATACTTTGTTTTCATACATGGATCCTATCTCGGATTTCATGGCTTCTAGCCATTTGTCGGAATCCGGTCCCGCCATCGCTTCTTCATAGTTCGAAGGTTCACCGTTGTCTAACAACATGATTTCCAAGACAGGGTTGCCGTACCACTCTGGTGCGGAACGTGTCCTTGTGGACCTTCGAATTTCAGTAGGAGCTTGATCAGAAGTATCTTGATCATTATCATTAACTTCCTCTCTAGTCGGTGCAGGCACCTCAGGAACATTTTCTTGAGTTGCGCCATTTTCCGGTTCAAGAGGTAATACTTCATCAAGCTCTACTTTCCTCCCACTTACTTCTTTCGAGAGAAAATCTTTCTCCAGAAAGGACCCATTCTTGGCAACAAAGATCTTGCCTTCGGATCTGAGGTAGAAGGTGTACCCAATAGTTTCTTTTGGGTATCCTATGAAGACGCATTTTTCCGATTTGGGTTCGAGCTTTTCAGGTTGAAGTTTCTTGACATAAGCATCGCATCCCCAAACTTTTAGAAACGACAGCTTAGGTTTCTTCCCAAACCATAATTCATACGGTGTCGTCTCAACGGATTTCGACGGAGCCCTATTTAAAGTGAATGCGGCAGTCTCTAAAGCATAGCCCCAAAAGGAAAGCGGTAAATCGGTAAGAGACATCATAGATCGCACCATATCTAACAGAGTGCGATTACGACGTTCGGACACACCATTACGCTGAGGTGTTCCAGGCGGCGTGAGTTGTGAAACTATTCCACATTTTCTTAAGTGTGCCCCAAACTCGTGACTCAAGTATTCTCCTCCACGATCTGATCGCAAAAACTTGATTTTCCTGTCACGTTGATTTTCAACCTCACTCTGAAATTCCTTGAACTTTTCAAAGGTTTCAGACTTGTGTTTCATTAAGTAGATATACCCATACCTACTTAAATCATCAGTGAGGGTGAGAACATAACGATAGCCACCGCGAGCCTCAACACTCATTGGACCGCACACATCAGTATGTATGATTTCCAATAAGTCGGTTGCTCGCTCCATTGTTCCTGAGAACGGAGTCTTGGTCATTTTACCCATAAGGCATGGTTCGCACGTGTCAAATGATTCATAATCAAGAGACTCTAAAAGTCCATCAGCATGGAGCTTCTTCATGCGTTTGACACCTATGTGACCTAGGCGGCAGTGCCACAAGTATGTGGGACTATCATTATAAACTTTACTTCTTTTGGTACTCACATTATGAATATGTGTAGCATCACGTTCGAGATTCATAAAGAATAAACCATTCACCATAGGAGCATGACCATAAAACATATCTCTTATAAAAATGGAACAACCATTATTCTCAGATTTAAAAGAGTAGCCATCTCGAATTAAACGAGATCCCGATACAATGTTCATGCTCAAAGCTGGCACTAAATAACAATTATTAAGGTTTAAAACTAATCCCGAAGGGAGATGCAGAGGTAGCGTGCCGACGGCGATCACATTGACCTTGGAACCATTCCCGACGCGCATCGTCACCTCGTCCTTTGCCAGTTTCCGCTTATTCCGCAGCCCCTGCTTTGAGTTACAAATGTGAGCAACTGCACCGGTATCAAATACCCAGGAGCTACTACGGGCACTAGTAAGGTACACATCAATTACATGTATATCACATATACCTTTTGTTTTGCCGGCCTTCTTATCCGCTAAGTACTTAGGGCAGTTCCGCTTCCAGTGACCGCTTCCCTTGCAATAAAAGCACTCAGTCTCGGGCTTGGGTCCATTCTTTGGCTTCTTCCCGGCCGCTTGCTTGCCGGGCGCGGCAACCTCCTTGCCGTCCTTCTTGAAGCTCTTTTTACCCTTGCCTTTCTTGAACTTAGTGGTTTTATTGATCATCAACACTTGATGTTCCTTCCTGACTTCTACCTCTGCTGATTTTAGCATAGCAAATACTTCAGGAATGGTCTTTTCCATCCCCTGCATATTGAAGTTCATCACAAAGCTCTTGTAGCTTGGTGGAAGCGACTGGAGGATTCTGTCAATGACCGCATCATCCGGGATATTAACTCCCAGCTGAGTCAAGCGGTTATGTAACCCAGACATAGTGAGTATGTGCTCACTGACAGAACTGTTTTCCTCCATCTTACAGCTGAAGAATTTGTCGGAGACTTCATATCTCTCGACCCGGGCATGAGCTTGGAAAACCATTTTCAGCTCTTCGAACATCTCATATGCTCCATGTCTCTCAAAACGCTTTTGGAGGCCCGGCTCTAGGCTATAAAGCATGCCGCACTGAACGAGGGAGTAGTCATCGAAACGTGCCTGCCAAGCGTTCATAACGTCTTGTTCCGCAGGGAGAACGGGTGCGTCACCAAGCGGTGCTTGTAGGACATAATCTTTCTTGGCAGCTATGAGGATGATCCTCAGGTTCCGGACCCAGTCCGTATAGTTGCTGCCATCGTCTTTCAGCTTAGTTTTCTCTAGGAACGCGTTGAAGTTGAGGACTACGTTGGCCATTTGATCTACAAGACATATTGCAAAGATTTTAGACTAAGTTCATGATAATTAAGTTCGACTAATCAAATTATTAGTGAACTCCCACTTAGATTAGACATCCCTCTAGTCATCTAAGTATTACATGATCCGAGTTAAACTAGACCGTGTCCGATCATCACGTGAGACGGACTAGTCAACATCGGTGAACATCTTCATGTTGATCGTATCTTCTATACGACTCATGCTCGACCTTTCGGTCTTCTGTGTTCCGAGGCCATGTCTGTACATGCTAGGCTCGTCAAGTCAACCTAAGTGTTTGCATGTGTAAATCTGTCTTACACCCGTTGTATGTGAACGTCTGAATAAAACACCCGATCATCACGTGGTGTTTTGAAACAGCGAACTGTCGCAACGGTGCACAGTTAGGGGGAACACTTCTTGAATTTATTGTGAGGGATCATCTTATTTACTACCGTCGTTCTAAGTAAACAAGATGCAAAACATGATAAACATCACATGCAATCAAATAATAAACGTGACATGATATGGCCAATATCACACAGCTCCTTTGATCTCCATCTTGGGGCTCCATGATCATCTTGTCACCGGCTAGACACCATGATCTCCATCATCATGATCTCCATCATCGTGTCTCCATGAAGTTGCTCGCCAACTATTACTTCTACTACTATGGCTAACGCATTTAGCAATAAAGTAAAGTAATTTACAAGGCGTTTCTTGATGACACGCAGGTCATATAAAAGAATAAAGACAACTCCTATGGCTCCTGCCGGTTGTCATACTCATCGACATGCAAGTCGTGATTCCTATTACAATAGCATGAACATCTCATACATCACATATAGATCATTCATCATTCATCACAACTTTGGCCATATCATATCACAAACCACTTGCTGCAAAAACAAGTTAGACGTCCTCTAATTGTTGTTGCAAGTTTTACGTGGCTGAATTAGGGTTCTAGCAAGAACGTTTTCTTACCTACGTTAAAGCCACAACGTGATTTGTCAACTTCTATTTACCCTTCATAAGGACCCTGTTCATCGATTCCGCTCCAACTAAAGTAGGAGAGACAGACACCCGCCAGCCACCTTATGCAACTAGTGCATGTTAGTCGGTGGAACCGGTCTCACGTAAGCGTACGTGTAAGGTTGGTCCGGGCCGCTTCATCCCACAATACCGCTGAAGCAAGAAAGGACTAGTAACGGCAAGAAAGTTGACAAATCTACGCCCACAACAAATTGTGTTCTACTCGCGCAAGAAGAACTACGCATAAACCTGGCTCATGATGCCACTGTTGGGGAACGTTGCAGAAAACAAAAATTTTCCTACTCGTTTCACCAAGATCATCTAGGAGTTCATCTAGCAACGAGTGATTGGATGCATCTACATACCTTTGTAGATCGCACACGGAAGCGTTCAAAAGAACGGTGATGATGTAGTCGTACTCGACGTGATCCAAATCACCGATGACCAGCGCCGAACGGACGGCACCTCCGCGTTCAACACACGTACGGAACAGCCACGTCTCCTCCTTCTTGATCCAGCAAGGGAGGGAGGAGAGGTTGAGGGAGATGGCACCAGCAGCAGCACGACGGCGTGGTGTTGATGGAGCTGCAGTACTCCGGCAGAGCTTCGCTAAGCACTATGGAGGTGGAGGAGGTGTTGAGGAGGGAGAAGGAGGCAACCAAAGGCCAAGGCGTTCAGGTATGAAGTCCCTCCTCTCCCCACTATATATAGGGGTGCCAAGGGGGGGTGGCCGGCCCTAGGAGATCCAATCTCCTAGGGGGTGCGGCGGCCAAGGGGGGTTTCCCTCCCCCCCAAGGCACCTAGGAGGTGCCTTACCCTCCTAGGACTCTTGCTCCCTTAAACCCTAGGCGCATGGGCCTATGTGGGGCTGGTGCCCTTGTCCCATTAGGCCAAGGCGCACCCCCTTACAGCCCATGTGGCCCCCCGGGACAGGTGGACCCACCCGGTGGACCCCCGGGAGCCTTCCGGTGGTCCCGGTACAATACCGATAACCCCGAAACTTGTCCCGATGCCCGAAACAGGACTTCCCATATATAAATCTTTACCTCCGGACCATTCCGGAACTCCTCATGACGTCCGGGATCTCATCCGGGACTCCGAACAACATTCGGGTTACTGCATATACATATCCCTACAACCCTAGCGTAACCGAGCCTTAAGTGTGTAGACCCTACGGGTTCGGGAGACAAGCAGACATGACCGAGACGACTCTCCGGTCAATAACCAACAGCGGGATCTGGATACCCATGTTGGCTCCCACATGCTCCACGATGATCTCATCGGATGAACCACGATGTCGAGGATTCTATCAACCCCGTACGCTATTCCCTTTGTCTATCGATATGTTACTTGCTCGAGATTCGATCGTCGGTATCCCAATACCTCGTTCAATCTCGTTACCGGCAAGTCACTTTACTCGTACCGTAATGCATGATCCCGTGACCAGACACTTGGTCACTCTGAGCTCATTATGATGATGCATTACCGAGTGGGCCCAGTGATACCTCTCCGTCATACGGAGTGACAAATCCCAGTCTTGATCCATGTCACCCAACAGACACTTTCGGAGATACCCGTAGTCTACCTTTATAGTCACCCAGTTACGTTGTGACGTTTGGCATACCCAAAGCACTCCTACGGTATCCGGGAGTTACACGATCTCATGGTCTAAGGAAAAGATACTTGACATTAGAAAACTCTAGCAAACGAACTATACGATCTTGTGCTATGTTTAGGATTGGGTCTTGTCCATCACATCATTCTCCTAATGATGTGATCTCGTTATCAATGACATCCAGTGTCCATAGTCAGGAAACCATGACTATCTGTTGATCAACGAGCTAGTCAACTAGAGGCTCACTAGGGACATGTTGATGTCTGTTATTCACACATGTATTACGATTTCCAGATAACACAATTATAGCATGAATAAAGACAATTATCATGAACAAGGAAATATAATAATAATGCTTTTATTATTGCCTCTAGGGCATATTTCCAACAAATACCTTGTCGCAGATATTAAGTTTCCAGGTGCGGTTGAATTGAAAACTCAGCTGCTAATACTTGAGAATATTCTTTGGCTCCCCTTGGGTCGAATCAATAAATTTGGGTTGAATACTCTACCCTCGAAAACTGTTGCGACCCCCTATACTTGTGGGTTATCACCAATCTGTTTGTTGAATGTAATTTTCAAGATTTTCACAAAAGTTCTAAATAATAGAGTTGTTACTGTAGCTGATAAGATAATAGCTCCTGTGCAAACAACTTTTATTAGAGGGAGGTATATACTAGATGGGGTTATTGTGTTGCATGAAGTTCATAGGAAAAAAGAGAGTCTTGTTCTGTTTAAAGTAGATTTTGAGAAGGCTTATGACAAGATTAACTGGGAGTTTTTGTATTTTGTCATGGAGAAAAAGGCTTTTCACCTAGATTTATTGGTTGGGTCAAGCGCCAACAGAGAGGGGTAAAGTAGCAGTCAGGGTTAATGATCAAATTGGTCCTTTTTTGAGACGAAAAAAGGAGGAGATCCTTTCTCCCCCATTCTTTTTAATATTGCCATCGACCTACTTAATTTGCTTTTAGCTAAGGCACAAAATATGGACCTTATCCAAGGATTAGCACAAGATTTAATTCCAAATGGCATTAATATGTTACAATACACTGATGACACCATTTTCATGTTTAGACACAATCTGGAAAGTGCTAGAAACTTGAAATTAATTCTTTGTTTATTTGAACAATTGTCTGGCCTTAAAGTTAATTTTCACAAGAGTGAGGCTTTTTTGTTTTGGTGAAGCAAAGGACAAACAGGAACATTACTCTACAATATTTACTTGTGCTGTAGGAAAACTTCCTTTTAGACATTTAGGTATCCCTATTAATGCAATTAGATTATGTAATAGTGACTAGAATTGGGCTGAGGAGAAAATGGAGAATAAGCTAAGTGTATGGAAAGGGGGGAACATATCGTATGGGGGGAGATTGATTTTAATTACCTCTAGTTTAAGAAATATTCCTTTGTATATGATTTCTCTGTTTGAGATACCAAAGGCCCTAGTAAGAAGATGAACTTTTTTATGAAAATAATGTTATGGCAAGAGGAGGAGGGGGGTTAAAAAGTACCATCTAGTGAAATGGGAGGATGTTTGCAGACCTAAAGAGATGGGGGGTTTAGGTGTCTTAGATCTTGACATTATGAACATCTGCTTACTATGCAAATGGATCTGGAAACTTGAAAATGGTAGTGGTGTGTGTGGCAAGATTTAGTGAGAAAGAAATACTTAAGTAGATATACCCTTAGAGATAGTAAGAAAAACCTAGTCATTCTCATTTCTGGCAGGGCCTAATGAAGGTTAAACCAATTTTCCTGCAATATTGTAGGAAGATGGTGGGTAATGGGGAGAGGACTATGTTTTGGAATGATGTATGGCTAGGAGACAAACCTCTTAGTGTGCAGTTCCCTAGGCTTTATCTGCTGACCTTTAGTTCAGATTTCACTGTCGCCAAAGCTTTTTATCTGATAATATGAGTTTGATTAGATTTAGAAGAGTTTTGTGGGGAGACACGGCTGAAATGTGGTATGAACTCAAAAATCTTTGCAGTAAAGTAGTTTTAAATGATCAAGAGGATAGATGTAGCTGGTTACTTACTAAATCTGGTAGATTCACTGTTAGATCTTTGTACCTTGCTTTAAAAACATATCAGGCTGCCTAGCCTCATAGGAAACTGTGGCAGGCGAGGATACCGCTGAAAGTTAAAGTTTTCCTGTGATTGATGTTTAAGAATAGTGTCCCAACTAGAGATAATTTGGCGAAAAGAAACTGGAAAGGAAAGGATAAAAACTGTAGCTTCTGTGATTACCCAGAAAGGGTTGAACATCTTTTCTGTACATGTGTGTTGGCTAAGTTTGTGTGGGGTGTGGTTTGGAATGTAGCTGGAATTCATGACATTCCATGAAAGATAGAAGAGTTTACTATCCAGGTAGAAAAATTTCCTAAGAATATTAGGCAAACTATAGCAGTGGGTGTTTCTGCGGTGTTTTGGACATTGTGGAAAGCCAGAAATGCTACTACATTTCATCATGTTTACCCGCATGACCCTAGTATGTTGTTCTTTCAAATCTCTTATTGGATGTCCTACTGGGCTGCTCTACAGAGAAAAGAAGGGCAACAGATGTTGCGGGCCGTCGCAGCACTGCTGGTTGATGTTGCGAACGGGTTCTTCAACAAGAGTAGAGGATGGGCGCCCATGGTGAAACGTCTTGGCATCGAAAAGTAATTATGCCTGTACTGTTAGCTGAACTTCTGTCCTCCCTGGAGAGTCTGTGGAGATGAACGGGGAGAGGAGCTCTGCGTGGTTACCTCTCACCTGGGTGTGCATTTATGATAAGTGTGGAGTTATTTTAGTTTCAAGCTTTATTCTCTTGGTTGTCTAGTTGCTGATGCCTAGTTGTCATGGTAGGACATCTGGGGCTGGATGGAATCTAAGACTACTCACTCTGTTTTATTGGTTTCCTTTCATGCAATGAAATGAAATCGGGGGCATGCCCCTCAATTAAAAAAAGTGTTGGACCAGCTCAGGCATATATACCGCCAAATCCTGCTATGATCAACTCTTCATTGATTCTATCCCAGACCCACATTAGCGTCCCACCTAGACTTGGTCCCCGCTTCAAATCAAGTTATTCCTCTGGCTTGCCCTTCATGAATGTTGTTGGACTGCCGTCAGGCTCGCGCGTCGTGGCCTTCCCTGCGAGCCTTCTTGCCTCCTTTGTGACTAGGCTCCGGAGTGCATGCCTCACTTGCTTGACGAATGTTCGTCTCATGCCAACTATGGCACGAGATTCTCTCCTGGTGTAGGATTCATGTCGCGCCACCAACCTTCGACAACACGTTCCTGGAATGGTGGTCAAACTGCCAAAGCTTCGTCCCTCCTTCCATGCGCAAGGGCCTGAATATTCCCTCATCTCGTTGACCGATTGGGAGCTTTGGAAGCACCACAATGGTTGTACTTTCAATGGCCTCCGACCATCTATCGGCTGCACCACTGAACCATCTGCGAGGAAGCGAGGTTATGTGAGAGAGCGGGAGCCGCTGGTCTTCATCAAATCATCGAGGCTAGCCAGCATGTGAGTTGTGTGGGTTGAGCATCCCACTTCCCTGTTCTGCTCTGAGTGTTCACTTAAGCCTCTTTCGTGCACGTGATCTTGTGTAACGCATAAAACCCTTGCCATTTTATTCTCTCTACTATATATCAAAGAAAAATACACAAGCTTTTCGTGTTCACGGAAAAGCTAGTAGTCTCTGTTAAATGACATATTGATATGTATGTGACAAGGAGGCTGCCGCACCATATCATCTTTGGTAGTTGGTAGGTTGTTAGCTAGAGTTTATCTTCTCATTGTAATCTTATATCTACCTAGCTTCCTCTCCAAGATGTAATCGTACCTAAACTGTATGCGCTATCAGGGAGGTGCGCCCCTGCCTATAAACACGTACGGCGTCCCCTCGAGTTGAGGTACAACACTTCCCGCCATCGCAGATGGTAATTGATAACCCACAAGTATAGGGGATCGCAACTGTTTTCGAGGGTAGAGTATTCAACCCAAATTTATTGATTCGACACAAGGGGAGCCAAAGAATATTCTCAAGTATTAGCAGCTGAGTTGTCAATTCAACCACACCTGGAAACTTAATATCTGCAGCAAAGTGTTTAGTAGCAAGGTAATATGATAGTAGTGGTAACGGTAGCAAAGTAATATTTTTGGGTTTTATAGTGATTGTAACAGTAGCAACAAAAAAGTAAATACGCGAAGAACAATATAGGAAAAGCTCGTAGGCATTGGATCGATGATTGAGAATTATGTCGGATGCGATAGATCATGCAACAGTTATAACATAGGGTGACACAGAACTAGCTCTAGTTCATCAATGTAATGTAGGCATGTATTCCGAATATAGTCATATGTGCTTATGGAAAAGAACTTGCATGACATCTTTTGTCCTACCCTCCCGTGGCAGCGGGGTCCTATTGGAAACTAAGGGATATTAAGGCCTCCTTTTAATAGAGTACCAGACCAAAGCATTAACACATAGTGAATACATGAACTCCTCAAACTATGGTCATCACCGGTAAGTATCCTAATTGTCACTTCGGGGTTAATGGATCATAACACATAATAGGTGACTATAGACTTGCAAGATAGGATCAAGAACTCACATATATTCATGAAAACATAATAGGTTCAGATCTGAAATCATGGCACTCGGGCCCTAGTGACAAGCATTAAGCATAGCAAAGTCATAGCAACATCAATCTCAAAACATAGTGGATACTAGGGATCAAACCCTAACAAAACTAACTTGATTACATGATAAATCTCATCCAACCCATCACCGTCCAGCAAGCCTACGATGGAATTACTCATGCACGGCGACGAGCAACATGAAATTGGTGATGGAGGAAGGTTGATGATGACGAAGGCGACTAAATTCCCTCTCCAGAGCCCCGAACGGACTCCAGATCAGCCCTCCCGAGAGAGTTTAGGGCTTGGCGGCAACTCCATATCGTAAAACGTGATGAATCCTTCTCTGATTTTTTTCTCCCCGAACACGAATATATGGAGTTGGAGTTGAGGTCGGTGGAGCGTCAGGGGGCCCACGAGGCAGGGGCGCGCCCAGGGGGGTAGGCGCGCCCCCACCCTCATGGACAGGGTGTGGGCCCCCTGATGTGGTTCTTTTCGCCAGTATTTTTTATATATTCCAAAAATAATCTCCGTTGATTTTCAGGCCATTCGGAGAAATTTTATTTCTGCACAAAAATAACACCATGGCAACTCTGCTGAAAACAACGTCAGTCCGGGTTAGTTCCATTCAAA
Organism: Triticum dicoccoides; assembly: GCF_002162155.2. Lineage (NCBI taxonomy): Eukaryota > Viridiplantae > Streptophyta > Magnoliopsida > Poales > Poaceae > Triticum > Triticum dicoccoides. The sequence goes on along the minus strand of NC_041382.1, from coordinate 728,569,343 downwards.
TCATGCAAGTTAGAGTCCAAAACAAGCGCAAAAGTGTTTGGAAAAGTAGATACAGCGGAGACGTATCAACTCCCCCAAGCTTAAACCTTTTCTTGCCCTCAAGCAATTCAGTTGATAAACTGAAAGTGATAAAGAAAAACTTTTACAAACTCTGTTTGCTCTTATTGTTGTAAATATGTAAAGTCAGTATTCAAGTTATCAGCAAAGATTATGAACTAACCATATTCACAATAATATTTAGGTCTCATGTTTACTCATATCAATGGTATAATCAGCTAGCAAGCAATAATAACAAATCTCGGATGACAACACTTTCTCAAAACAATCAGGATATGATATAACAAGATGGTATCTCGCCAGCCCTTTCTGAGACCGCAAAACATAAATGCAGAGCACCTTTAAGGATCAAGGATGGACTAGACATTGTAATTCATGGTAAAAGATATCCAGTCATACTCAATGTAAACTAACAGTAATGGATGCAAATGACAGAGGTGCTCTCCAACTGGTGCTTTTTAATAAGAGGATGATGACTCAACATAAAAGTAAATAGATAAGCCCTTCGCAGAGGGAAGCATGGATTTGTAGAGGTGCTAGAGCTTGGTTTTGAAATATATATATGAATAATATTTTGAGCGCTATACTTTCATTGTCAACATAACAACCGAGAGATCTTGATATCTTCCATGCTACACACATTATAGGTGGTTCCCAAGCAGAATGGTAAAGTTTATACTCCCCCACCAGCAACAAGCATCAATCCATGGCTCGCCCGAAACAATGGGTGCCTCCAACTAACAACAATCCTGGGGGAGTTTTGTTTGCAATTATTTTGATTTGAGCATGGGACTGGGCATCCCGGTGACCAGCCATTTTCTCGTGAATGAGGAGCGTAGTCCACTCCTCTTGAGAATAACCCGCCTAACATGGAGGACACAGATAGCCCTAGTTGATACATGAGCTATTTGAGCATACAAAACAGAATGTTTATTTGAAGGTTTAGAGTTTGGCACATACAAATTTACTTAGAACAGCAGGTAGATACCGTGTATAGGTAGGTATGGTGGAGTCATATGGAATAACTTTGGGGTTTATGGAATTGGATGCACAAGCAGTATTCCCGCTTAGTACAAGTGAAGGCTAGAAAAAGACTGGGAAGCGACCAACTAGAGAGCGACAACAGTCATGAACATGCATTAAAATTAATCAACACCGAATGCAAGCATGAGTAGTATATAATGCACCATGAACATAAATATCATGGAGGCTATGTTGATTTTGTTTCAACTACATGCGTGAACATGTGACAAGTCAAGCCACTCGAATCGTTCAAAGGAGGATACCACCCTCTCATACCACATCACAACCATTTTAATAGCATGTTGGCACGCAAGGTAAACCATTATAAACTCCTAGCTAATTAAGCATGGCATAATCAACTATAATCTCTAATTGTCATTGCAAATATGTTTATTTCATAATAGGCTGAATCAAGAACGATGAACTAATCATATTTACAAAAACAAGAGAGGTTGAGTTCATACCAGCTTTCCTCATCTCAATAAGTTCATCATATAATCATCATTATTGCCTTTCACTTGCACGACCGAATAGTGTGGATAATAATAATAGTGCACGTCCATTGGACTAAGCTGGAATCTGCAAGCATTCAATTCAAGTGAGAAGACAAAGTAATATGGGCTCTTTGTTAGATCGACAATAATGCATATAAGAGCACTCAACATTTCCATCATGGTCTTCTCCTCTCGACCCCCAAAGGAAAGAAAAGAAACAAAACTATTTATATGGGAAAGCTCCCAGCAAGCAAAAGAAGAACGAGAAACTTTTTGGGTTTTCTTTTAATTACTACTACTACTACAGGCATGGAAAGTAAACTAACTAAAAGCTACAACTATTTTTTTTGTTTTTCTTAAGGTTTTTCAAACACACAAGAAGAAAGCGAGAAAATTAAAATAAACTAGCATGGATGATACAATGAAAAAGTATGAGCACCGACAACTGGCATGAGTGTGTGAGCATGAATGTAATGTCGGTGAGAGATATGTACCCCCCTAAGCTTAGGCTTTTGGCCTAAGTTGGTCTATGCCCATGGATGGCCTGGTGGATATCCGAAGTTGAAGCCGGGGTCGTACTGAGATGCATCAGCTACTTCCTGAAGAGATGTAGCATGGAGGCGGGCTGCCTCCATCCTCCTCTCGTACTCGGTCGCCTCCTCTCTGGTTATAACATATCTCCCTTTTGCCTGAAAGTTAAAGAAAGTAGGAGCAGGGAGAGCGACGTGATAGGTGCGTCGTCTTTCAAAGATTAGTCGGTACTGGAGGAACTGATTGTTCCTCAACAAACTGATGACGAACCATGGCATTATAATCTAAATAAGCAGGAGACAACTCAAGATCATCTCCACATATGGGTATCTCAAGAAAATCAGCTAAATGGGTTGCATAAATTCCACCAAAGAAATCTCCATCAATACTATTATTATGCAACCTACGTGCAACAATGGCCCCCAAGTTATATTGTCTATCTCCTAATACATCACTCTTGAGAACACTAAGATCAGGAATACACATGTGACATGCCACATCCTTACTATTTATGCATCTACCTATAAAGAGAGCAAAATAATGTATAGTAGGAAAATGAATGCTCCCTATGGTAGCTTGCGTGATTTCTCTAGATTCCCCCACAGTTATACTAGCAAGAAAGTCTCTATATTCAGATTTGCGAGGTTCACTAACATTACCCCATTGTGGGAGTTTACAAGCAGTGTTAAAATATTCTAAGTCCATGGTATAAGATTTATCATAAAGATCAAATAGGACAGTTTGAGAATTGCGTGATGATGAAAATTTAAACCTTCTCACAAATGAATCAGTGATGTAGTAGTACTGACGGCACTTATCTGCCATGAAGCTCTCAAGATCGGCGTTACACACATATGCTTCAAATTCCTCCTTAATTCCTGCCCGAACCATGAAGTCCTCTGACAGTCATTCACAAGGCCGCACTTGAGCATCTCTTGGTAGTTCATTGTCCGGCTCGCGTATTGCGGGCCTGGGTCCTTGCTTCCTTGAGGAACCACCTTGGTACATTTTCCTAAACATATTTCTTGCTCTGATTTTTTTTTGAAATTTGTACTAACTTAAAATAAAAGTGAACCAAACTCAACAAAATTGAGAGCAACTACTCCTACAAGTGCCTAGAGGATATACCATGCATTAAAACTACTTTTGACCAAATAAATTTGACATGCAAGCTTAAGAACAAGGTTACCTAAGCAGCAAAAATTTGCAATGAATAAAGCACTAGAACAAAAACTAATTGGACCATTAGAGGAGTCACATACCAAAGAACAATCCCCCAAAGCAGTTTTGTGAATGGAGCTTTGAGCAAGGAGATCGAAAATGGCAGCTAGATGAGCAAGAACTCGGGTTTGAGCTGGCTGGTGATTTTTTTGGGAGGAAGGAGTGTGTGGTGGCTGGAATAAGTGGAGGGGACCCACGTGGGGTCCACGAGGTAGGGGGCGCACCTAGGGGGTGGGCGCGCCCTCCACCCTCGTGGGCACGTGGCTGCTCCCCCTGCTGTGTTTTCCAATAGTGATTGTTGAAAATTTTCCAATAGAATTGATACTGTGGACTTGAGGTTGTTTCCTCGGAAAGTGTACCGTATGCTCATTACCATTAACATGAAAAGTGGCATTGCCTTTGTTGCAATCAATAACAGCCCCTGCAGTATTCAAAAAAGGTCTACTAAGGATAATTGACATACTATCGTCCTCGGGAATATCAAGAATAACAAAGTCCGTTAAAATAGTAATGTTTGCAACCACAACGGGCACATCCTCACAAACACCGATAGGTATAGCAATTGATTTATCAGCCATTTGCCAAGATATTTCAGTAGGTGTCAACTTATTCAAATCAAGTCTACGATATAAAGAGAGAAGCATAACACTAACACCGGCTCCAAGATCACATAAAGCAGTTTTAACATAGTTTCTTTTAATGGAGCATGGTATAGTTGGTACTCCTGTATCTCCAAGTTTCTTTGGTATTCCACCCTTGAAAGTGAAATTAGCAAGCATGGTGGAAATTTCAGCTTCTGGCATCTTTCTTTTATTAGTAACAATATGCTTCATGTATTTAGCATAAGGGTTCATTTTAAGCATACCAGTCAAACGCATACGCAAAAAGATAGGTCTAATCATTTCAGAAAAGCGCTCAAAATCCTCATCATCCTTTTTCTTGGATAGTTTAGGAGGAAAAGGCATGGGTTTCTGAACCCATGGTAATCTTTCTTTACCGTGCTTCCTAGCAACAAAGTCTCTCTTATCATAACATTGATTCTTTGATTGTGGGTTATCAAGATCAATAGCAGGTTCAATCTCTACATCATTATCATTGCTAGGTTGAGCATCAACATGAACATCATCATTAACATTATCACTAGGTTCATGTTCATTACTAGATTGTGTTTCAGCATCAGAAATAGAAATATCATTGGGATTCTTAGGTGTGTCAAGAACAGGTTCACTGGAAGCATGCAAAGTCCTATCATTTTTCTTTTTCTTCCTCTTAGTAGGGCTAGGTGCATCAACATTAGTTCTCTGAGAATCTTGCTCAATTCTCTTAGGATGGCCCTCATGATACAAAGGTTCCTGAGTCATTTTACCACCTCTAGTCATAACTCTAACATCATTATCATTCTTCTTATTATTTAATTCATTGGGAAAATCATTTTGAGCTTTAAGTACTTGTTCTACTTGAGTGGTAACCATAGAAGCATGTTTACTAATAAGTTTAAGTTCACCTTTAACATTAGCCATATAATTACCCAAGTGTTCAAGCATATCAACATTATGTTTCAATTGTCTACCAACATAAGCATTGAAGTTTTCTTGTTTAACCATAAAGTCATTAAACTCATCCAAGCATGGGCTAGCAAACTTAGTAAATGTGATTTGACATTTATCGAATCTATAGAGAGAATTTACCTTTACTACCTGTGTCGGGTTATCAAGACCATGTATTTCTTCAATAGGCGACAAATTAAGACCATATATTTCTTCAATAGGTGGTAAATTCTTAACATCTTCAGTTTTAATACCTTTTTATTTCATAGATTTCTTTGCCTCTTGCATATCTTCAGGACTGAGAAATAGAATACCCCTCTTCTTCGGAGTTGGCTTAGGAGTTGGTTTAGGAAGTGTCCAATTATTTTCATTAGTCAACATATTATTCAATAGCAATTCAGCTTGATCAACAGTTCTTTCCCTAAAAACACAACCATCACAACTATCCAGGTGGTCTCTGGAAGCATCAGTTAGTCCATTATAACAGATATCAAGTATTTCATTTTTCTTGAGAGGATGATTAGGCAAAGCATTAAGTAATTGGAGAAGCCTCCCCCAAGCTTGTGGGAGACTCTCTTCTTCAATTTGCACAAAATTATATATTTCCCTTAAGGCAGCTTGTTTCTTATGAGCGGGGAAATATTTAGCAGAGAAGTAATAAATCATATCCTGGGAAGAATTAAACCATGTTTTAGCATCACCCTTTAATGAGAATGGAAACAACTTAAGGATAAAGTAACAGCGGGTTTTCTCATCATGAGTAAATAGGATGGCTATATCATTTAATTTAGTAAGATGTGCCACAACAGTTTCAGATTCATAGCCATAAAAAGGATCAGATTCAACCAAAGTAATTAACTCAGGATCAACAGAGAAATCATAATCCTTATCAGTAATAAAGATAGGTGAAGTAGCAAAAGCAGGGTCATATTTCATTCTAGCATTCAAAGACTTTTCTTTGAGCTTAGCTAATAATTTCTTAAGATCATATCTATCATTGCAAGCGAGAAAGTCTCTAGCAGTTTCTTCATCCATAACATAACCCTTAGGCACAACAGGCAATTCATATCTAGGTGGAGAATCTTCATCATCACTTTCATCAATATTATCAGTTTCAATAATTTCATTCTCTCTAGCCCTAGCCAGTTGTTCATCAAGAAATTCACCTAGTGGCACAGTATTATCAAGCATAGAAGTAGTTTCATCAGAAGTATCATGCAAAGCAGAAGTGGCATCATCAATAACATGCGACCTATCAGAATCAATAGCATGTGTAGGTGTCACAAGTTTACTCAAAACAGAAGGTGAATCAAGTGCAGAGCTAGATGGCACTTCCTTACCTCCCCTCGTAGTTGAGGGAAAAATCATGGTTCTTTGATCTTTCAAGTTCTTCATAGTGACCAGCAGATATAAATCCCAAGTGACTCAAAGAATAGAGCTATGCTCCCTGGCAACGGCGCCAGAAAATAGTCTTGATAACCCACAAGTATAGGGGTTCGCAATAGTTTTTGAGGGTAGTGTATTCAACCCAAATTTATTGATTCGACACAAGGGGAGCCAAAGTATATTCTCAAGTATTAGCAGCTGAGTTGTCAATTCAACCGCACCTGGAAACTTAATATCTACAGCAAGGTATTTAGTAGCAAAGTAAAATGATAATAGTGGTAACGGTAGCAAACGTAATATTTTTGGTTTTATAGTAATTGCAACAGTAGCAACGAAAAAGTAAATAAGCGAATAACAATATAGGAAAAGCTCGTAGGCATTGGATCGGTGATGGATAATTATGTCGGATGCGATCAATCATGCAACAGTTATAACATAGGGTGACACAGGACTAGCTCCAGTTCATCAATGTAATGTAGGCATGTATTCCGAATATAGTCATACATGCTTATGGAAAAGAACTTGCATGACATCTTTTATCCTACCCTCCCGTGGCAGCGGGGTCCTATTGGAAACTAAAGGATATTAAGGCCTCCTTTTAATAGAGTACCAGACCAAAGCATTAACACATAGTGAATACATGAACTCCTCAAACTACGGTCATCACCGGTAATGGTCTCGATTATTGTCACTTCGGGGTTAACGGATCATAACACATAATAGGTGACTATAGACTTGCAAGATAGGATCAAGATCTCACATATATTCATGAAAACATAATAGGTTCATATCTGAAATCATGGCACTCGGGCCCTAGTGACAAGCATTAAGCATAGCAAAGTCATAGCAACATCAATCTCAGAACATAGTGGATATTAGGGATCAAACCCTAACAAAACTAACTCTATTGCATGATGAATCTCATCCAACCCATCACCGTCCAGCAAGCCTACGATGGAATTACTCATGCACGGCGGTGAGCATCATGAAATTGGTGATGGAGGAAGGTTGATGATGACGATGGCGACGGATTCCCCTCTCCGGAGCCCCGAACGGACTCCAGATCAGCCCTCCCGAGAGAGTTTAGGGCTTGGCGGTGGCTCCGTATCATAAAACGCGATGAATCCTTCTGTCTGATTTTTTTCTCGCCGAATATGAATATATGGAGTTGGAGTTGAGGTCGGTGGAGCATCAGGGGGCCCACGAGACAGGGGGCGCGCCCAGGGGGTAGGCGCACCCCCACCCTCGTGGGACAGGGCGTGGGCCCCCTGACGTGGATCTTTTTGCCAGTATTTTTTATATATTCCAAAAATAATCTCTGTTGATTTTCAGGTCATTCCGAGAACTTTTATTTCTGCACAAAAATAACACCATGGCAACTCTGCTGAAAACAACGGCAGTCCGGGTTAGTTACATTCAAATCATGCAAGTTAGAGTCCAAAACAAGGGCAAAAGTGTTTGGAAAAGTAGATACGACGGAGACGTATCAGTAATCAGAGCCCTTCTCTTCCACAACTTCTAAACCCTAAAACTCCATCCAGTGCAACCATGTCGTATTCCTCCAGTGCCGCCCAGGCTGGCCCCAATGGCCAAGTCATGGAGAGGGTCTCCCGCACCAACTACATCCTCTGGCGCGCGCAGATCATGCCACAGCTGAGGGGCGCGGGTATCTTCGGCTACGTCGACGGCACGACACCGGAGCCGGCCAGGATCCTCCACACCAAGGACAAAGATGGGAAGGAATCAGCTGAGCCTAACCCTCTTCACTCCGTCTAGGTGCGAGAGGACCAGCAGGTGCTCGGGTACCTGCTGAACAACCTCACCAATAGGAGGTGCTCGTGCAGGTGACCACGATCACCATGGCGTTGTCGGGGATGTTCTCCTCGCAGTCGCTCAGTCACGTCAACAACATCAGAACCTCTCTGGTGAATGCCTAGAAGGGCAACAAGACCGTCGCCACCTACTTCGCCGAGATGCGCGGCTTCGCCAATGAGCTGGCCACCGCCGGGAAACCTTTCCAGGATGATGAACTCATCTCCTACATCCTGCACGGCGTCGACATGGACTACCAGCCACTCATCTCCGCCCTCGACGCCGGCATCACCCCGGTATCCCTCGATGAGCTTTTTTCAATGCTTAGCAACTTTGATCAGAGGGTGGCACAATACCAGGGATCGGGAAGCTTCAAGTCGTCGGCTAACGCCGTGACGCGCGGGCGTGGCGGCTACGCATGTCATCGTGGTCCTCCTCGCTCCAAGGGCAAGCAGGGGAGTGATGGCAGCAACGGCGGGTCCAACTCCCGCAACGGACGGCCCAACTCCACAAACACTAGGGGCCGCCATGGTGGTTCTTCCAGGTCGCGCCTGGACGCGGTGTGTTGCCAAATCTGCGGCAAACCGGGCCACACGACGAGATACTGCTGGTACCGGTTCGATGAGGATGAGGCCTCCTCTGAAGATGAAGAAAAGGTGGCCGCTGCTGCTGATGGCTCATATGGCGTCGATACCAATTGGTATCTCGACAGTGGCACAACGAACCATCTCACCGGCGAACTAGAGAAGGTGACACTCAAGGAGAAATATCATGGCAAGGACCAGATCCACACCGCAAGTGGTGCAGGTATGAGGATACGTCACATTGTTCATTCAGTTTTTCATACCCCATGTCGAAAATTTCATCTTAGGAAAATTTTGCATGTCCCTAGCGCTGACAAGAATCTTCTATCTGTCCATCGAATCACCCTTGATAATCATGTTTATATTGAATTTCATCCCTTCTTCTTTTTGATCAAGGATCAGGTCATGAGGAAAACTCTCTATCGAGGTAGATGTGTTCGAGGCCTTTACCCGTTGATTCCGGAGCTTCAAAGATACAATAAACAAGCTTGTGGTGCTATCAAGCTTTCAGCCACACGGTGGCACAACCGTTTAGGGCATGCCTCATTTTCTTTAGTTGATCGTTTACTTAAAAAGAATAAGCTCCCGTTTGTTGGTGAGCGCAATATTGAAACCATTTGTGATTCTTGTCAGAAAGCAAAAAGTCATCAACTTCCTTACCCTGTTTCCACTAGTGTTTCTACTCAACCGTTGCAATTAATTTTTTCTTATGTATGGGGTCCTGCCCCAAGCTCCGTTGGTAGACACACATACTACGTAAGCTTCATTGATAACTATAGCAAGTTCTCTTGGCTCTATCTTCTTAAAAAAGGTCAGACGTGTTCCAAGTCTTTAAAAACTTCCAAGCTCTTGTTGAATGTCACTTTGACAGAAAGATTCTTGCTGTCCGATCCGACTAGGGAGGGGAGTATGAAAAATTAAACTCCTTCCAAACGCTAGGGATTTCCCATCATGTGTCATGCCCTCACGCTCACCAACAAAATGGGTCTGCGAAACGTAAGCATAGGCACATTATTGAGGTTGGTCTTGCTCTCTTGGCCGGAGCTTCTATGCCCCTAAAATTTTGGGACGAAGCATTCCTCACTGCCGTACACATCATAAACATGCTTCCTAGTCGGGTTATCAACAATGAAACTCCCATAGAAAGGCTTCTCCACACAAAACCAGATTATAAATCTCTTCGTATCTTTGGATGTGCTTGTTGGCCGAATCCCCGCCCCTACAACAACCGCAAGCTTATGTTTCGCTCCAAACAGTGTGCGTTTCTTGGGTATAGCGCTCAGCATAGGTGTAAAATGCCTTGACATCTCTACTGGTCGTGTCTACATCTCTAGAGATGTTGTTTTTGATGAGACAAAATGCCCTTTCGCTGATCTTCACCCCAATGCCGGTGCCTTACTTCGCAAAGAGATACTTCTTCTACCACCTCACCTCTCCGGTCATGATCAAGGGGGACACGATAACTGTGATGATCATTTGTTGACTAATCCTCCTAACCATATGCATGAGCCTTGTGATGCCATAGGGGACCATAGGGGTGAAAACAACAAAGAAAACGGTGAAACCATGAAGAAAATGGTGCAACAGTCTGCCCATATCATATGTGTCACGGCGGAGGGAGCAAATCCGCCACGGGATCCGATGTGATAGCAGCGGTAGGTGGATCAGCCTCGGGATCCGGCGCGTCAGCAGCGGCAGGAGGATCTGCCTCGGGATCTGGCGTGTTAGCAGCGGCAACGCGCGGTGCTGCGCCAGGCACGCCAGCGGTGCCCGTCTCCATGTAGGCCACGCGGCCCGCTGTGGTTGGCAGCGGCGGCTCCACCAGCCTGCGCGAATTAAAAACTGCCATGTGCCAGGCTGCCGCTGGCCCGTTCGGCTCGCGTTTCGGGAGCCAGTCAGCTGTCTACAAGTGGTGCAACACGGTGTGACCGGCTGGCGCGGGACCAGACACAGCAGGCGCAGATTCCTGTCGGCCCGTGTCGGTTGGTCGAATGGGATCTTCTGCGCCGGATTCCTCTCCCGCGCAGCAGCCAGCTGCCATAGAAGATCAGCCAGCAGTGGACCCCGCCGAAACTGCTGGAGCAGGCAGATCTGCCTCGGATCAGGCACAGATTCCAGCTCCTGATTCAGCCACAGGATCCTTTGTGGCGCAAAACAATGCTGCTGCACAGCAGCACCGTACAAGATTACAATCAGGAGTAAATAAGCCAATTAATTACAAGCACATAACCAAATATGGTATGATCTGTTCTACAGGTAAACCAGGTGAGCCCACCACACTTGAGGAGGCCCTTGGTGATGACAAGTGGAGAAAGGCAATGCATGAGGAGTATGTGGCACTACAGAAAAATAAAACATGACATTTGGTTCCTCCAAAACAAGGTAAAAATCTTATTGACTGCAAGTGGGTCTTTAGGATCAAAAGAAAGTCTGATGGAATAGTTGATCGTTATAAGGCAAGGCTAGTTGCTAAAGGCTTTAAACAATGGTATGGCATAGACTATGAGGATACCTTTAGTCCAGTTGTAAAAGCTGTCACCATCCGTCTTGTTTTGTCTATTGTTGTTTCCAGGGGATGGAGTCTTCGACAATTGGACGTACATAACGTGTTTCTTCACAGTGTTCTGGAAGAGGAGGTTTACATTAAACAACCTCCTGGGTTTGAAAACAAACATGCACCCTCTCATGTATGCAAGCTTGATAAAGCACTGTATGGATTGAAACAGGCTCCTAGGGCATGGTATTCTCGTCATAGTAAAAAGATGCAAATGCTTGGCTTTGTTCCTTCAAAGTCTGACACATCACTGTTTATTTACAATAAGTCCAATACATCAATATTTGTTCTTATATATGTTGATGATATTATTGTCACAAGTTCATCTGATGAGGCAATAACAGGACTATTGAAGGACTTAAGCACCGAGTTTGCCCTAAAGGACCTTGGTGATTTGCACTATTTCCTAGGGATTGAAGTGAAGAAGCACAAGGATGGACTTCATCTCTCCCAGGAAAAATATGCAAATGATTTGGTAAGAAAAGTTGGTCTGCAAGGTTGTAAACCTACAACTACTCCTTTGTCTAGTACAGAAAGATTGTCTCTCACAGAAGGAACACTTTTGAGTTCAGAAGACAGCACAAGGTACATAAGTCTTGTGGGTGCACTTCAATACTTGACACTCACACGACCTGACATTTCTTTTGCTGTCAACAAAGTGTGTCAATTCCTTCATGCACCAACCACAGTTCATTTGACTGCTGCAAAATGTATAGTCAGGTATGTGAAAGATACTATGAGCATTGGTCTTAATTTTAGCAAGTCATCTTCTACTCTTGTTAGTGCCTTCTCTGACTTAGATTGGGCAGGATGTTTGGATGATAGACGGTCTACTGGTGGCTTTGCAGTATTTCTTGGACCTAACCTGATTTCTTGGTGTGCCAGAAAGCAAGCTACTGTTTCCAGGTCCAGTACAGATGCAAAGTACAAGGCACTGGCTAATGCTACATCAGAAATTATATAGGTTCAATCCATCCTTAAGGAGCTTGGTGTGAAAACTACTCAAGCTCCATGTCTGTGGTGTGATAATTTGGGTGCAACTTGTCTCTCACCAAATCCAGTTTTTCATGCAAGAACAAAACATATTGAGATAGATTTTCATTTCGTCAGAGAGAGAGAGATAGTTGCTAATATATAAGCTCCTAGACATTCGGTTCATACATTCCAAGGACCAGATTGCAGATAGGTTTACAAAAGCATTGCCTATACGAAATTTTGAGAACTTCAGATATAATCTCAACTTGATGAAGTTGTGATTAAGGGAGGGTGTTAAACGACATATTGATATGTACGTGACAAGGAGGCTGCCGCACCATATCATCTTAGGTAGTTGGTAGGTTGTTAGCTAGAGTTTATCTCCTCATTGTAATCTTATCTCTACCTAGCTTCCTCTCCAAGATGTAATCGTATCTAAACTGTATGCGCTATTAGGGAGGTGCACCCCTGCCTATAAACACATACGGCGTCTCTTCGAGTTGAGGTAGGACGCTTTCGCATAGTCTCAATATCTCTGTAGGTCCAGCTCAAACATATATCGCCACCTTCCAGGAAGTTTCCACAGCTCTGCACATGTCTAACTTCAGCAGACGGTGCCAATGCTAATCTGAAAAAAAAAACAGAGGGATTATGCCAATGCTTCATGTAAGAGCAACCATTTTAAATTCGTGGGGGCCGAATCAAGTGATAGCGGCAGGGCCAGTCAACTCTAGAGCAGCACAGATGCCTTCGATGGAAAGCACCTGCTGACATCGATTCAAGTTCACCCTGCTTCGTATACTCCTCCATCGTCACGCTCCAGGGAAGACTACCTCCCGTCCGTTCCACCTCCTCCGCCTCCCTCTGAAACCAATCGGCACCACCACCGCCACCGCCACGCAGCCGCGTTGACCGCTGCCCCAAGGCTCCCCTGCGCCGCGGCAGCCCACCGGAGCATTGAGCAAGCACGCCCCACAGACCCGCCGCCAGGGTCTCTGACCGACCCGCGATGTCGCGCGGCGGCGGGTGCTGCCCCCCGATGGATCTACTGCGGTCGGAGGCGATGCAGCTGGTGCAGGTCATCATCCCCGCCGAGTCGGCGCGCCTCGCCGTCTCCAACCTCGGCGACATCGGCCTCCTCCAGTTCAAAGACGTACGTCCGCACCGCACGCCCTGCTGCTCACACCTTTGCTTGCTTTATTGCTTCTTGGATTTCAATCTGTTTCCCCGCTTCCGTTCGATCGCGCAATGCTGCTCGTCGTGTTCCTTCAAGCTAGGGTGCGGACCGGCGGTGTGCAGCTAGCGTTTTGGGCCTCGGCGTAGTAAACAATAGAGCATTGCGTGCTATGATACGCGATGTGGACTGCATATGTCTCAACCGATAGCCAACGTGCGGCATTGACCCAATGAGATAAACAATTATAGGATTGACCCAGCGAGACAGACTAGAAGATATCACTCGTCGAAGAAATGGATGTATCGAGGCGTGGATACATCCATTTCTACGACGAGTAATTCGGGACGGAGGGAGTACATGAATGTCAAGTTAATAATAGCCTAATTTTATGTCCTCATGATAAATTTTGAACTACAAACATTTCAAATTTTCTTAATGATTTGAAGTATTTTTTTACAACTACTGACATGCAACCGTACGTGCAGCGCTATCTTAATTATGAGATTATGTAACCTCAGGTGAACTTATTTTAGCTAGGAATTTCGTAAGGTAAAACATGAAACCTGTTGACATAGGTGATTTTTATCTGCCTTAAGTCGTGCCTTTTCCCTTTTGGTTTGGTTCAGGAGAATCTAATATCTGCCCTTTGTTTCAGCTTAATGCGGACAAGAGCCCATTCCAGCGGGCATATGCTGCCCAGGTACTCAATCTTTTTTAATGCTTTCCTGTTTGCTGTGCTATATGTTATGATATATGGCCTTAGATCTGTCCAGCTTACTACGAGGAACAGTTTCTTGAACACTTGGAAAGGGGCTAAATCCAGTAATATTTTGCCAACAGCTTCTGTCACTGATCAGATTTCGCATAGAACTGTTGGTCTTTTCAGCATTCTTTTGCTTTATGCTGTGAAAACAATATCCTATTCCGATGAGGAGAAACCAGCAGGGTTCTGAAACACTTCATAACCTCAAATTTTTTTAATGAAAACTTCTGAACTCAATCTTTTTTATACATGTGAGGATGGAATCAAAATATCCTGTTAATGCAATGATTCGGTTTTCAGAATCCTATGTTATTCTGATTACATGCAGCCTAATGTGAAAAGGACTAAACCCAAAATATTTTGCAATCGTCTTATGCTCTGAATCATAATCATATTTCATACTGATCTATGAATTTAATAATCTTTTTGCTGCACATACACCTTGTGCAGATCAAGAGGTGTGGTGAAATGGCTCGCAAGTTGCGTTTTTTCAAGGAACAAATGTCGAAAGCTACCATATTGATTTCTCCCACACAATTTTCAGGAGCTCCTTTGGAAATTGGTGATCTGGAGGTATATTTAGTTAATGAAACTTATGCCTTCATCATTTGCAAGTTGTAAGTGTAGAATTTTGTTTTAACATTGTCAACTAACAGATAAAACTTGGGGAATTTGAAGCTGAGCTAACTGAAGTAAATACAAATAATAGAAAATTGCAGAGGACATACAATGAGCTGGTGGAGTACAGTGTTCTTCTAGAAAAGGTATGACCACATTAAGGCATAACTACATAATTTATTTGATGGAATCCACTTTTCTCTTTTCGTGCACTGACGAGAGCACCATATAGTCGTGTATAAACTGTAAGGAACTAAACCCTGAAATTCCCTGAGGTGCAAGGTGAAAAAGAAATAATACGAAAAACTTGCCAGTAGAATATTTGTGACATAAAGGAAAGATAAATCGACCCTCTAATGTCCATAAACTCGCTGATGTAGTTAAAAACTGAAAATGTTGCAACATTTGCCACCATTGATTTCGAATTGCATTCATTGTATATTACTTTGGGTTTTGTTGAACATGACATGAAATTCCCAATATTCCAATCTCAAGCGGGGATCAGAAATGTATATAAAGTATAATTGTCATCGATGCAGTCTTTTCAAACTATATCTTTTGACTATTCAGATTACAAAGTAGTATTGATCGACTGAATGAAAAGAAACATCTCTTACAACTTTCAATGCAAATTTAGAAGAGAGTGGTTGCTGTCGGCTCGTATTTGGGTCCACGACATGACAGGAGTCATGTAGCAAGCATTCCAGTAAGTAGAGCATAGCAACAGCATGAGGATGAGGAGTCAGATAAATATCTGGTTATTGGTGGAGCAGGCAATTCATTGTTAAATTTGTATGCAGTTAGGAACCCTTGTCTCGGAATCTGGTCATGTTATTTTCTTTAACCTGGGTCCATTGTAATCTTTGGGCAAGCAAAGAAATAAGTTCCTTATGCCTGAACTTCCTTTGTGCCGAGAGGTAAGCTGCTCACTGCATTTGCACCTTGCTGCCAAAGCGTGCTCCTTGCAATGGGTACCATGACTTGTGCAGTGCAATTCTTTTTCTTTTCTGGTTGTGTGTTGCCAGTCAGTCGAAGATTTGTGTTTGATGTGCCTACACAGGGCACCTAATTAATAATTATCCAGTTGTGCACTTTTGACTGCAATGAGTATTATTTTTCTCGCACGCCAAATTTTAAGTGTGCATCATGTGTTGAAGCGGGTCTCTTTAAACTATGCCCGTTTGTTTTTTGTGTTTTTAGGATGTATTTTGCATGTGCGGATATTTTATTTGTACATACTCGAGAGTCCTATAATGCCGTGTCCCTATAGTAGCTCCACCCATAGTTATATGTTGTTCATTACTGACTCTATTTACTTTCAGACTGGTGAGTTTTTCTATTCAGCTCAAAGAAGTGCGGCAGAGCAACAGAGGGAAATGGTGGCTGATCAGTCTGGTGATTCTTCTCTGGAGAGTCCTTTATTGCATCAGGTGAGGACCATTTTTCTAGTAAAGCAACATATTAGCTCTCCTTGTTTTCATACTTCTTCTTTCGTTGCAGGAAATGGTGATAGATCCATCGAAACAAGTGAAGCTAGGTTCCCTGATTGGTCTTGTGCCAAAGCAAAAGGCTATGGCCTTTGAGCGTATACTTTACCGTGCCACCAGGGGCAATATGTTATTCCGACAAGAATCTGTTGATGAATCTATAATTGATCCACAATCTGGAGAGGAGGTTGCTACTTCCCTTTGTCGTCAACTCGCTTCCATAAATTTTAGGAGTTACTTATGAATGGGGAAGGGTCCAACCACTTTGGGTCTATTGTAGAGAGTCTTTCCCTACATTTCTGCAAGAGGCTGTTTCCAGGATTCGAACCCGTTATCTCATGGTCACGAGGCAACAGCTTTATGGCTGCGCCATGGCTCCCGTTCTGGGCCCAAGCAGTTAGAATGGGGAAAAATTAGAAGGGGTAAATAGTGGCACAAGTTTGCTTAAATTGGGTAAAAATGTGAAAAATCTGCTAAATGAGGTATTTCCTGTCACAAGCATGAAACTAGGGCACAAAAAATGGAATTCACTCTAAAATTATTATTTTCTCGGCAATGATGTTTACATTCAGCTGTTTGCTTAAAGCCACTGTGTATTGTTGTTATGTTTTCCCCACTAGTTATGTACTTATTTCTGAAATGTTATTTTCCTCATATGGTTTTTTCACTATAACGTATTGACAGGCTGTGAAAAATTATTTTGTTATATTCTACTCTGGAGAGAGAGCAAAATCCAAGATTCTGAAAATTTGTGATGCTTTTGGCGCCAACCGTTATCCATTTCCAGAAGACCTTGCCACACAATTACATACTATTCAGGAGGTTGGTGTCTATCCCTGTGTTGCTCTTTAAACCATGTTGGTGCTCATTTTGCTTTGTGGATTAGTTCTCTTGAAGAGACTGCTGAGACCTCCTCTCATGATTGCTTCTGTGTATATGTTTATGTTATGTTCTTGAGCATATACTGTATATTTGACATTGACATCATACAATAGATAGCACATCATCATGTTAAACCCGCTATTATTTAGTACTTCAGGACACATTTTCGTAAACTGCAGGGAATATTTTCTTTTCTTCTTTTTGGTGTTCCATGTTTGATGAGATAGGTGATCTTGTTGAAATGTTTTCCTTTATGTCTCAAGCTTGTGCAGTAGTTCTGAATTGTAGTCGAAACTTCTTTCACAAAAGCTGTTGTACTATATTTACTAAGTTACTATTATTTGTTCTGAAACATTTATAACTGTTTAGGTATCTGGAAAAGTGTCAGAGTTGAAGGCAACTGTTGAAATAGGTTTAGCTCATCGTGACGGCATACTTAAAAATATAGCCTCTGAGTATGAAGAATGGAACAACCTGGTAAGCTTGTATTAGAAACAATGTTTTGGTATGTTTCTTATCATGCAAAACAGAAGTCCGTGCTATTTGAACAACGCTTGCTGAATATCTTGTTAATTTCCTTGCATTCAAGTTTAATTCTGATTGACATACAAATGCTTCAGTTAAAGAAGGAAAAGGCTATTTACCACACGCTAAACATGTTCAGTCTTGATGTAACAAAGAAATGTTTAGTTGCTGAGGGGTGGAGTCCCGTTTTTGCTACAAGTCAGGTATGCAGCTGCACTCTCATCCCTTCCGGCATTGATGTTTTCTGGCTTCTTTTTTGGTTTCGGTTACTCTTCTTTTGTCCATATGGTTTAAGAGTTTATTTTACCTATTGTAGGTACAAGATGCACTTCATCGTGCTACTACTGGTAGTAACTCCCAAGTTGGTTGTATTTTCCAAATTCTAAACACACAAGAATCTCCTCCAACGTATTTCCAGACAAATAAATTTACATCCTCCTTCCAGGACATTGTAGATGCCTATGGGTAAGTTTCAAAAATATAAAGATTGTTAGGGAAACACTAGTGAGCCATAAGCCAGTATATGTACACGTACATGTGTGGCACATTTATAGAAAACCACTTATATAATGGGGTATTAGTATTAGACAACTAATATGGCTCTTTGCCAAGCTTACAACCAGTAGAATCTGAAGGACCACAAAGATCCTAAAAGACCACAACGTAGTACGAACGAATGAAGACATATGTGAACCACAAATATGTTCCAAACAGTGACGTTATTGAGCAAACGACCCAGTGGAGGAAGTGGCCGAGGCGGCGTAGGTGGAGAACACGGAGGGATTGACAGGTGCAGCGGAACGTAGGAGAAGCCACTCAAACTCCTAGAGACTGAGAATCAGGGAAACGAGGACCAGTGTCAACCATGATACATCTCTCACATATCTGTATTTATATACTGTAATTCATAATCAGTATATCTTGATCAGTATATTGTTTTGTCCACTTATTTGTTGATTTACTTTGTGTTTCTCTTTCCTAAACCTTTAGTATTGTGCTCATTTAGTGAAATTCTATCATAGTTATACTCTACTTGTGTTCCTTTCATTGTTTGTACTATTACTCATAGATAATTATGCCCCGTATTGGTCATGTTAAGTTTTAATTTCCTTTTATTTCTTTATGCATGTAATATAATATACTCCCTTAAAGTTAGTACAAAGTTGAGTCATCTATTTTGGAACGGAGGGAGTATCTACCAATGTGGGTTATGAATTTTATCTTCAAACTTGTGATGCTAATTCAGCATATCTGAT
This sequence comes from Triticum dicoccoides, assembly GCF_002162155.2. Lineage (NCBI taxonomy): Eukaryota > Viridiplantae > Streptophyta > Magnoliopsida > Poales > Poaceae > Triticum > Triticum dicoccoides. The sequence continues at coordinate 728,550,451 of NC_041382.1, read as the reverse complement.
ATTTACTGTAATTTACAGAAATGGTTACCATCAACCAGGAATAACCTAGTCACTTCTTACTGCATAAAGGAATTGTTGGGGTTCGTGCTATGTGCTAACTCTACATTAATCATAATTTGCAGTATTGCGAGCTATCAAGAAGTAAATCCTGGTCTATTCACTATCGTAACATTCCCCTTCTTATTTGCCGTCATGTTTGGCGATTGGGGTCATGGAATTTGTATATTTCTTACTGCACTGTACCTCATAATCCGAGAGAAGAAGCTAGCTTCACAGGTTTCGTCTCGAGCCTTCTCTTCTTCGTTCAGTAGATATATGTTTTCCAAGGAAATTATTACTCCCTCCATTTTTATATACAAGGCCACAAACTCAGATTACAATTATCAATATAAAATTTAATATCAGTTTTGCAAGTCAGCTTTTCTTTTCGTTTAGTGGGATCATTAATACGCTGCATGCATGCAAGGAAACTAAGTGTGGGAAGTAGATGACTATCATTATGACTGCATGCATGCAAGTATTAAACAGGGTACTAGTACGAGAAAATATCATTAATTTTGCCTCGATTACTGTTGGTGGCCTTGTATAGATGCAAAATGTATATTTCATAGTGGCCTTGTATAAGTAAACGAAGGGAGTATTAACTTTCTTCATTTCTTTGCTCGCAGAAACTAGATGACATAGTGGAAATAATGTTTGCTGGGCGCTATGTAATTTTGATTATGTCCCTTTTTTCAATTTACACTGGATTGATATATAATGAGTTCTTCTCGGTTCCATTTGAGCTCTTTGGTAAATCTGCATACGCCTGCCATGATCCTTCGTGTGGGTAAGCTGCTGAATTTGTGCTCCTATTTTGATGTTTTATGAAAATCGTATGACTTTCCCTTTTCCCCTTGTTTTATTTATAGGGATGCTACAACTGAAGGATTAGTTAGGGTGGGGCAAACATACCCATTTGGTGTCGATCCAGTGTGGCATGGAAGCCGCAGTGAGCTGCCATTTCTCAATTCCCTAAAGATGAAAATGTCAATTCTTCTTGGAATTGCACAAATGAACCTTGGAATTGTGTTGAGCTTCTTTAATGCAAAGTATTTCAAAAATACTGTTAATGTTTGGTAGGTCGATCTCTTGCTAGGAATAATCTGTCGTGTGATTTCAAAAATACTCATTCAGTTGTTGTGTCAACAGGTATCAGTTTGTTCCTCAGCTGATCTTCTTAAACAGCTTATTTGGTTACCTGTCACTCCTCATCATTATTAAGTGGTGCACTGGCTCAAAAGCTGACCTATACCACATAATGATATATATGTTCCTGAGTCCAACGGATGATATTGGGGAGAACCAGCTATTTCCTGGGCAGAGAATTGTGCAGGTTTGGTGATATTCATTGCTACTACAATGTGTTGATTCTGTCAATTGCACATAACATTTCTTGTTTCCTCGCAGCTTGTTCTACTTCTGCTTGCTCTGGTGTCTGTGCCTTGGATGTTGTTTCCGAAGCCATTGTTTTTGAAGAAGCAACATGAGCAGGTTGCACACCTTTCTTAATTCCCTAACTGTCTTCTCACTGGAATATATATCATATACCCACTTGTTGATGTTTTCATTTGCCTCCATCAGAGACACCAAGGCCAACATTACACCATGCTCCAGGAGACAGATGAATCAGTGGCTCAATTGGGAGGACAACATGAAAACCCACACAACCATGAGGAGTTTGAATTTAGTGAAGTTTTGGTCCACCAGCTGATCCACACAATTGAGTTTGTGCTCGGTGCGGTCTCAAATACCGCCTCATATCTTCGTCTTTGGGCTCTCAGGTATCATTGAACATGATATAACACATCAACCCCAAATAAGTAAGTTTCTCCTCACGAGACAAACATTGACAAGTAATCGATGTCTTTATTTTTGCAGTCTCGCGCACTCGGAACTGTCCAGTGTCTTTTATGATAAGGTTCTTCTTCTAGCATGGGGGTAAGACACACTCTCTTTTACTACTCTCTACGCCTATTGTGGTTGTTCTAATCCCGTGTTGCGCTCTCTTTCCAGATACAACAATGTTATCATCCTTGTCATGGGAGTAACCGTCTTCCTCTCTGCCACTTTTGTTGTTCTGCTTTCAATGGAGACCCTAAGTGCGTTTCTGCATGCCCTGAGGCTCCACTGGGTCGAGTTCCAGGGCAAGTTTTACGATGGTGGTGGGTACAAGTTTGCGCCATTCGCATTTGCATCAATCATCGAGGAGGAAGATTAGTCCCAACCGATGTATGCAATGTAAGTACATAATATAAGACCTCAAGAGGCTGTTGGAGGAAGATTCAGAAAACTCATGTTGCTTGAGCTGGAGCCATACCTGGTCATTCTGTAAATTATGATGTGCTATAACGGTGATGGAAGCGACTGGTACAGCTGCAATTAAGGCCTAGTGCATTGCATCTCCACATTTTTGGGGTTGCCAAATTCATCAGTTTATACTCATGTCTGCAGTGCCACATAATTGATGTGTATTTTGTACTATGATTTTGTAACTAAATAAGACCCATTGTTTTAAGCTTGTTTTACTTGTCATTTGTTGATAGCTTTTTTCTCTACGTGCACCAATAGTTGTGTCATTTGTATTGAAAAAATTGGTAGAATGGTGCCAGTCTTACAAGATGACCTGGTTGTAGTATCCATAAATCCATGCCAAGAGCATTGAAAATGATATGCTAGTTGTAGATGTGAGATCAATACGTACTAAGCATCATGGCATACTTATCCCAGTTAAAGGTTTGTCCCCAAATATTGCAAAAGTGATTAGTAAGTAATCACCAAAGCAATATTTTGAGAATCATTGTTAGCGTTGATCCACACACTATGAGATCATCTGCAAACCTAAGCGAGTGGACAGGGGGCAAGAAGCTCCTAAGTTTGTGCCATTTTAAGTTACTAGAACCGAGATAAGCAATGAAACAAGCTAATCAACAAGCCAACAAGCATAGAAAGGAAATAAAGGTGCGAGAAAGGATAAACCACAAGTGAGTCAAAGACACAGATGTATATCCTGAATTTCACACTCTTTGGGGGAGGGATAATCTACATTGGAGAGGTGTCGAAGCCAAAGCTTCGAAGTGCCACCAAGTGGATCGCCCTAATATTCTCTTTGAGTCACCTCCAACAGATGAGCCTCAAATCATTCGAGGTTGGTCTTGAAGGCGACCCTTGACTCCTACTGCCTAGGAGCTCAAAATCTCCAAGAGTGACAAGTGTTGGTGATGAACAAGAGTGGGGATAACGAATTGGTTTGGTGGAAATGTAGAATCGAGCTTTTGGGGATCAGCAATGGAGGAGCAACTCAAAACTTAGGTTTAGGTCTTGAGGTGGAAGAAGGGGGTATAAATACCCCTCAATCAAAAGTGAATGTGGCCCACCTATTGTCCCCATGCGCATGGGCTAAAGGACTCCGTGCGCATGGGGTCACTCGAGAGCTAAACCAGGGACATAGTGGGCACGCGGTCACCCGTGCGCAAGGGGGTATCTAGAAAGTTTGGCGCTCGACCCCGCAAGCACTGGCGTCAGGAGACCCATGGGCACGGGGTGTTGATGCTGACATAGCTAGCATAAAAACGTTTACACATATTACACGACAAATAAATGACGGTACTGTTGTTCCTTGGTGCATATAATTTGACTAAGAAGAAGCCAATACTACCATCATGTTTTACTCTGCTTGTACTCAGGCACAAAGGTGTTGATGAAAGAAGATTACATGGAGTTAGATGCATGCATGGAATCAGCCCAGCCATCCATGTTGTATGCTACGTGCAACTTAGAAGATGCATGCAATCAAGTCAAGCAATGGGTACCACGTGTGCATGCAGTCAAGGCTCTGGCATGCTTTCACATACTCCCTCTGTTTCTTTTTAGTCTGCACATAAGATTTTGTCAAAATCAAACTTTATAAAGTTTGACCAACTTTATAGAAAAAAATATCAACATCTACAATACCAAAGCTATATAGTGTGAAAATTAATTTCATGATGCATCTAACAATATTGATTTCATACCGTGAATCTTGATATTTTTTCTATAAACTTAGTCAAAGTTAATCAAGTTTGACTTTGATCAAATCTTATATGCAAATTAAAAAAGAAACGGAGGGAATATACGCTTCGGGAGGAGTATTGCTTGTGCAAAACACATACGCAACACAGTCGAGGAGCTATGGCCCATCCCTGGTGCTAGGGCCCATCGGCCTAGGAGCTGGCGACATCGACATAACACCGGAGCGGATAGGCATCTACGTTCATCCAAGAGATCCACGCGTCTCGGCACCGTCATATATTCCTTCAATAAATAGCTAGCCTAGACTCAAATTTTGTTTAGAGAAGTTTAGCTATTGCTATTTTTATTTGTCTTCGCTCGTAGCAGCTAGTGCGACCATCAAGACATCCTATCAGAACCCCATCTTGTGGATCTCGAGTAGGGGGGCCCGAGCTGTGGATCTTGGATCAATGGGTAACAGGAGGCGAAGGAAACAATGTTTAGCCAGGTTCGGTCCCTCTTGAAGAGGTAAAACCCATGTTCTGCTTTGATTATATTGATGATGATGTATCGATTATAGGCTTGATCTACCTCGAGATCGTATGTTGTGTTCTAACCCTAATTAAGGCGAGTAATTGTGATCGTGTCCCTAAGGACAAAACCCTCAACTTATATAAGTACTGGGGGTATCTAGGGTTACACATAGTCGGTTGCCAACTGGGAATACACATGCCGACAGTTGGAGCAGTCCTTGAAGTACACACCGAGTCTTCGGCAGAGTCCATCTTGATCATGCCGGGGTTTGAGGCTTCCAGAGTCCTTCCTTTTGAGATCAATGGGCCTCAAGCTTGGCCCATGGACTGCGGGTCAACTAGGTTGGTACCCCTTAGTCCATGGAACTGCAATAGCCCCTGAACTTGTCTTCGGAGCTGAAGACAACAATCATGTTCGTACCAAATGTCTTCGGCTTTGGAGTCTTCAGCTTGACAGGCGAGTTCCTTCCATCAGTCTCAACTCAACTTCCAGGCTCGTAGAAAATTTTCGGTTCCGGTTTATGGTAAGGATGAGTTCCTTGCAGCCCGAACACCTTTACCGTCATCTAGCCGTGGGCCCCCCATGGGTGGTCCTTTCATTAAAACAATTCCTTCTCAATACTCAAGCCATTTGGCGAACTGGTCGCTTTATGGATAGACGTTGAAGCGCCGTCCTTCGCTTTATTTAATAGGTACACAACCCAAAGCCGTGGCGAAAACACGCCGTCCAGTTCCCCCCTGCTCGCCCGTTCACGAAATCTCCCCCCAGAAGTTTACCTTCGAGAGCTTCCGCCATGGCAAACGACGCGGGTTAATCAAAGCGCCCCCACGGCCCCCTCAAAGGATATTGGGGAGGCTGCTCCATCACCCGTCGTCAACTGGACCGGCTCGCCACTCAAGGTTATTTGTCGGACCCAGATCTAACTTCCACCCACCCTGGCTTAATATCCGTAAACGGGCAAGCGCATGTGGATAATCATCCTATCTTGCACGGGGAGGAGAGAGTTTGTTTCGTCCCCTTTTTGTTGCGGGGTCTTGGATTTCACATCCATCCCTTCCTACGAGGTTTGCTTGAGTTCTACGGGATCCAACTCCACCACCTCATGCCCAACTCTGTGTTACATATCGTGGGGTTCGTCGCCCTCTGCTAGATGTACCTCGGATGCGAGGCACACTTCGGGCTGTGGAGGAAGTACTTCTGTCACATGCCATGTTCCCGAGGTGGAAAACTTCACGAGGTGGGAGCAGACGAGGTGTGCTGTATCATCGGGACCGGCTACCCAGCAGGTACCCCTAGAGAAAATACCAATACATGGGCCACTGAATGGTTCTACATGGCCGATGTCCCGCTGCATGATCAGCTCGTCTTGGGCTCCCGTCCTTCTCTCCCGATCCCCCGAAGAAGCGTTTCAACTGGAGGCCGAGGAGTTCCTTACAAAAGGATGACTCCGACGTGGCTTTCCTAGCCGCTCAAGTGAGGTGCTTGACACACAACGGTCTTACCATCATTGATGTGATGGCAACGACAATTGACTGAAGAGTCCAACCTCTTCGGTAACACACTGTGACGCCCCCGATTCAATCGTACACTAATCATACATGCAAACGTGTACGATCAAGATCAGGGACTCATGGGAAGATATCACAACACAACTCTAAAAAGAAATAAGTCATACAAGCATCATAATACAATCCAGGGGCCTCGAGGGCTCGAATATAAGTGCTCGATCATAGATGAGTCGGCGGAAGCAACAATATCTGAGTACAGACATAAGTTAAACAAGTTGCCATAAGATGGCCAGCACAAACTGGGATACAGATCGAAAGAGGTGTGGGCCTCCTGCCTGGAATCCTCCTAAACTACTCCTGGTCATCGGCGGTAGGCTGCACGTAGTAGTAGGCACCTCCGGTGTAGTAGGAGTCATCGTCGGTGGCGTCTGGCTCCTGGGCTCCAACATCTAATCGCAACAACCAGGTATAGAAAGGGGAAAAGGGGGGAGCAAAGCAACCATGAGTACTCATCCAAAGTACTTGCAAGCAAGGATCTACACTACATATGCATTGGTATCAATGAAATGGGTAGTATCTGTGGACTGAACTGCAGAATGCCAGAATAAGAGGGGGATAGATAGTCCTATCGAAGACTACGCTTCTGGCAACCTTCATCTTGAAGCATATATAAGAGATTGGCTGGTAAGTTCACCAAGTATCATCATATAGCATAATCTTACCCGGCGATCCTCTCATTGTCGCCCTGTGAGAGAGTGATCACCGGGTTGTATCTGGCACTTGAAAGGTTGTGTTTTTTTGACCTTGTTGAAAGGGTGTGTTTTATTAAGTATCCGGTTCTAGTTTTCATAAGGTCGAAGTACAACTCCGGGTCATCCTTTTACCGAGGGACACGACTATTCGAATAGATAAACTTCCCTGCAGGGGTGCACCTCATTACCCAACACGCTCGATCCCTCTGGCCGGGCACACTTTCCTGGGTCATGCCCAGCCTCAAAAGATCAACATGTCGCAACCCTACCTAGGCACAACAGAGAGGTCAACACGCCAGTCTAAGTCCTATGCACGCAGGGGTCTAGGCCCCTATAGCCCGTTGCACACCTGCATGTTGCGTATGTGGCCGGTGAGAAGACCTAGCAACCTCCATTACAAAGGAAGTTGTGTTACGCGGTCCAACCCGACGCGCACCGTTCAGTCGTTGACGTCAAGAAGGCTTCAACTGATACCACAACGTCGAGTACCCATATCTATTCCCGCGTAGTTGGTTAGTGTGTATAGGCTCGTAGCCAGACTCAGGTCAAATACCAAGATCTCGTTAAGCGTGTTATTTTGAAGTAACCGCGGACGCCGACCAGGACCAAACCCACCTCTCTCCTAGGTGGTCTTAACCTGCCTTGTCGCTCTGCCACAAAGATCCACTCAGAGGGTCGTTGGGACAAATGTCCTTTCAGCCCCCAATCCGTGAATCACTCACGGGTACTCTATGAGCCGATCTGACTTTAGTCACCACATGTATCATATATTATGTATATAGGTATATACCCGTGATCACCTCCTGAGTGATCACGGCCCGATAGTATAGCATGGCAGACGGACAAGAATGTAGGGCCACTGATGATAAACTAGCATCCTATACTAAGCATTTAGGATTGCAGGTAAAAGTAACAACAGCAATAGCAAAGACAGGCTATGCAGCAGAATAGGATTAACCGAAAGCAGTAACATGCTACACTACTCTAATGCAAGCAGTAGAGAGAAGGAATAGGCGATATCGGGTTGATCAAGGGGGGGGGGCTTGCCTGGAAGCTCAGTCGGGAAGGAGGGGTCGTCAACACCGTAGTCGTACTGGGTAGTAGCAGCGTCGGTCTCGGTGTCTAACGAGAGAAGAGGGGAAGAAACAATAAATATAATGCAAACATATGCATGACGATGCATGACATGACAATGAAAGGTGCTAGGTGTGCCCTAACGCGGCAGTAGGTGATACTGACAAAGGGGGGAAACATCCGGGAAAGTATTCCCAGTGTTTTGCGTTTTCGGACAGACGGACCGGAGGGGGAAAGTTGCATTTTTGGTATGCTAGGGATGTATGGCGGACGAACGGACTGCGTATTCGGATTCATCTTGTCGTTTTGAGCAACTTTCATGTATAAAGAATTTTCATCCGAGTTATGGCTTATTTTATATTAATTTCCAAAGTTTTATAACAATTTCTGAAATTATTTTAATTCGAGAATTAAATGTCAAATTGCTAGATGTACCCAACACAGTGTACACAAAAATGTACACTAGCTGACATGTGGGACCGGGGGGCTAGTTGACCAGTCAAAGTTTGACTAGTCAACAGGGGTGGGGCCCCCTGTCATACACAGTTTTAGCCTAATCATGGTTTAAGTAGTTGCTTAGCAAGTTAGTTAGTTTTAAGCTAATTAACCAGACTAAATTAAGTTAATTAACTCATTAATTAATTAAATTTAATTTTTTTCATTCTAGAAAAAGAGGGACACGGGCCCCAGGTGGCAGTGGCCCAAGGGGCTAAACGGGTGATACGTCTCCAACGTATCTATAATTTTTGATTGCTCCATGCTATATTATATCCTGTTTTAAACATTATTGGGCTTTATTATGCACTTTTATATTATTTTCGGGACTAACCTATTAACCGGAGGCCCAGCCCAGAATTGTTGTTTTTTGCCTGTTTTAGGGTTTCGCAAGAAAAGAATATCAAACGGAGTCCAAACGGAATGAAACCTTCGGGAACATGATTTGCAGAATGAACATGATCCAGGAGACTTGGACCCTACGTCAAGCAACCAACAGGGAAGCCACGAGGTAGGGGGGCGTGCCTCCCCCCCAGGCGCGTCCTCCACCCTCATGGGCCCCCTGTTGCTCCACCGACGTACTTCTTCCTCCTATATATACCTACGTACCCCCAAATGATCAAAGCAGGAGCCAAAACCCTAATTCCACCGCCGTAACTTTCTGTATCCACAAAAGAGGGGGTCACGAGGGTGGGGGGTGCCCCTCCTAGGGCGCGCCCCCTACCTCGTGGGCCCCTCATTGCTCCTCCGGCGTACTTCTTCCTCCTATATATACAAACGTACCCCCAAACGATCAGAAGAGGAGCCAAAAACCTAATTCCACCGCCGCAACTTTCTGTATCCACGAGATCCCATCTTGGGGCCTGTTCCAAAGCTCCACCGGAGGAGGCATCGATCACGGAGGGCTTCTACATCAACACCATAGCCTCTCTGATGATGTGTGAGTAGTTTACTTCAGACCTTCGGGTCCATAGTTATTAGCTAGATGGCTTCTTCTCTCTTTGTGGATCTCAATACAATGTTCTCCCCCTCTCTCGTGGAGATCTATTCAATGTAATCTTATTTTGCGGTGTGTTTGTTGAGACCGATGAATTGTGGGTTTATGCTCAAGTTTATCTATGAACAATATTTGAATCTTCTCTGAATTCTTTTATGTATGATTGGTTATCTTTGCAAGTCTCTTTGAATTATCAGTTTGGTTTGGCCTACTAGATCTTTCTTGCAATGGGAGAAGTGCTTAGCTTTGGGTTCAATCTTGCGGTGTCCTTTCCCAATGACAGTAGGGGCAACAAGGCACGTATTGTATTGTTGCCATCGAGGATAACAATATGGGGTTTTTATCATATTGCATGAATTTATCCCTCTACATCATGTCATCTTGCTTAATACTCTAGGTGCATGCTGGATAGCGGTCGATGTGTGGAGTAATAGTAGTAGATGCAGGCAGGAGTCGGTCTACTTGTCTCGGATGTGATGCCTATATATATGATCATACCTAGATATTCTCATAACTATGCTCAATTCTGTCAATTGCTCAACAGTAATTTGTTCACCCACCATAAAATACTTATGCTCCTGAGAGAAGCCACTAGTGAAACCTATGGCCCCCTGGTCTATCTTCCATCATATTAATCTTCCAACACTTAGTTATTTTCATTGCCTTTTATTTTACTTTGCATATTTATCATAAAAATACCAAAAATATTATCTTATCATATCTATCAGATCTCACTCTCGTAAGTGACCGTGTAGGGATTGACAACCCCTTATCGCGTTGGTTGCGAGGATTTATTTGTTTTGTGTAGGTGCGAGGGACTCGCGCGTAGCCTCCTACTGGATTGATACCTTGGTTCTCGAAAACTGAGGGAAATACTTACGCTACTTTGCTTCATCACCCTTTCCTCTTCAAGGGAAAACCAACGCAGTGCTCAAGAGGTAGCAAGAAGGATTTCTGGCGCCGTTGCCGGGAAGGTCTACGCAAAAGTCAACATACCAAGTACCCATCACAAACCCTTATCTCCTGCATTACATTATTTTCCATTTGCCTCTCATTTTCCTCTCCTCGACTTCACCCTTGTCGTTTTATTCGCCCTCTATCTCTATCCTCCCTCTCTTTCTCTATTTGCCTCTTTTTTGCCCGTTCCTCATTTGCTTGTGTGTTAGATTGCTTGCTTGTCACGATGGCTCAAGATAACACTAAATTGTGTGACTTTACCAATACCAACAACAATGATTTTATTAGCACTCCGATTGTTCCTCTTACCAATGCTGAATCTTGTGAAATTAATGCTGCCTTGCTGAATCTTGTCATGAAAGATCCGTTTTCCGGCCTTCCTAGTGAAGATGCCGCTATCCATCTAAATAGCTTCGTTGATTTGTGTAATATGCAAAAGAAGAAAGATGTGGATAATGATATTGTTAAATTGAAGCTATTTCCTTTTTCGCTTAGAGCTCGTGCTAAAGCTTGGTTTTCGTCTTTGCCTAAAAATAGCATTGATTCTTGGAATAAGTGCAAAGATGCTTTTATCTGTAAGTATTTTTCTCCCGCTAAGATCATCTCTCTTAGAAATGATATTATGAATTCGAAGCAACTTGATCATGAACATGTTGCACAATCTTGGGAGAGGATGAAATTAATGATACGTAATTGCCCAACACATGGTTTGAATTTGTGGATGATAATACAAATTTTTATGCCGGATTGAGTTTTGCTTCTAGAAATCTTTTAGATTGGGCCGCGGGAGGCACTTTTATGGAAATCACTTTAGTAGAAGCTACTAAACTCCTAGATAATATTATGGTTAATTATTCTCAATGGCACACTCAAAGATCTACTAATAAAAAAGTGCATGCGATACAAGAAATTAATGTTTTGAGTGGAAAGTTGGATGAACTTATGAAATTATTTGCTACTAAGAGTGTTTCTTCTGATCCTAATGATATGCCTTTGTCTACTTTGATTGAGAATAATAATGAATCTATGGATGTGAATTTTGTTGGTAGGAATAATTTTGGTAACAACGCTTATAGAGGAAACTTTAATCATAGGCCTTATCCTAGTAATTCCTCTAATAATTATGGTAATTCCTACAACAATTCTTATGGAAATTTTAATAAGATGCCCTCTGAATTTGAGACTAGTGTTAAGGAATTTATGAATTCACAAAAGAATTTCAATGCTTAGCTTGAAGAGAAATTGCTTAAAGTTGATGATTTGGCTAGGAACGTTGATAGAATTTCTCTTGATGTTGATTCTTTAAAACTTAGATCTATTCCTCCTAAGCATGATATCAATGAGTCTCTCAAAGCCATGAGAATTTCCATTGATGAGTGCAAATAAGGAACCGCTAGGATGCGTGCTAAGAAAGTTTCCTTTATAAGAGCATGTTCTTCTAGTTTCCATGATAATAAAGATGAGGATCTAAAAGTTATTGATGTGTCCCCTATTAAATCTTTGTTTTGCAATATGAATCTTGATAATGACGGGACTGAATATGATCCACCTTTACCTAGAAGGTGTTCCAAAAATTCGGAGTTTTTAGATCTTGATGCTAAATTTGATAAAAGTGGGATTGAAGAGATCAATACTCTAGATGTTAATGAACCTACTATTTTGGATTTCAAGTAATTTAATTATGATAGCTGCTCTTTGATAGATTGTATTTCCTTGTTGCAATCCGTGCTAAATTCTTCCCATGCTTATAGTCAAAATAAAGCTTTTACCAAACATATCGTTGATGCTTTGATGCAATCGTATGAAGAAAAACTTGAGTTGGAAGTTTCTATCCCTAGAAAACTTTATGATGAGTGGGAACCAACTATTAAAATTAAAATTAAAGATCATGAATGCTATGCTTTGTGTGATTTGGGTGCTAGTGTTTCCACGATTCCAAAGACTTTGTGTGATTTGTTAGGTTTCCGTGATTTTGATGATTGCTCTTTAAACTTGCACCTTGAGGATTCCACTATTAAGAAACCTATGGGAAGAACTAATGATGTTCTTATTGTTGCAAATAGGAACTATGTGCCCATATATTTTATTGTTCTTGACATAGATTGCAATCCTTCATGTCCTATTATTCTTGGTAGACCTTTCCTTAGAACGATTGGTGCAATTATTGATATGAAGGAAGGAAATATTAGATTCCAATTTCCGTTAAGGAAAGGCATGGAACACTTTCCTACAAAGAAAATTAAATTACCTTATGAATCTATTATGAGATCCACTTATGGATTGCCTACCAAAGATGGCAATACCTAGATCTATCCTTGTTTTTTATGCCTAGCTAGGGGCGTTAAACGATAGCGCTTGTTCGGAGGCAACCCAATTTTATTTTTATTCCTTGATTTTTTCTCCTGTTTAGTAATAAATAATTTTTCTATCCTATGTTTTGGTTGTGTTTTTTGTGCTTAATTAGTGTTTGTGCCAAGTAGAATCGTTGGGAAGACTTGGGGAAAGTCTTTTTAATCTTGCTGTAAAAAACAGAAACTTTAGCTCTCACAAGAACTGCTGCCATTTTTATTTGGAAAGTGCTACTTAGTTAATTCTTTTTGAAGTTGATTAATATATAAATTCCTCACGTCCAGCAGTTTATTTTAGAATTTTTGGGGTTCTAGATCTTGCGCTAGCTACAGATTACTACAGACTGTTCTGTTTTTGACAGATTCTGTTTTGTGTGTGTTGTTTGCTTATTTTGATGAATCTATGGCTAGTAAAATAGTTTATAAACCATAGAGAAGTTGGAATAAAGTAGGTTTAACACCAATATAAATAAAGAATGAGTTCATTACAGTACCTTGAAATGGTATTTTGTTTTATTTCGCTAACGGAGCTCACGAGATTTTCTACTTTAAGTTTTGTGTTGTGAAGTTTTCAAGTTTTGGGTAAGGATTTGATGGATTATGGAACAAGGAGTGACAAGAGACTAAGCTTGGAGATGCCCATGGCACCCCCAAGATAATCTAAGGACATAAAAAAGCCAAATCTTAGGGATGCCCCGGAAGGCATTTCCTCTTTCGTCTACTTCCATCGTTAACTTTACTTGGAGCTATATTTTTATTTGCCACATGATATGTGTTTTGCTTGGAGCGTCTTGTATTATTTGAGTCTTTATTTTTAAGTTTTCCACAATCATGCTTGCTGCACACACCTTTTGAGAGAGACACATATGATTCGGAAATTGTTGGAATACTCTATGTGCTTCACTTATATCTTTTGAGTTATATAGTTTTTGCTCTAGTGCTTCACTTATATCTTTTAGAGCACGTCGGTGGATTTGTTTTATAGAAACTATTGTTCTCTCATGCTTCACTTAGATTATTTTGAGAGTCCTACAAAATAGCATGGTAATTTGCTTTAATTATGTTAGGCATTCAAGATTAATAATAAAATTCTCTTATAAGTGTGTTGAATACTATGAGAAGTTTGATACTTGATAATTGTTTTGAGATATGGAGATGGTGATATTAGAGTCATGATAGTTGAGTAGTTTTGAATTTGAGAAACACTTGTGTTAAAGTTTGTGATTGACATAGGATGCACGTATGGTGAACCGTTATGTGATGAAGTCGGAGCATGATTTATTTATTGATTGTCTTCCTTATGAGTGGCGGTCGGGGACGAGCGATGGTCTTTTCCTACCAATCTATCCTCCTAGGAGCATGCGCATAATACTTTGCTTTGATAACTTGTAGATTTTTGCAATAAGTATATGAGTTCTTTATGACTAATGTTGAGTCCATGGATCGTACGCACTCTCACCCTTCCACCATTGCTAGCCTCTCTAATACCGCGCACCTTTCGCCGGTATCATACACACACCATATACCTTCCTCAAAACAGCCACCATACCTACCTATCATGGCATTTCCATAGCCATTCCGAGATATATTGCCATGCAACTTTCCACTGTTCCGTTTACTATGACACGCTCCATCATTGTCATATTGCTTTGCATGATCATGTAGTTGACATGGTATTTTGTGGCAAAGCCACCGTTCATAATTCTTTCATACATGTCACTCTTGATTCATTGCATATCCCGGTACACCACCAGAGGCATTCACATGGAGTCATATTTTGTTCTAAGTATTGAGTTGTAATTGTTGAGTTGTAAGTAAATAAAAGTGTGATGATCATCATTTTTAGAGCATTGTCCCAAGTGAGTTAAGGATGATGGAGACTATGATTCCCCCACAAGTCGGGATGAGACTCCAACGAAAAAAAGAGGCCAAAAAAAGAGAAAAGTCCCAAATAAAAAAATGAGAGAAAAACAGAGAAGGGGCAATGCTACTATCCTTTTACCACACTTGTGCTTAAAAGTAGCACCATGATCTTCATAATAGAGAGTCTCCTATGTTATCACTTTCATATACTAGTGGGAATTTTTCATTATAGAACTTGGCTTGTATATTCCAATGATGGGCTTCCTCAAAATGCCCTAGGTCTTCGTGAGCAAGCGAGTTGGATGCACACCCACTTAGTTCCTTTTGTTGAGCTTTCATATACTTATAGCTCTAGTGCATCCGTTGCATGGCAATCCCTACTAACTCACATTGATATCTATTGATGGGCATCTCCATAGCCCGTTGATATGCCTGGTTGATGTGAGACTATCTTCCCTTTTTTGTCTCCTCCACAACCACCATTCTATTCCACCTAAGTGCTATGTCCATGGCTCACGCTCATGTATTGCGTGAAGATTGAAAAAGTTTGAGAACACCAAAAGTATGAAACAATTGCTTGGCTTGTCATCGGGGTTGTGCATGATTTAAATACTTTGTGTGGTGAAGATAGAGCATAGCCAGACTATATGATTTTGTAGGGATAACTTTCTTTGGCCATGTTATTTTGAAGAGACATAATTGCTTAGTTAGTATGCTTGAAGTATTATTATTTCTATGTCAACATTAAACTTTTGTCTTGAATCATTCAGATCTGAATATTCATACCACAATTAAGAGGAATTACATTGAAATTATGCCGAATAGCATTCCACATAAACTATTTTGTTTTTATCATTTTCCTACTCGAGGACGAGCAGGAATTAAGCTTGGGGATGCTTGATACGTCTCCAATGTATCTATAATTTTTGATTGCTCCATGCTATATTATATCTTGTTTTAAACATTATTGGGCTTTATTATGCACTTTTATATTATTTTTGGGACTAACATATTAACCGGAGGCACAGCCTAGAATTGCTATTTCTTTGCCTGTTTTAGGGTTTCGCAAGAAAAGAATATCAAACGGAGTCCAAACGGAATGAAACCTTCGGGAACGTGATTTTAGGAACGAACATGATCCAGGAGACTTGGACCCTATGTCAAGAAACCAACAGGGAAGCCACGAGGTAGGGGGCGTGCCTACCCCCCAGGCGCGCCCTCCATCCTCGTGGGCTCCCTGTTGCTCCACCGACGTACTTCTTCCTCCTATATATACCTACGTACCCCCAAACGATCAAAGCAGGAGCCAAAACCCTAATTCCACCACCGTAACTTTCTGTATCCATAAGATCCCATCTTGGGGCCTGTTTCGGAGCTCCGCCGGAGGAGGCATTGATCACGGAGGGCTTCTACATCAACACCATAGCCTCTCCGATGATGTATGAGTAGTTTACTTCAGACCTTCGGGTCCATAGTTATTAGCTAGATGGCTTCTTCTCTCTGTTTGGATCTCAATACAATGTTCTCCCCCTCTCTCGTGGAGATCTATTCGATGTAATCTTATTTTGCGGTGTGTTTGTTGAGACCGATGAATTGTGGGTTTATGATCAAGTTTATCTATGAACAATATTTGAATCTTCTCTGAATTCTTTTATGTATGATTGGTTATCTTTGCAAGTCTCTTCAAATTATCAGTTTGGTTTGGCCTATTAGATTGATCTTTCTTGCAATGGGAGAAGTGCTTAGCTTTGGGTTCAATTTTGCGGTGTCCTTTCCCAATGACAGTAGAGGCAGCAAGGCACGTATTGTTGCCATCGAGGATAACAAGATGGTTTTTTATCATATTGCATGAATTTATCCCTCTACATCATGTCATCTTGCTTAACGCGTTACTTTGTTCTTATGAACTTAATACTCTAGATGCATGCTGGATAGCGATCGATGTGTGGAGTAATAGTAGTACATGCAGGCAGGAGTCGGTCTACTTGTCTCGGGCGTGATGCCTATATACATGATCATACCTAGATATTCTCATAACTATGCTCAATTCTGTCAATTGCTCAACAGTAATTTATTCACCCACCGTAAAATACTTATGCTCCTGAGAGAAGCCACTAGCGAAACCTATGGCCCCCGGGTCTATCTTCCATCATATTAATCTTCCAACACTTAGTTATTTTCATTGCCTTTTATTTTACTTTGCATCTTTATCATAAAAATACCAAAAATATTATCTTATCATATCTATCAGATCTCACTCCCGTAAGTGACCGTGTAGGGATTGACAACCCCTTATCGCGTTGGTTGCGAGGATTTATTTGTTTTGTGTAGGTGCGAGGGACTCGCGCGTGGTCTCCTACTGGATTGATACCTTGGTTCTCAAAAACTGAGGGAAATACTTACGCTACTTTGCCGCATCACCCTTTCCTCTTCAAGGGAAAACCAACTCAGTGCTCAAGAGGTAGCAACGGGGCGTGGCTAATGGTCGTGGGCGCTCGCTATCGGGCAGAGGCCGCAGCCGATGCGGCGATGCGCGCGGGGCAGCGACAAGCGGTGCCGGCAGCGGTCGGGGCGGCGTTAGGCAGCAGCACCAGCAGGAGGCGGCACGACGGAGCGGGGTGGGGGGACTGCAGCAACTGAAGTGGGCGGAGGCACGGGCCAGCGACGGCGCGAGGCTAGCGACATCAGTGGTGGCACGGGACGGGCAGGTGCCGCAAACGACAACAAGGTGGGCAAGACCATAGTGGGGCAGGGGCGGCGGAGGTGAGCGCTAGGGGGTGGTGCTGGCACGGGCGTGGGCGAGCACGACCACAGCGGCCTTGGGCGTGGGGAGGTGGCATGGAGCGGTGGGTAGCAAGGCGAATCGGGGCGAGGGAGAGCGGCTAGGGAGAGCGGCACGCGGCGGGAAGCCGTGCAGTCGCACGAGCGGGCGCGTGAAGGGAGAGGCAGGGTGCGAGCTGAGGCACGCAAGCGGTTGATGGACACGGCGACGGCGCGACCACAACGAGAGGCGCGAACGCGATGATCGCGGGTAGCGGCGGGGAAAGGAGCGACGGGGGGAGCTCACATGTGTTGACGAGAGGGACGACACGGCTTGTTGGAGCCGGCGGGGAGGGGACGAGGACAGGGACGACGTCCGGGCTGTCGGTGACGAGGGTGGCGGGGTGATGGTGTGCGGCGGCTGCGGGGGTCGGGGGCATCGATTGCCCTTGATCCAGATCCACTCGAGGACGGGAGACTAGAGGGAGAGGGGTGGATCGGGGGGAGTGGGGACATGCGACTAGGGTTACAGGGACTAGGGGGTTAGGTAGGCCTAGGATGGGCCGACCTGGTGGGCGGCCAGCTGGGCCGGTTGGCCCAGTGGAGGGGCGGGTTTGCCTCTCTTTTTAATCTTTTGTTTTCATTTACTTTTCTATTTATTTGTTTTTTGTTAGCCTTTAATGTATTTTAGTTTAATTAAAATACAATACAACTTCTAAATTAGTATCATCTTTTAACCCACTACCGCAAAAAGTTTGACCCCTAAATAAAATGTTTTAACGTTTTATAATTTATAAAAGTCATTTAATTAATGTTTTAGTATTGTTTTAATTACCTTGGTGCATTGAATTATTTAATAAAAATGTGGTTTCTCCACCAATATTACCTAGGGATTATTTGTCACATCCAAAACATTTTAGTTTTAATATTTGAAAACTTTTGTCATTTGACTCGATTTTGAATTTGACTTCGAACAGGATTTGAACCATCGCGAGATTATCAACAATAATCATGGTGACATGGCATCATTAGTCGAAGGTTAGTCTAGCTTGATTATCCGAGCATCACAATTCTCCTCCATTACAAGAAATCTCATCCCGAGATTTAAGAGGTGGAGTAAGGGGGAAAGTTCTGGTTATGAAATTCCATTGAGTCTTCTCGGTCTTGGTTGCTCTTCTCGAAGAGGTCGATCCATTACTTTGATGACTCCATTCCTTTGCTTCAGGTCATCGTGATGAAGTCGTCATCCTGTCCTTAGGAACTCCATCGTACTTACGAATAGGAAAGGGGCAGCTTGACAACAATAGAATGCTATAAGGGGTAATCATCAGGGGTTATCCCACAAATGAACACATGAGTATCTCTCGAGTTGAACAAATAAAACACATAAAGAGCAAAGTAATAAGGTACAATAAGAAGTTTCAAATGCATAGACAATCGTTCATGTCTAAAACAACTTGTGAAAGGGGTCCAAAGCAACGAGAATAACTATTGCGTCTGATACCAGAATAGATCACTAGGAAGGTGGCTCGTGAATTACACACGAAGCCAAGCGTGAGGAGTAACCTTGGGAATAGGGATGTATAGAAGAGTCAGGTTTCGATCCTGTGGAACTATGGGTTATGAGCCCACCATGTGGGTTAAAAGTAGGGAGGGTGATGTCATCTTGCATGATCATGATAGCAAGGCATGTCATAGAATAACCTGTCAGTTATGTCAGTAACAACGTCGATACCAAGGGCGAGGAACGAAGAGAACCATTTTCCTGCTCGTTGAACAAGGCGGGCCAATAGGCAAACTTCTCGTCCATCGATGGTTACCGGAATGTTAACAACAATAGTAACATGGCCTTACTGACAGAGTTGTACACCAAGGTGTTTACATAAGCAAGGAATTATCACTGCTTAGATCATATAAATCACAAGAAAGATTAAACAAAACAATGGAAAGGAAAAGGTGATCATCAGCTTAAACAGAATAATGGAAAGGAAAATTGTGTTTAAGAACATATTTCAGTGGTATATCCTTCCCATGGACAAGCAAAACATGATATCCATGACGGGATATAACGTAGAAAACCCTTTAGGAAAGGGGAGAGAAATTTCATGACATTACCCATACAATGGTGTTTGGATAATTGATAATGAGAATTTAGCATTGTGCTTCAACTGTTCTTATTGAAAATCGGAGTACCACAGACATGCTTCGAGATAGCATTGACATGGTCATCAAGTAAAGGTCAAACTTTGGATACACAAGCGATCCGTCAGGAACAACTTATAGAATAAGTCTTACAATTTCCTCATGTAAGAATGACTGACCTTGCTAAAAAGGAAACTTATATCAATAGGTCCTCTGATACGTCTCCAATGTATCTATAATTTTTGATTGTTCCATGCTATTATATTAT
Source organism: Triticum dicoccoides (assembly GCF_002162155.2). Classification (NCBI taxonomy): domain Eukaryota; kingdom Viridiplantae; phylum Streptophyta; class Magnoliopsida; order Poales; family Poaceae; genus Triticum; species Triticum dicoccoides. Next base: position 728,530,724 of record NC_041382.1, on the reverse strand, counting down.
CCATCTTGGATGTTTTATATGCATTTATATGCTATTTTATATGATTTTTGGGACTAACCTATTAACCTAGAGCCCAGTGCTAGTTTCTGTTTTTCCTTGTTTTCGAGTTTTACAGAAAAGGAATACCAAATGGAGTCCAATTGACGTGCCAATTTTTGATTATTTTTTATGGACCAAAAGAAGCCCCCGGAGTAAAATAGTTGGGCCGGAAGAGTCCCGAGCCATCCACGAGGGTGGAGGGCACGCCCCCTGCCTCGTGGATGACTCGGAGACCCCCCTAACATAAGGCCGATGCCAAAAATTCCTATAAACACGGAAACCCCCTAAAAGAAATTTAGATCAGGATATCCGCCACCGCAAGCCTCTGTAGCCACCAAAAACCAACCGGGACCCTGTTCCGGCACCCTGCCGGAGGGGGGATCCATCACCGGTGGCCATCTTCATCATCCCGACGCTCTCCATGACGAGGAGGGAGTAGTTCACCCTCGGGGCTAAGGGTATGTACCAGTAGCTATGTGTTTGATCTCTTTCTCTCTCTCGTGTTCTTGACTTGGCACGATCTTGATGTACCACGAGCTTTGCTATTATAGTTGGATCCTATGATGTTTCTCCCCCTCTATCTCCTTGTGATGAATTGAGTTTTCCCTTTGGAGTTATATTATCAGATTGAGTCTTTAAGGATTTGAGAACACTTGATGTATGTCTTGCATGTGCTTATTTGTGGTGACAATGGGATATTCACGTAATCCACTTGTGTATGTTTTGGTGATCAACTTGCGAGTTCTGTGACCTTGTGAATTTATGCATAGGGGTTGACACATGTTTTCGTCTTGACTCTCTGGTAGAAACTTTGGGGCACTCTTTGAAGTTCTTTGTGTTGGTTGAGTAGATGAATCTGAGATTGTGTGATGCATATCGTATAATCATACTCGCGGATACTTGAGGTGACATTGGAGTATCTAGGTGACATTAGGGTTTTGGTTGATTTGCGTCTTAAGCTGTTATTTTACTCCGAATTCTAGCATTGTTTGTGACACTTATAGGAATAGCCCAATGGATTGATCGGAAAGAATAACTTTGAGGTGGTTTCGTACCCTACAATAATCTCTTCGTTTGTTTTGCGCTGTTAGTGACTTTGGAGTGACTCTTTGTTGCATGTTGAGGGATTGTTATATGATCTAATTATGTTATCCTTCTTTAGAGAACTTGCACTAGTGAAAGTATGAACCCTAGGCCTTGTTTCAACGCATTGCAATACCATTTTCGCTCGCTTTTATCATTATTTACCTTGCTGTTTTTATAATTTCAGATTACAAAAACCTATATCTACCATCCATATTGCACTTGTATCACCATCACTTCGCCGAACTAGTGCACCTATACAATTTACCATTGTATTGGGTGTGTTGGGGACACAAGAGACTCTTTGTTATTTGGTTGCAGGGTTGTTTGAGAGAGACCATCTTCATCCTACACCTCCCACGGATTGATAAACCTTAGGTCATCTACTTGAGGGAAATTTGCTATTGTCCTACAAACCTCTACACTTGGAGGCCCAACAATGTCTACAAGAAGAAGGTTGTGTAGTAGACATCAAGCTCTTTCTGGCGTCGTTGCCGGGGAGGTTAGCACTTGAAGGTATATCTTTAGATCTTGCAATCGAATCTTTTAGTTTCTTGCTTTATCACTAGTTTAGTTTATAAAAGAAAATTACAAAAAATGTAATTGAGGTTGCCTCATATGCTTCATCTTTTTAATGTATTTCATGAAAATAAGGATTCTGATAATTGTGCCAAAGTGTTAGAAGAAGAATGCATTAAAATATTTGGCACTAAATCTTTGATTGATGAGCATGATTGCAATGTTGTTAGTATGAATTCTTTGAATGTCCATGATGCCAATGATATGCAAAGCCACAAGCTTGGGTGTGTTATGTTTGATGAAGATGATACTTTTTGTCCCCCAAGTTTTGATGAGCAAATTTATCATGATGAAAGAATGCCTCCTATCTATGATGATTATTGTGATGACACGTATGCTATAAAGAATAATGATAACCATGAAACTTGTCATCTTAATTTCAATTTTCAATCCCATGATAGTTATTTTGTTGAATTTGCTCCCACTATTCCGAATGAGAAGAATTTTGCATATGTGGAGAGTAGTAAATTTTCTATGCTTGTGGATCATGAAAAGAATGCTTTGTGTGACAGTTATATTGTTGAATTCATTCATGATGCTACTAAAAATTATTATAAGAGAGGAACATATGCTTCTACATATTGCAGTAATATCAAGTTTCCTCTCTATGCGTCGAAAATCTTGAGTTATGTTGTTTTACCTTCCTATGCAAGTTGATTCTTGTTCCCATAATTTATTTGCTCACAAAATCCATATGCATAGGAAGTGGTTTAGACTTAAATATGCTAGTCATATTCTTCATGATTCTCCCATTTTGTTTCAATTCTTATCTTTGATGTGAGCATCAGTGAAATCATCATGCCTAGCTAAAAAGGCATTAAAGAAAAGCGCTTGCTGGGAGACAACCCAACATTTACCCCTAATGTTTTTGTGTGTTCACATGATTTAGCTACTATAGTAATCATGTTTTATAGCTTTTGTTTAATAAAGTGCCAAGTAAGACCTTTGGGATGATCTATGGTGATAGTTGATTTGATCCTGCTGAAAAACAGAAACTTTGGCGCCCAGGAGATTAGTTTTAATTTTTAACAGAAGCACGATAAAATACTGATTGTTTTTGCAGAGGATTAATAAACAAATTTCCTAGGACTTCCTAATTTCTAAGGAGTTTTGGTGTTATAGAAGTATTCAAAATCTCCAGATTGCTACAGACTGTTCTGTTTTTGACAGATTCTGTTTTCTATGTGTTGTTTACTTGTTTTGATGAATCTATGAGTAGTATCGAAGGGTATTAACCATGGACAAGTTGGAATACAGTAGATATTACACCAATATAAATAAAGAATCAGTTCACGACAGTACCAAAAGTGGTGATTTATTTTCTTATACTAACGGAGCTTATGAGATTTTCTATTGAGTTTTGTGTTGTGAAGTTTTCAAGTTTTGGGCAAAGATTCGATGGACTATGGAATAAGGAGTGGCAAGAGCCTAAGATTGGTGATGCCCAAGGCACCCCAAGGTAATATTCAAGGACAACCAAGAGCCTAAGCTTGGGGATGCCCCGGAAGGCATCCCCTCTTTCGTCTTCATTTATTGGTAACTTTACTTGGGGTTATATTTTTATTCACCACATGATATGTGTTTTGCTTGGAGCGTCATTTTATTTTATTAGGATTTTCTTTCTGTTATTTAGAGTAATTTTTTCATATTTTAGTTCAATAAAAAGGTCAATTATAGCCTTTACCATGCTTATTTTGCAAGTCCATATGTTGCTGTTTTAAAAACAGAAAGTTTGCTGTTATGTTTTGAATATTTCTGAATAGTGAGGACATGATAAAATCTTGAAATTTTTACACAATGAGCAACAAAAAATTTATCTACAGTTTGGTAATCTTTCAGTATTTTTGGAGTTAAATAAGTATGATTCCTCTTGCATTCTTTACAGACTATCTTGTTTAGACAGATTGTTGTTATGATTGCATTGTTTGCATATGTTTGCTTGTTTAATGATTCTATTTGAGCATAGGAGTGTTAAATATGCAGAGGCAATTAGTAGGCAATGTTAAATAATAATTTTAGTGATTTGCTACAGTAGAGAATGATAAGGTTTAGCATTGATTTATAGTAACTTATCTCACAGGTTCTTGTTGTGTTTTGTGTGGATGAAGTTTTTAAGATTTAGGAAAACCACGATATGAAAGGAATTAAGGAGACACAAAATCTCAAGCTTGGGGATGACCAAGGCATCGCTAATTAATATTTCAAGAAGTCTCAAGCATCTAAGCTTGGGGATGCCCCGGTTGGCATCCCACCTTTCTTCTTCAACAACTATCAGTCAGTTTTTGTTGAGCCTAAGTTTTTGCTTCTTTACATGATATGTGCTATCCTTGCAATGTCATTTTATTTTGTTTTGCTTGCTGTTTGAATAAAGTACTCAATATCTAAAATTTTATTTATGAGAAGGATTCTTCACATAGTTACATAATTATTCAACTACCCATTGTGCTTCGCTTATATCTTTTGGAGTAGTTTGTCGTTTGCTCTAGTGCTTCACTTATATCTTTTTAGAGCATGGCGGTAGTTTTATTTTGAAGAAATTGTTGAACTCTCATGCTTCACTTATATCATTTTGAGAGTCTCTAAACAGCATGGTAGTTTGCTTTGGTTATGAATTTAGTCCTAATATGATGGGCATCCAAGAGGGATATAATAAAAACTTTCATATAAAGTGCATTGAATACTATGAGAAGTCTGATTCCATATGATTGTTTTGAGGATATGAAGATGGTGATATTAGAGTCATGCTAGTGAGTAGTTTTGAATTTGAGAGATACTTGTGTTAAGGTTTGTGTCGTGGAGTTGACACGGCAGATGTCCTAGAGCAAGGACTTAGTCGTAGGGCCATCGCACTAGGAAGCTTAAAGGGGTTAATCGAGACAAAGGACACGAGAGAGTTTTATACTAGTTCGGCCCCTTACGATGAAGGTAAAAGCCTACGTCTAGTTGTGATTGGTATTGCTGAGGTTTTGATTTCCAAGGGGCTCAACTCGCCGGCTTGGTTATCGACTTCGTTGTTTCTTGCCCTAAACCGCCACCGGGTCGTCCCCTTATATACACGGGTTGACGCCAGGTGGCCTACGGAGTCCCGGCCATCTCATAATCGTGTCCGGCTCGGTGACTTTCTTTACATGCCTTTCTGTACAAGTATTTGCCGTCCATATGGCGGTTTACAATAACGGGCCTGAAGCCGGCCCGAGGCCCTTGGGCTTTCTATATGTTTAATAAACTATCATCTTGACTATATACTGGGCTTCTTATGTAACCCGCCATTAGGGCTGACCCAGCCCCTCCTGGGCGGGTCATACTGGTAGTAATATCCCCAACATTAGGCCCCAGGTTGACTCTGAACCTTGTTCTTTGTCAATCTTCAATACTTAGATGAAATCCGTCTTCTGCCTGAAAAAACTTTGTAACCCGCCGTGACGTCATCTTTTGAAAACACAAAAAGTTTCATGACGTCATCTTCCAACGGATCTTTGATTTTTAATGCTTCCCGAGAATCGAGGCGTCTATATATCTGGATAACCATTATTTGGTTCTCCCTTGATTTTCGCGCCTGTCTGTTCGCATCTGCCCTTATAAATAGGCACGCGGCCGGTCCTTCTCATTCTCCTTTCTTCCTCATCTTCTTCCTCTCGCAACCTCCGTCGCTGCTTGAGCTCCGCCGCCGCCGCAACTCTCATCGTTGTTGTCAAGCTCGGCTGCTGCATCACTCTGAGTCCGTCCAGAGAACGCGGCGACTCTTCGTGGCAGGCCTGCATCTTGTAAGTTTTCTTCTCTCTCACGCACCTAGATCTGTTCTAGGTTTGCGAGTTCTTCAGTGTTCTTCACCTGTTCACCATGGATCATCTTGTAGATCTTCTCCGCAACTTCTTTTGATCCAAAGAGGAGATATAACTCGCGCAGTAGCTGTTTGGCATTCATTTTTGATATCAGTAGATCCCTTTTACCTGTATAGATGCTTATTTATAGTCGACGAACTCATCTGTACTAGGTTTTTAGGTCTAGAATATTTCCCTTTTTGCAACAGCCTTTTGATCCAAAATGATAATGATAGCTTGGTGAAACCTGTTTATGCCAACACTTAACTGAATCTGCTTTCCGAAAAAATCTGTAGTCATGACGGCTTACCACTCTGGCTTTATTTTCCCTATATGTCATTAGGCTTTAGTTAAGCCGCCGTTACTTGTTTTATAATTTCAACCTTTAACTGTTAATTGACCTGACACTTTATTTTTCCTTTTCCAGTCCCTTGTTCATCATGCCGTCAAAGACACCCACCATCTGCAATTGGGTTCCCTCAACCATAACTGAGGAGCGTCTAAAAGAGTTCTTCCTTATTGGATTTCTGCCTTCAAGAAACATCATGTCTTATCGTGCTCCTGATCCGGAAGAAGAACGACCCAATCCAAAAGACGATGAAGTGATCGTTTTCACTGATCACATGAACCGGGGCTTCTCACCGCCCGGCTCAAAAATTTTCAGAGAAGTTCTTCACTTTTTCAAACTCCATCCTCAGGATATTGGGCCCAATTCCATATCCAATATCTGTAACTTCCAGGTGCTCTATGAGGTATATCTTCAGCAAGAGCCGACTGTGGAACTATTTAGAGAGTACTTTTATCTGAACCGGCAAAACGAGTGCACCAATGACCTGAGCTTAGAACTTGGAGGCATCTCAATTCAACGCCGGCAGGGTGCAGTTTTCCCTCTCATAGTTTTACCAAGTCACCCAAAGGACTGGAACCAAACTTGGTTTTACTGTCAGGACGTCTCACCCGCCAATGAAAAGCCACTACCGGGTTACCGCCCCGATCGTCTTAACACCAAGTTCATCCTACCAGATAAACTTACTTTTGCTGAATGCAAGAAACTGATTCCATCTATCAGAAGAATCAATGGTTTGTTGGGGAACGGTTTAACCGGAGTCGATCTAACCCGCTGTTGGATCTCATGGCGGATTATTCCATTAAGCCGTCGTTCAAAGTTGATGTATGAGTATGGTGGAGATCCGGATGACTCTCTCCGTCATACTCCGGCTCAATTAACCAAAGAAGATGTTGTCGCAATGTCAAATCTTCTGGTGAATGCGAAATACGAAGATTGCAGTGTTATTGGGTTAAGTCCCTTCTGTAAATTTAACCCGGTACTAGAAGTAAGGGCATTCTAATCTTTTTCCTTTGTATTTTGTCCAGCCCTATTGTTTATCACTGATCCTTCCTCTTGTCTTTGTAGGCCAACTCTGACTTTTGGAAAGTGAAATACGACCATGAAGCTGCCAAGAAGGCGAAGCTTGCCGCCATGAACGCCAAGAAATCGACCCGGAGAACGAAGAAGAAAAAGAAGACCACTGTTGAAGATTTGATGAAACTTGATGACTCGTCTGACTCGGAGGTAGCCCTTGATTCCCTTGGCCAACTTTTTAACAATCTTATTGACACTGATCCTTACCAGGATGACACTGGGGATAGTCAAGCCGGGGAAGCAGAGGTAACTATCATTTCCTCCGACTCAGAGCCCTTACCAAGACACAGAGTTTGACGAGTGATCCGTAAAGTAAGGTTTTCTAACCCCTTATCTCACTTGGATCCCAACTTTCATTTGAAAAAGCAGCAGCATGAAAGCCATCGAGAAGTTGAGATTGAAGATGAGCCAGCTGTCATTCTTGAACAGACCCCTCAGAAACGTCCTAACGGGGTTTACTTATTACTGTTTTTAACTTGTTTTAACGAATCCTGCTCTTTGCATTTCTTTTAACTTCTTTCTTTTACCTTTTCAGGAAGTGTCTCGTTCCTCAGGCGACTCATCACAAACACAATTTCCGGCTTTCAAGACTGCTCCTGGGTAATTAAAAATCCTCTTTTCTTCCGAGTTTGATCAATTGTTATCTTAATGCTGACTATCCCGCAATAATTTTCTTTAGTGGTCAGGCTAAGTCCAAGAAGGCGAAGGCAACAAAACCAACTGAAGACCCGCCAGTAGTGGCATCTGAGCCGGCTAGGCCACCTTCTCCATTAACTGTCACCCCAGAAGACCCGCCTATTGTCCATGAAGCAAATCCTCTAGAGCCATCCCTTGTCCAAACCACTATTAACCCTTCTGCGGCTGGTCCATCAAGCTCAACCGACCCACCGTCTCCCCGTGTTCAAGATGTTCAAATTACTGGGAGCCGCTTTGTTGAGCCGGGGAACCCGACGGTATTGGCACGGTGCACAACTAAGCAAGAAGCTTTGGAGAGGCGGAAGGTTCGTCTTGATGTTGCCAACTAGGACCGTCTTAACGCCAGTGATATCTTATCCGGCTATCTCAGTCATGTACACTCCAGTCGTGATTCTGAGATTGAGATGGTCAAGCAGCTTCAATTGAAGTATGAGGTACGTAGTTTCCGATTTATCAATATTCCTTCAGCCCCCAAGTCTGTAGATTATGAGAGAAACGGAATAACCTGTAGACTTAAAACATAGGCCGAGACCTTTACTTCTGAATCTTTGCCTGATATTGATAGAACAAGGCTTCACCCATAGTCCCCAAGGACCGGTTTATTTTGATCATTAATGAATCAGTACTTCAGAATGTAAAACCATCTATAAAGTACTTAACATTCCGGTTTATCCTTGATAAACTTGCTGAATTGCGTACGTTAGCCCCCAAGTGCCAAGTGTTGTTACTTTGTAAAGGACTTGGGACTTCAAATATGGTGGTAGAGTCATACAAAATTTGATTTAGCATACATTAGCCCCCAAGTGCCAAGTGGTTTATTCGTAAAGTACTTGGGACTTGAATCTTTGAGTTTGCATACTGGAATTTAAAACCAAGTCTTGACTTATCTGAATGTTTCACAGAATGCCTTGTCTGAACTAAACTCTCAATTGACTGACGCAAAGACCCGGTTAGCGAGCCAGGAGTCAGAAATCAAGTCTTCCACCTCCAAACTGCAAATAAGCCTTTCTGAAACGGAGAATTTGAAAGCCGGCTTTGCTGTCAAAGAGAAAACTTGGGAGGATGAGAAAAAACTTCTGACCCGGCGAGCTGAGACAGCCGAAACAACTTTGAAGGAAATATCAACCGAGCTGAACGGTTAAAGGGTCGGATGCCTCAGATGGTCGCTGCTATCTTTGGTAAGCTGCCTTGTTTTGACCTTTCATGTATTTTATGTCAAACCAGAATGTGATCCGCCAACTTCCTCTGTTAAATATATGTAGGTCCGCAAAGTAAAAATCTGAGCCAAGACCCGTTGATTAAACTAAAGGCTGTATACACCTTAGTTGAACAATTGTACATTGGTGCACAACGGGCTCTGGCCGCTATCTCTCCTGCAAATCAAGGACCCAACCGGCTTAGTGATATCCTGAAGAAGCTGTCCATCCTTCCGGCGAGATTCCAAGAAGTAAAACGCTCCTACGCGTGAGCCGGAGCTTTGACTGCCCTAAGCTCCCCAAGGCTTGGGTGCCAGACCTAGACCCGGCGGATGTGGCAAGAGGTTATCCTACTGTGAAGGAGGACGGGTCTCCATTTGATCATGATGATTTCATAGCATGTGTACGTGAAGTCCGCCCTCAGGCGACTAGCCTTGGAGAAGACACCAATATTGACAAGTACCAGCCGGGTTTTGACAATGAAAATAAGAAGATGGCCACTCCTTCATACAAAGTAGCAGACCTGATCCCACCTGTGAGAGAAGATACCTTTGCTCTGGAAATTGACCCGGTCGGCCTGATTGACGACGAAGCCAAATTTGTCGCCATGAACGGCTTTGATTGGTCAAAATCCAATTTCCAGCAAACATATGGTGGTAAACTGGCGAGGGAGGGACAATGATCATCTTCCTAGGCTTATAAAGCCTTGTAATAACTTTAGTTAAAACACTGCATGTTTGCTTATGCCGTCGTGCATAAAATACTTCCTATGTGAATCTATGTTTCAGATGTCAATGTATGCATTATTTAGTGTTTGCCTTTGCAATGGTTGAACTCCGTTCCTGTGAATATAAGGAAAAGACTGGCAAGGCGGTTTAGAACCAACTAGGCTTAAGCACCTAATGTACAACCCATAAATTTAACTCAATAAGAAAAAACAGAAACAAATGTAAACAAAGGGTAAGGTTTAATACTAACTCTTGAGTTGACGCAGTAGGTAAACGCGTATAAGTAAAAACCATACCTTATCCTTGTTGATCTTTAGATCGCCGGTTTAAATAACCCGGGTGATGAAATGATAATTCAATGTGTATGAAAAGTTACTATTCCTTTAACACTCAATGATCATCATACCTTAGTAGCTCGTACCTTTGGATCCTTGCACCACCAGCTTGAGTAACCCGAGAAGCTGTGTTGTCCAATAATTGAGCCGGCGAAGAAAACTAGACTATCTCATTTGTAATATTGAAGACAACAAAAACTCAAAGGCAAGCAACAGATAATAAACATAATTTGAACTCTGTATTCAAAAGGTTGGGGGTTCTTGATTCGAATACGATCAGTAAACCGGACCAAAGGGGTTAAGCTAAGGTTCGAATACGACCATATAGCCCCCAGTGGCTTTGGCGTTGCGCCGATCAAGGGGGTACCGACAACTATGTTCTCTTTGGTTCGAATACGACCTATGTTTGAATAGGAAGCCTCCAAATGACCTTGAGCGGTTTTTAATGACCCTGATTTGAATACGATCCAAGTCGGACTCAAAAGGGGTTAAACTATGATTCGGATACGATCAAGAAGCCCCCAAGTGAGTTTGGCCTTGAGCCGATCAAGAGGGTTACGACAGCTATGTTCTCTTTGGTTCGAATACGACCTATGTTTGAACAGGAAGCCCCCAAGTGACCATAAGGTTTACAGCTAGATTCGGATACGATCATGAGCTGGACTAAAAAGGTTAAACTTGATTCAAATATGATCAGCTCCTTAATAGTCATTTATGAATAAAAAATAACAAAGGTGCATAGTCTTTGAAAAGAAAAGAGACTGGTGGTCTTACTTTATTGCTTATCATCGTATATACAATGTGAACGCATGCACATGTTGAGAGCCGGTGGCTCAGGTGTAATATGGCCGAAGTTGAGCAATGTTCCATGGCCGGCGGGTCTCCTCTTCCGACTTACATGAGTCGGCATGCTCTTGAATGTCAATGAGGTAGTAGGACCCATTGTTTAAATTTTTACTGACTACAAAGGGTCCTTTCCAAGGTGGGGATAACTTGTGTGCATCTGAAAGATCTTGGACGAGCCGAAGCACCAAGTCGCCTTCCTGAAAAGTCCTGGACTTAACCCGGTGGATGTGATAACGACGCATGTCCTGTTGATAAATTGCTGACCGCGCTGCTGCTAAGTCTCTTTCTTCATCCAACAAGTCAAGCGCATCCTATCTGGCTTTTTCATTGTTAGCCTCAACATAAGCTGCCATACGGGGCGAGTCATGACGGATGTCACTGGGTAATACTGCTTCTGCTCCGTAAACCATGAAGAAGGGTGTGTAGCCCGTAGACCTGTTGGGTGTAGTATTGATACTCCATAACACTGAAGGCAATTCCTCTACCCAACAACCCGGCATTCGCTGTAAAGGAACCATAAGCCGGGGTTTTAGCCCTTTCAGAATTTCCTGGTTGGCTCTCTCCGCTTGACCATTGGATTGAGGATGAGCTATGGAAGAAACATCAAGCCGGATGTGCTCTCACTGAAAAAATTCTTCCATAGCCCCTTGGGATAGATTTGTTCCATTGTCTGTGATAATACTGTGTGGAAAGCTGAAACGGAAGATTACTTTTTTCATGAACTGAACCGCCGTGGCTGCATCACACTTACTCACAGGCTCCGCCTCAACCCATTTGGTGAACTTATCAACAGCCACCAAGAGATGCATCTTTTTATCCTTAGACCTTTTGAAAGGTCCCACCATGTCGAGCCCCTAGACTGCAAACGGCCAAGTGATTGGAATCATCCGGAGCTCTTGAGCCGGCACATGCGCTCGTCTTGCAAATTTCTGACATCCATCACACCTACTGACCAGATCTTCTGCATCAGCGTGAGCCGTCAACCAGTAAAAACCGTGACGAGACGCCTTGGCCACTAAAGATTTTGACCCGGCATGATGACCACAATCGCCTTCATGGATTTCATGAAGGATTCTTGACCTTCTTCGGGGGAAACACACCGCTGAAACACTCCGGAAACACTGCGATGAAATAACTCTCCATCCGAAATCGTCATGGACTTAGACCGTCGGGTTATCTGTCGAGCCAGGGTCTCATCCGCTGGCAATTCTCCCCAGGTCATGTAAGCCAAGAACGGCATCGTCCAATCTGGGATGACGTGAAGAGCCGCCACCAACTGGGCCTCCGGGTCAGGAACAGCTAAATCTTCTTCTGTGGGCAACTTGACAGAGGGGTTATGCAAAACATCTAAAAAGGTGTTGGGTGGTACCGGCTTACATTGAGACCCCAGCTGGCTCAGAGCATCAGCTGCTTCGTTTTTTCGACGGTCAATGTGTTCCACCTGATAACCTTTAAAGTATCCTGCAACAGCATCGACCTCTCGGCGATAAGCCGCCATGAGAGGGTCTTTGGAATCCCGTTTGCCAGACACCTGCTGAGCCACTAGATCTGAATCACCAAGACATCTGGCCTGGCTCAAGCTCATCTCCTTTGCCACTCGAAGACCATGGAGCAATGCTTCATACTCTGCTGCGTTGTTAGTGCATGGAAACATCAATCATAACACATGACAAAATTTATCACCTCGTGGGGAAGTTAATACAACTCTAGCCCCCGAGCCTTCCAATTGCCTGGACCCATCAAAATGAATAGTCCAATATGTGTTGTCCGGCTTTTCTTCTGGCACCTGCATCTCTATCCAGTCATTGATGAAGTCAACCAGGGCTTGAGACTTAACTGCAGTGCGTGGAACATATTTCAGCCCATGAGACCCAAGCTCAATTGCCCACTTGGCAACTTGCCATGTAGCTTCTCTGTATTGAATAATGTCTCCCAAAGGAGCAGAGCTAACCACAGTGATTGGATGTCCCTAAAAGTAATGCTTAAGCTTCCGGCTTGCCATGAACACCCCGTAAACAAGCTTCTCCCAATGTGGATATCGTTGCTTAGACTCAATTAGCACTTCACTGACATAATAAACCGACCGTTGAACCGAATGCTCTCTGCCAGCCTCCTTGCGTTGTACCACCATAGACACACTAACAACCCGTGAGTTGGCAGCCACGTATAATAATAGCGGCTCTTTCTCAATAGGAGCAGCTAGGACCGACGGCTCAGCCAGTTGTGCCTTTAGATCCTCAAAAGCGGCGTTCGCAGCATCACTCCAAACAAAAACATCCGTTTTCTTCATAAATTGATACAGAGGCATAGCCTTTTCCCCTAACCGGCTTATGAACCGGCTCAAAGCAGCCACACGACCCGCCAGTCGTTGAACATCATTGACGCAGGTTGGTTTGGCTAGAGATGTGATTGCCTTGATTTTCTCCGAGTTAGCTTCAATACCTTGGTTAGACACCAGAAAACCCAAGAGCTTGCCGGCTGGTACTCCAAAAACACACTTGGCCGGGTTAAGCATCATCTTGTAAACCCGAAGATTATCAAAAGTCTCTTTCAGGTCTGTGACCAAGGTTTCCTCTTCCCTGGATTTCACCACTATATCGTCCACATAGGCATGAACATTGCGCCCAATTTGATTGTGAAGACAATTCTGCACACACCGCTGGTAAGTCGCCTGGGCACTCTTAAGCCCAAAAGGCATAGACACATAGCAGAAAGCCCCAAAAGGAGTTATAAATGTTGTCTTCTCTTGATCCTTGACTACCATCTTAATCTGATGATAACCAGAGCATCTAAGAAACTCAATCGTGCGCAATCCGACATAGCATCAATGATATGATCAATACGGGGAAGAGGAAAAGGATCAGTCGGGCAAGCCTGGTTCAAATCTGTGTAATCCACACACATGCGCCAGGTGCCATTCTTTTTGAGTACAAGCACCGGGTTAGCTAACCATTCTGGGTGAAAAACCTCCACAATGAACCCAACCGCCAAGAGCCGGGCCACCTCTTCTCCGATGGCCTTGCGCCTTTCTTCATTGAACCGTCGAAGAAACTGTCTGACATGTTTGAACTTTGGATCGATATTTAGAGTGTGCTCAGCGAGTTCCCTCGGGACACCCGGCATGTCTGAAGGTTTCCATGCAAAGATGTCCCGGTTCTCACGGATGAACTTGATGAGCGCGCTTTCCTATTTCGGATCCAAGTTTGCGCTGATGATGAACTATTTGGATGAATCGCTAGGCACAAAGTCAACCATCTTAGTGTCGTCAGCTGATTTGAACTTAACTCTGGCTCATGCTCTGTTGTTGGTTTCTTTAATGACGTCATGTCCGCCGGGTCAACATGATCCTTGTAGAATTTCAACTCCTCTATTGCACAAACAGATTCAGCATAGGCAGCATTCCCCTCTTCACATTCCATGGCTATCTTCCGGATCCCATGGACTGTAATGGTGCCCTTGTGACCTGACATCTTGAGCTGCAAATACACGTAACACGGCCGAGCCATGAACTTGGCATAAGCCGGCCGCCCAAATAGAGCATGATATGGGCTTTTGATCTTAACCACTTCAAAGGTTAATTTTTCTGCCCTGGAGTCATACTCATCCCCAAAGGCTACCTCCAGCTCGATCTTACCAACTGGGTATGCCAACTTACCGGGTACCACAACATGAAAAACAGTGTTGGATTGTTTAAGATTTTTATCCGTCAATCCCATCCGGCGGAATGTCTCATAGTAAAGGATGTTGATGCTGCTGCCTCCATCCATGAGTACCTTAGTAAACTTGTACCAACCAACCTGAGGTGCCACTACCAAAGCCAAGTGACCTGAATTATCAACCCGGGGTGGGTGATCCTCTCTGCTCCACATAATAGGCAGCTCCGACCAACGTAGATAACGTGGAATTGCTGGTTCAACGGCATTGACAGCCCTCTTATGGAGTTTCTGGTCTCTCTTACATAAACTAGTAGTAAAGACATGATACTGTCCGCTACTCAACTGCTTCGGGTTGCTCTGATAGCCGGATTGTTGCTGCTGTTGATTCCCTTGGCCGTGTTGCTGATTATATCCTCCCTGGTGACCAGGATGACCCTGACCATGAAAACCTCCTCCGCTTGAACCGGCGCCCGGGCCCTAAAAGCCGCCTCCACCTGAGCCGCCACCCGGGCCGTGACCCCCATCAAATGCGCTTGAATTTTTAAATGCCTTCATGATCATGCAATCCTTCCACAAGTGGGTGGCTGGCTTCTCCCGGGTGCCGTGTCTTGGGCAAGGTTCATTCAACAACTGCTCAAGGGTGGGGCCTGACCCGCCCGATCGAGGGGGTTGTCTGCCCTTGCGCCGCTGATTACCACCCTGCGCATTAGTATTAGGAACAAACTCATTAGCCTTATGCTTATTACCTCCTTGATTCACCGGGTTATGCTGGTGACCCTTGCCGCTGCCGTTCTTCTTTCCCTTTGTTGCTTTTTCTTCATCAGATGCCGGGCTTTGGTGGTATCGGAATCAGCATATTTGACAAGAGCCGCCATCAACGTTCCCATCTCATTACAGCCATGTTTAAGCCGCCCCAACTTCTGCTTCAGAGGTTCAAAACGGCAATTTTTCTCCAACATCAAAACTGCTGAGCCGGCGTCCATTTTATCAGACGAATGTATTATCTCCTTGACCTGGCGCACCTAATGGGTTGTAGATTCTCCATCCTCTTGCTTGCAATTGGTCAGGTCCACAATCGACATTGGCTGCTTACACGTGTCTTTAAAGTTCTGGATGAACCGTACCTTCAATTCTGCCCATGAGCCGATGGAATTAGGTGGTAATCCTTTCAACCATGTCCGAGCCGTTCCATCCAACATCATGGTAAAGTACTTGGCCATTGCTGCATCGCTAACGTCCAACAGCTCCATAGCCATCTCATAACTCTCAATCCAAGCCCTCGGCTGTAGGTCAGCCGTGTAGTTAGGTACCTTACGAGGTCCCTTGAAATCCTTGGGCAACCGCTCATTGCGTATGGCTGGGACTAGGCAAGGTACGCCTCCAGTTCTTGTAGCCACTCCTGCCTCAACCAAGGTTGCTGGATAAGCCGGAAAGGTTTGGTGAGCCGCCTGCTCTGCTGCTATTTGAGCCGCCCGTTCCGCCTCTTGACAAATCCTTTCCTGATCCGCCAAGTTAAGGGCTCCAGCCCGCACCGGCTCATGCCTATATGGCCGGTTGTGGCATTGAGCATTACTTGACATCTCTGCAGATTCCATGTGCCTATTGTAACTCGGGCTCCGGCTTGGGTGAGGAGTTGAATGAATCCTGTCTCGACTGTAGGAGTATGCATCCTGCTGGGCCAAAGCTGTCTGAAGTAGTTCTCTTACCCTCCGGGTTTCAATTGCTGCTGGCGACCCGCCTTCCATCGGGAGAGCTGCCAAACGAGCCAATGCCGCAATGAGATTCTCCATGGGGTTGGAGAAGTGACCCGGGGGTGTTGATATATAACGAGAAGGAGCTGTATTCATGAGCGGCGGCTCCATGGTGCATGGCTGAACTGGTGCACCGGGTGTCGTGACCCGGTTTGCCTCTGGCGGGTTGCTCCCTCCGGCTCCGGGTGTATGGAACAGATTCCTCGGATCCAGCGTTAGAGGAATACGCGACTGAGCTTTCTGACGCCTCCTCCTCATGACTTTGTTTGATGCATTACGATCCACCGAGAGCCGGAAGGTTTCTGCTTGAAGCTGCTGAGCACGAGCATCCAAAGCTGCTCGTTCTGCTGCCATCCGGGTTTCCTCCGCGGCCAGATTTTCCTTAGCTTGCACCATCTCCTCTCGCACGCGTGCCACTTCTGCATCATGCTGGGCTTTATCCGCCGGCTCTACCGCAGCGGTTAGTAGAGTCGTCAGCTTATCCATGAGGTCCATGAGAACCTGAGCCGGGGGGCGCGCGGGGTCTCCTGACCCGGCAGCTGCCGACCCGGTGGCCGCTGTTGTCGCTGCAGTGGAGTTCTGTCTAGGCTGTGTCCCTGCCATAAAGACTCCGGCCCAATTCGGCGGCTCAAGGGGGTCTGGAATACTGCTGCCATCGGAACAGTCCCCGAGCATGCTGTCTTGCAGTTGGTACAATGAGTTTGTCTCACCTGCTGATGATGCAATATCAGAGCAGATAGCCGTCTCCCCGCCTTCCATCGATCCTTCGGAGTATTCACCGCCATGGACGCAGCCTACGAAAGCATGCTTCACAACAGATTGAACACGGGCTTACCCGGTGCGCTGAGCCGTTTTGATGAGGCTGGTGTGGACGTCCGGCTCAGGGCCTGACTCGCCGATCCTGCCGATGAAGACGTGAATTCCGCCGAAGGGGACCCGGTACCCGTACTCGATCGAGCCGGCCTCGGGGCCCCAACCTTTGTCGTCGATGTAGAATTTGCCGCGACGACTCTTGGTCATCCGGCCCACAACGTATCCCTTGAGCCCTTCAAAGTTGCCCTTCAAGAACTCAAATCCACCATGCATTGGCCCCACTGTGGGCGCCAACTGTCATGGAGTTGACACGGTAGATGTCCTAGAGCAAGGACTTAGTCGTAGGGCCATCGCACTAGGAAGCTTAAAGGGGTTAATCGGGACAAAGGACACGAGAGAGTTTTATACTAGTTCGGCCCCTTACGATGAAGGTAAAAGCCTACGTCTAGTTGTGATTGGTATTGCTGAGGTTTCGATCTCCAAGAGGCTCAACTCGCTGACTTGGTTATCGACTTCGTTGTTTCTTGCCCTAAACCGCCACCAGGTCGTCCCCTTATATACATGGGTTGACGCCAGGTGGCCTACGGAGTCCCGGCTGGCTCATAATCGTGACCGGCTCGGTGACTTTCTTTACATGCCTTTTTGTACAAGTATGTGCCGTCCATATGGTGGTTTACAATAACGTGCCTTAAGCCATCCCGAGGACCTTGGGATTTCTATATGTTTAATAAACTATCATCTTGACTGAATACTAGGCTTCTTATGTAACCCGCCATTAGGGCTGACCCGGCCCCTCTTAGGCGGGTCATACTGGTAGTAATATACCCAACAGTTTGTGAGTCCCGTAGCATGCACGTATGGTGAACCGTTATGTAACGAAGTTGGAGCATGAGATATTTTTGATTGTCTTCCTTATGAGTGGCGATCGGGGACGAGCGATGGTGTTTTCCTACCAATCTATCCCCCTAGGAGCATGTGCGTAGTACTTCGTTTCGATAACTAATAGATTTTTTCAAAAAGTATGTGAGTTCTTTATGACTAATGTTGAGTCCATGGATTATACGCACTCTCACCCTTCAACCATTGCTAGCCTCTCTAGTGCCGCGCAACCTTCGCCGGTACCATACACCCACCATATATCTTCCTCAAAACAGCCACCATACCTACCTATTATGGCATTTCCATAGCCATTCCGAGATATATTGCCATGCAACTTTCCACCGTTTCGTTTATTATGACACGCTTCATCATTGTCATATTGCTTTGCATGATCATGTAGTTGACATTGTATTTGTGGCAAAGCCACCGATCATAATTCTTTCATAGATGTCACTCTTGATTCATTGCACATCCCGGTACACTGCTGGAGGCATTCATATAGAGTCATATTTCGTTCTAAGTATCGAGTTGTAATTCTTGAGTTGTAAGTAAATAAAAGTGTGATGACCTTCATTATTAGAGCATTGTCCCAGGTGAGGAAATAAAAAAAGAGAAAGGCCAAAAAAAGAGAAGGCCCAAAAAATGAGAGAAAAAGAGAGAAGGGGCAATGCTACTGGAGGTTGAGGATGATCGGCAGAAAAGAGTAATAAACTTTTTGACAAATCGTGCTCATGAAAATGCAATACACCTGAACGGTAGATTCTACCACGGAAGTCCATGAATGCTGGCAAATAGAATTCATAACCTTCGTATGCTGACCTTTTACCACACTTGTGCTTCAAAGTAGCACCATGATCTTCATGATAGAGAGTCTCCTATGTTGTCACTTTCATATACTAGTGGGAATTTTTCATTATAAAACTTTCCTTGTATATTCCAACGATGGGCTTCCTCAAATGCCCTAGGTCTTCATGAGCAAGCAAGTTGGATGCACACCCACTTAGTTTTCTTTTTGAGCTTTCATACACTTATAGCTCCAGTGCATCCGTTGCATGGCAATCCCTACTCACTAACATTGATATCTATTGATGGGCATCTCCATAGCCCCTTGATACACCTAGTTGATGTGAGACTATCTCCTTCTTTTTGTCTTCTCCACAACCACCTTCTATTCCACCTATAGTGCTATGTCCATGGCTCACGCTCATGTATTGCGTGAAAGTTGAAAAGGTTTGAGAACATCAAAAGTATGAAACAATTGCTTGGCTTGTCATCGGGGTTGTGCATGATTTGAATATTTTGTGTGATGAAGATGGAGCATAGCCAGACTATATGATTTTGTAGGGATGAACTTTCTTTGGCCATGTTATTTTGAGAAGACATGATTACTTTGTTAGTATGCTTGAAGTATTATTATTTTTATGTCAATATTAAACTTTTGTCTTGAATCTTTTGGATTTGAACATTCATGCCACAATAAAGAAAATTAAATTGATAATTATGTTAGGTAGCATTCCACATCAAAAATTCTGTTTTTATCATTTACCTACTCGAGGACGAGCATGAATTAAGCTTGGGGATGCTTGATATGTCTCCAACGTATCTATAATTTTTGATTGTTCCATGCTATTATATTATCCATCTTGGATGTTTTATATTCTATTTTATATGATTTTGGGGACTAACCTATTAACCTAGAGCCCAGTGCCAGTTTCTATTTTTTTTTCCTATTTTTGAGTTTACAGAAAAGGAATACCAAACGGAGTCCAATTGACGTGCCAAATTTTGATGATTTTTTATGGACCAAAAGAAGCCCCGAGAGTAAAAATAGTTGGGCCAAAAGAGTCCCGAGCCATCCACGAGGGAGGAGGGCGCGCCCTACCCCCTGGGCACGCCCCCCTGCCTCATGGATGACTCGGAGACCCCCCTGACATGAGACCGACGCCAAAAATTCCTATAAATACAGAAACCCCTGAAAAGAAACCTAGATTGGAAGTTCCGCCACCACAAGCCTCTGTAGCCACCAAAAACCAATCGGGACCCTGTTCCGGCACCCTGCCAGAGGGGGGATCCATCATCGGTGGCCATCTTCATCATCCCGGCACTCTCCATGACGAGGAGGGAGTAGTTCACCCTTGGGGCTGAGGGTATGTACCAGTAGCTATGTGTTTGATCTCTCTCTCTCTCTCTCTCTCGTGTTCTTGACTTGGCACGATCTTGATGTACCGCGAGCTTTGCTATTATAGTTGGATCTTATGATGTTTCTCCCCCTCTATCTCCTTGTGATGAATTCAGTTTTCCCTTTGAAGTTATCTTATCGAATTGAGTCTTTAAGGATTTGAGAGCACTTGATGTATGTCTTGCATGTGCTTATCTGTGGTGACAATGGGATATTCACATGATCCACTTGATGCATGTTTTGGTGATCAACTTGCGAGTTCTGTGACCTTGTGAACTTATGCATAGGGGTTGGCACACGTTTTCGTCTTGACTCTCCGGTAGAAACTTTGGGGCACTCTTTGAAGTTTTTTGTGTTGGTTGAATAGATGAATCTGAGATTGTGTGATGCATATCGTATAATCATAGCCGCGGATACTTGAGGTGACATTGGAGTATCTAGGTGACATTAGGGTTTTGGTTGATTTGCGTCTTAAGGTGTTATTTTACTACGAACTGTAGGGCTGTTTGTGACACTTATAGGAATAGCCCAATGGATTGATCGGAAAGACTAACTTTGAGGTGGTTTCGTACCCTACAATAATCTCTTTGTTTGTTCTCCGCTATTAGTGACTTTGGAGTGACTCTTTGTTGCATGTTGATGGATTGTTATATGATCTAATTATGTTATCCTTGTTGAGAGAACTTGCACTAGTGGAAGTATGAACCCTAGGCCTTGTTTCAACGCATTGCAATACCGTTTTCGCTCACTTTTATTGTTAGTTACCTTGTTGTTTTTATAATTTCAGATTACAAAAACCTATATCTACCATCCATATTGCATTTTTATCACCATCTCTTCGCCGAACTAGTGCACCTATACAATTTTCCATTGTATTGGGTGTGTTGGGGACACAAGAGACTCTTTGTTATTTGGTTGCAGGGTTGTTTGAGAGAGACCGTCTTCATCCTACGCCTCCCACGGATTGATTATCCTTAGGTCATCCACTTGAGGGAAATTTGCTACTGTCCTACAAACCACTGCACTTGGAGGCCCAACAACGTCTACAAGAAGAATGTTGTGTAGTAGACATCATCCTCCAGCCAGGTGTGCTAGGCATGACATCACCTTACCGGGTCATATAATGACCAATGTTATAACTCTTGGAAATATGTTCCAACCATCATATCTGACCAAGATTCAGATCTGATTGGTGTCAAGATACCTCAGACTCAGGATGCCTACGATGGAAGGGGTGCAACACAATTCGACAAGATGGAGTTGCAAGATTCTCGAGAAATGAACTATGGAAGCAAGTTCTGAATCATGAGTTCATCATTAAACCAAGGAGAGGATGAGTAGGTGGCTGATGAACTCAGCGACAATTCGTTATGATTCCCAAAAGATGGATTCCACAATTATGTGAACAAGGAGATAACATTGTCAGATCAAATGATATAATGAGGTATGCTCGAGGAAAACATACACAATAAAACATTCGTTGAAAGGTGCACCTGAAATATGGTCTTAGGTAGCATAGTTAATGATAGAATGGTGATTCGATAACCAACGGTCTAAGAATGAAATATCGACCATTAACTTCAAAGCAATAGGGTTTCTAGAAGTTTTGAATTCGCACATCATAGTTCAATTGTCGGGTTTCTGGTTAGAAACAACACGAGGACCAAGAAAAAGAATGGTGATGGTGATAAGTATCACTTGTATCAAGAATTCTCAAGAGGTGGTGAAATTCCCATGACCTCCTTGACATAAAATATGGTAATACTACAAAGTAGAACATAACATAAGTTGGGTAGGAAGGAACTCGAGGTACTACACAAAACATAAACAAGTTTGTGTTGGAGGGAGGGCAATGATGTTGCCGATGGTAACACAAACCATCGAGGGGCAAGGATGGTATTTCTCATCAAGAATTCGATAGATATCTTGGGAGAGCTCAGAATGTTGATAATGATCACGACACTTTTGTCGAGAGATTCCATGAAGAGGTAGTCGATCGACGATGACATCAAGCCAAGGGAAATGGTGAAGCAAAAGGTTATTATAACCATAGATAAGATGCCATTTCAGAATCCGAAGTTGTCTCTCAAGACAAGCAATATTATGCTGAAAGTTCAATGTAAGCTTAGAGCACTATCGGGATCATGTCCCAGAGATGAAGGACATAGGTAGAATGGTCAAGCAGTCAGCCTGGCGATGATGATGTAGTCAATCAGTTGGAAATGACATGAGCGAGTACAAACTCACAAGCAATGAAGATTTCTAAGAGTTGTTGAATCGTAGTGCGGAATTGATTCACTTACCGTTATCCTTGAGTGACTAAAAAAATCAGAACCCGGGGAAAATTGAAATTAGTGAGAATGTAATACTTGGAGAAGGCTCGCAATAAGAAACATGGTTCTGTGATATTATCAAGATACTAGAGAGTAATACTCGAAAGTAGGACAAAATAAAGGTTGGACAGGTACATTGATCTGTAGAAGACAAGTGCTTTAACTTGTCCGAGAAAAGGAATCAAAGAATATCAATATAGTCGGAACCATGATTGCAAATGGCCAGATCCCAGATATAACATGAACTTATACCAAGGGAATAATTAATTTAAGAGAAGCTTTCCTGATATGATCCACATCGTGCCCATGGGAATGAACACAAAGTTCAAGGTCGACTCCCACTTCTCCAATGCGTGACCATTCATTCACTGCTCTATAAAACTGATTTGAGTGTGAATACCTATGTGGTGAATTACCAGAGGATTATGAATCATGAAACTTTCCGATTCACATAGATTATGGAAGGCATAGGTTCAACCCATCGGGGCATCTTAGAAACCTATACAATAAGCTTTGGGAGTAATTATCACCAGCTCAAAAGTAGAGCATGGTTGGCCAAATTAGAGAATAGGATTTACCAATGGCATTACGTATCAGGGATAGAACTCTCGAGGTTTTTGTATATGAAGGACACAATCGAATGATAATTCAATAAAGGATATGAGGGCCCATAACGGAGATGATGTGAGTATCGGCACACAACTAGTGGAAGAAACAATATAAATGCATTGGATTATAGAAACAACTGACTAATTCAAAGCTCAAATGCAAAGGAATTATGATTTCCAATTCAACGGATCAGAAGCAAACGCTCTGATTAATGATGGATAAGTTGAGTAGGCTTAGGGGTACAATCGATGGCAATTTGATTGGTCGAGATCCAGCTCATCTTTAAAATAATGTCTGAGCTGGAAGTATGAATTCTAGGACCTGATTGAGGATTGCGGGCATTCGCAACATATTGAATCAGCGGACTCAAAATGATAATGACAAAGGATGACAATAAGATTACCAGACTTATGGGGTTATCCATAATGCAACCAAGCAAGAATTTCAAGAGCAATAGGTTGTTGAGGATTTTTAGAAGATTGAATGGTATTTCGAAGACCTTTGTGAAACACATGAACAACTGGGGATGAGCGGATACTCGGTAAGTGTGAGGAATTATCCGTAGGGGTATTCATGTGGCAAAGAACTACAAGGCAGTAGGCACGAAGTATTCTCAGAACAATAGACAGAATTTTGAGGTATCTTCTAATAACAAGATCAACGGAAAATTATTGTATGAATGTCAAGTGTACATGGTTATCCATAGGGGTTTATTGATGGTAGGGAATTGCAAAAGTGATGGCACAAAGTCTCGGGAGAACATCGTAGAGTATCTTTGAAATCTTCTAGTGCAGCAGGTGATCATCTGTAATAAGGGGTGTGTAAGTGCATCTAGTGCCACCCCTAGTTGGTTTTGGAGTATTGACGACAAACCTGGTTGAGGGACTAATGTGTTTCTGAGAATTGCAGGATAACACAGGTAGAAGTCCCGCATTGATTCGGTTTTCCTACCAGAGATGACCCCTAAAAATGAATGAAGACATTGAAGTCAAAGGTGGTATGTGAAGACATTCACATTGAAGACTATGACAGGATAAGACATCGCATGAAGACTATGGAGCGCGAAGACTTAGTTGTTTCGTCGTTCTTTTTCTTCTTTGTTGAGTCATAGGAACCAACGTACTGTTAAGTGGGGTCCAAGTGAACCAGTCAGAATGACTGAAGTGATGCTTAACCAAAATCCTATGTCTTCGAGTGAAGACTATGAGAGCAAATCTTGTCCAGAGTTGGATAAGTCAGCTTTGCTTGTAGCCCAAGTAAAGTTGCCATGTGTGTTTGAAATCTGACC
This sequence comes from Triticum dicoccoides, assembly GCF_002162155.2. Lineage (NCBI taxonomy): Eukaryota > Viridiplantae > Streptophyta > Magnoliopsida > Poales > Poaceae > Triticum > Triticum dicoccoides. Next base: position 728,506,470 of record NC_041382.1, on the reverse strand, counting down.
GTTGGAACACGTGTCAGTTCCTTAGTGACCAAGGGTCATTTCGGACAAATCAGGTCGGGTTCCCTAGTGACCAAGGAAATGGATTCAGAGGAGGAGTCCGCTTCTGAGGAGGCGGAGGTGGAGTCTGAGGAGGAGTCCGATTCTGGCGTTGCGAGTCTGGCTACGGCATACGTTGCCAATCCATCTTCAACACTGAAGACAATTACTCCATCACCGACACTGATGCAAATGACAAGGACTACTCCGCTCCTACCTACTGCTTCATGGCACGCGGTGCCAAGGTAAACACACGCACTACTCACTATCAAACTTCCAGTGAAGATGACTCTGATTGTGGTTCCAAACCCAGCTACAAAACACTTGCTAAAATCGCAACTGAACAACAGAAAGCTATGGAACATATTCAAAAACTGTTAGACAAAAGAGATGACCTGTTAGACGCTGAAATGACTCGATCTCAGTCCTTAATTGAAGACATAAAAAATCTTCACGTTAAGTATGAGGAACTTGAAAGTCGTCATGAAACGCTCTCAACAACTCATGAAAAGCTTTCCTATGATTATCTTCAAAGGAAACAAGATCTTGAGAAATTGAGAGTGGCTCATGAGGATCTTCAAAAGGAAAATGAGCCACTTCACGCCAAACAGATCAGTTCCGCTCAGCAAGGATTTGAACCACCATGTCTTAAATTTATTGAGCGTGACAACACTACTTCTGTTGGTGGTTGTTCTACTGCTGCTACTATTGCAATATCTTCAACTGCTGATGTGCCAACTAACCCCTCTGCTGAGGATGCCACTGCTATTGCTGATGAGAATGCTAGGTTGAAGACATTGCTTGAAACAGGGATGTTCAAAAGTCTCAAAGGGCATCAGACACTATGTGATGTCCTCAAAAGGCAGATCCTGAACCGAAACCCTAGGAAAGAGGGTGTTGGGTTTGAAAGGAAAACGAATGATGATGGCTCTTACTGGAAACCTGAGCAGTACCCCATAACCACATGGGTTGCTGCAAAGGGACCTTCAGTGGATCCATCCACCCTATCTAGCTTCACTGGCGCCATTGCTTCTGAGCTAGCTCTAGCTCAGCGTATCGTTGAACTGAAGCAAAAGATCGACTATGAGAAAGCTCAGTTCAAGCAACACATGGTGAAGCTCAGCGTGCAAGATGTCAAGAACTTCAAGACTATGCTGCATGAGCTCAAGGAAGCCTTTCTCAAGAAACGCGAAGAAGCTAAAGGTTCTCATGAGCACATGAAGAGTCTGGCTGACAAGTGCATGCAAGCCTACAATGAAGCTGAAAAGCGCAAGGCTCTTGGGCGTCCTGGCATCGATCCCAGGATGGCTGCAAAGAAGAAGAAGAAGCCAGCGGTGGCCGAACCCGAAGCAACAAGGCAGGAAGCACATCCCATTGTCTTCCCACCCAGTATGACAGGCTCGACGCCTAAGGTCCCCACAGTGGCTTCAGAATTAAAGAAGACAAGGGCTGCCGAGGCTGAAGCCAGAAAGAGGAAACATCCTGAAGCTTCTGATGTCGCTCCCTTCAAGAAGAAGCGCAAAACTAAGAAAGATCGGGCTGCTCCCATAGAGCCCCTTATTGTTGAGCCCATCTCGGTTGCTCGTCCTGCCTCTTCGCATCAAGAACGACGGATGGTAATTCATGAGCCTGCTTCCACAGAGGCTCCTAAAGCTGAAGACATTCCAGCAGTTGACCCCACCACTGCTGAAGACATTGGTCATCATGACAATGTTGAAGATGATGAAGTCCTTCCTCAGATCGAGCACCAATTGGTATCATCGCCTGTGCTTACGCACAACGAACTCATCAGCATTGGTCGTCCTCTGACGCCAACTGCTCAGGATGCATCGTGGGCTGATCACCCACAGAGACAAGACACTCCAAGCTCTCCCCAACCACAAGCTACCCCAACAGTGTAAGATGATGATGACTTTGTGGCCCAGCACACTCCATCTCCACAAGCGTCGCCCGCATTACGCAGGCTTTGCAAAGGACCAAGGCCCCAAGTCACTCCCACAATGCACGTGTCTGAATCCGAAGCCAAAATGGCTGAAGATGTTCCGGCTGCATCAGCTGATGAAGAAGAAGATGAAGAAGAAGCCCCAAGAGTTTCAAGAGTTGCTACACCCCCGTCTCACCAAGATGTTGTTCTCGAGGAGAACGTGACCGATCCTACAGCTTCTGAAGTGGAGGTTAACAACACTGAAGTAGCCACCAACATCACTGCTGACGCCAATGACGTTGTCATGGTTGACGCCAATACGGCGCCGGAAGCCAACGAGGCGCCGGAAGCCAATGTGGCATCAGAAGTCAATGCAGCACCTGAAGTCCAAGCACCTGAAGCACATGTGGCCCCTGAAGCCCATGAAGACAATGCCAATGCCCCGGTTCCCCCTCCAAGACCTCACACAATGGAGCTGGCATTTGATCGTGGTCAGCCAGTTATGGTTGGCTGGCCCATTCTGACTCCTCCGCCTGCTGCTGGTCCACAATTTGAGTACCACATTGAGCACAGGCGTCAAGTCCAAAAGCCCAAGCCAAGAATTCCATGATTCACCTAGGGTCTCCAATGCGAATGGCTTCGTGGCACATAATACCTTCTTCAACAGCTCCAAGAACCCTTATACCAGACCACACATTTCCTCAAATCGGTTCCGGAGCTATCAGCAGCACAACTACTATTCTTGTGTCCTATACAATCAAGGGCGCATATTTCCATATATGCGCCTTGACTCTGAAGCTATAGTTGGATTGCCCTTCCTTGAAGAAGCATTGGATTGTTTCAGAGATGCTGGTCTGTTGCAGTTCGTCACTGACAAGGAGCACTAGAACGAAGAATTGCTGCTTCAATTCTATGCCACTCTTCATATTCGAGGCTACAACAGGGATCCGAAGACTTGGGTCCTTGAGTGGATGACAGGCAATGTCCATCATGAAGCTAAAGCTCTTGATATCATTGAGCTCACAAGCCTGCACACTCCTGGTGAATAATATGAACCAGGTTGTCAATAACATCAAAATGCCTTGGAAAGCATCTTTCTGAAGCCAGAACCCAACATGAGTCAAATGTTGAGCATGATGAAGCCTCTGCCTCGCGACGCTGAATACCCATCTGAGTTCTTTGTTGAAGACCTAGAGTACCTGCCTCGCACCATTTACCACATCATCAGGAAGACTCTATGGCCTGTCAAAGGACACTCATCTGCAGCGAAGCTTGAAGGAGCAATGAAGACTTTGGTTTTCTATATCTTCAATGGAATCAGCTTCAATGCTCAAGACTTCTTCATCAGGCAGTTGGCAGCGTCTAGCTCCGACATCTTTGGGTTGAAATTCTATGCTCCATGGGTCATGCATCTGATCAAGCGTCACTCAGCCTTCAACTATCAGCCGTCTGCGCGCAATCATCTTATATTCTTGCCCGAGGTTGAACAGTCAGTTGAAACCATTTACCCAGAGCCTGCTAAGGATCCCATTTATCTTCACAATGCTGATCATCAAAGCTTCACCCAGCCCATTGAAGGGATTCCAGCTGTTTCTCGTGTTTATCCTCTGGCTGGAAACACACGTGTCCCTCGTGCTCAAACTGATGTCACTGGTAGCACCATTGCGCAAAGGCCTCAAAGACGATCTCGTGTCCTCAATGACCGAGAGCTTCTCGTCGCGCTGCATCAGAAACAAGACAAACATCACGACTGGCTTAAGAGTCGGATGCAAAGCCTCTTGGTGGATGTCAACCGCATTCGCAATCTTGCCACCAAGAATGCCTTTGTCACTCATGAAACCTGTCGGAGGTCATGGAAGAGTTTGACCCTACTCAGTGCTGAAGCTGATCTGCACGACGATGGCTTCACCGAACGCTTCAAGTTTGAGTCAACTCCTCCCAGAAATGCTCACTTGCATCGGACTCCCTCACTTGAAGACTCTGAATACTCGTCCTCAGCTGCGACCATAAATGCCAGAGTCATTGATGACCAAGATGATGCAACTTCACCTCCTCCAACTTCAGCGCGTGTTGACACTGCACCAAGTTCCTCTGCACCACCGGATCTCAACGACGACCCTGCTGCCTCGCCTACACCTCATGGGAACGAGTAGGCGCTCTATGTCTTCAAACCTTTTTGGTCCTCACTGACAAAAGGGGGAGAAGCATATGAGTTGATAGACTTCAAGCGGGTCCATATGGGTGGTTAATTTACTTTTTGCTACTTTTGCCAAGTGCTTACAACTCTCATTTTCGATACATTTGGTTCTTTGAGTTGTAACACTTAAACTCGATGGTCGTCTGCTAATTATTTGCTATTCTGTGATGCGATGATAAATTCCGCATGTGCGATGATAAATTCTGCACTTAGATCATTTTGCAGACGTCCATTTTTCATTATGCATGTCATTATCTTCGTTACATCATATCTTGCATAATGACTTGTCATCATAAGTTGAAGAGGATCTCCACAAGTACAACCTGCCATGTGCATTTGCATTCCAAAAGCAAATTACTTATATGCACATCTTCAGGGGGAGCCCTTGCAACTTATGAAGACAATACCCTATCCTTTACAATTTCACATATTTTATTCCCCGTTGAAAACTTCAACCAGTTTGTCATTAATCACCAAAAAGGGGGAGATTGTAAGTGCATCTAGTGCCACCCCTAGTTGGTTTTGGAGTATTGACGACAAACCTGGTTGAGGGACTAATGTGTTTGTGAGAATTGCAGGATAACACAGGTAGAAGTCCCTCATTGATTCGGTTTTCCTACCAGAGATGACCCCTAAAAATGAATGAAGACATTGAAGTCAAAGGTGGTATGTGAAGACATTCACATTGAAGACTATGACAGGATAAGACATCGCATGAAGACTATGGAGCGCGAAGACTTAGTTGTTTCGTCGTTCTTTTTCTTCTTTGTTGAGTCATAGGAACCACCGTACTGTTAAGTGGGGTCCAAGTGAACCAGTCAGAATGACTGAAGTGATGCTTAACCAAAATCCTATGTCTTCGAGTGAAGACTATGAGAGCAAATCTTGTCCAGAGTTGGATAAGTCAGCTTTGCTTGTAGCCCAAGTAAAGTTGCCGTGTGTGTTTGAAATATGACCGTTGGAACACGTGTCAGTTCCTTAGTGACCAAGGGTCATTTCGGACAAATCAGGTCGGGTTGCCTAGTGGCTATAAATAGCCCACCCCCTACAACCATAAACGGTTGGCTGCTCAGAGTTAGTGCACGGCTTTTGTCGTATGAGAGCAACCCACCTCGAAGCCTTTGAGAGAGAATTCCTAGCGAGGATAAAGCCCTAAACACCCGGAGCCAAAGAGTGTTAGGCATCACTTAAGTCTTCCTATCTGTGTGATCTAAAGACTTATTACACTTGAGGACTGTGAATCCTCCAGCCGGTTAGGTGTCGCGTTCTGAGCATCCAAGAGTCATTGTGGATCACCGGTGAACGAAGTCTGTGAAGGTTTGGAAGTCTACCTTGAAGACTTACCAGAGTGATTGGGCGAGGACTGGGTGTCCTTAGCTCAAGGGGAATAAGGTGAAGACGAGGTCTTCTGAGTTGAATCTCAGCCTCCCTAACCAGACGTACAATTGTCACAGCAACTAGAACTGGTCCAACAAATCATTATCTTCAACGAGTCACTGGTTTCATCCTTCCCTTCCCTTTACTTACTGTTGGTCCTTGTGAAGCCACTGTATGATTGATTTATCTTTTGTGTTCACTGAGTGACTGCTTGTTCTGATTGGCTTCACAATATCTTTATACCTGATCTTTACTGCCTAGCTGCTATTAGTCATTATGCTTTCACTCCATTGAATACTTGACTATGGTTTGCCTAGTGTAGTCTACCTTCCGCTGCATGGTAATGGATTTATTTCTATCGTTTGTCTTCGAAACTTCCATGTTTTGAAGACTTTCATAAAAATCGCCTATTCACCCCCCCCCCTCTAGTCAATCACTAGCACTTTCAGGGTGTTGGGGAACGTAGCAATAATTCAAAATTTCCTACGTGTCACCAATATCAATCTTGGAGATGCTAGCAACGAGAGAGAGGGAGTGCATCTTCATACACTTGAAGGTCGCTAAGCGGAAGCGTTGCAAGAACACGGTTGGTGGAGTCGTAACGCAGCGATTCAGATCGCGGCTGATTCCGATCTAAGCACCGAACAACGGCACCTCCGCGTTCAACACACGTACAGCCTGGGGACGTATCCTCCTTCTTGATCCAGCAAGGGGATAGGAGAAGTTGACGGAGAACTCCGACAGCACGACGGCGTGGTGATGATGGAGCCCGTGGTTCTCCGGCAGAGCTTCGCCAAGCGCGGCGGAGCAGGAGGAGGTGTTGGAGAGCAGGAGGGCTGCACCAGGGGAAGGGAGTACGGATGCCCTCCCATCCCCCACTTTATATAGGGGCAAGGGAGAGGGGGCCTCCCCCCTAGAAGCATCTAGAGGGGTCGGCGGCCAAGGGGAGGCTTCCCCCCAAGCAAGGTGGGGGGCGCCCCTCTAGGGTTTCCCCCAACCCTACGCGCATGGGCCCTAGGGGGAGTTGGCGCCCAGACCACCTAGGGGCTGGTTCCCCTCTATATTCAGCCCATAGGGCCCTCCGGGGCAGGTGGACCCTCCCGGTGGACCCCCGAAACCCCTTCGGTGGTCCCGGTACAATACCGGTAACCCCCCGAACACTTCCGACGACCGAATAAGGACTTCCCATATATAAATCTTCATCACCGGACCATTCCGAAACTCCTCGTGACGTCTGGGATCTCATCCGGGACTCCGAACAACCTTCGGTAACCACATACTATTTCGCATAACAATTCTAGCGTCACCGAACCTTAAGTGTGTAGACCCTACGGGTTCGGGAACCATGCGGACATGACCGAGACATCTCTTCGGCCAATAACCAACAGCGGGATCTAGATACCCATGTTGGCTCCCACATGTTCCACGCTGATCTCATCGGATGAACCACGATGTCGAGGATCCAATCAATCCTGTATAGAATTCCCTTTGTCCATCGGTATGTTACTTGCCCGAGATTCGATCGTCGGTATCTCTATACCTCGTTCAATCTCGTTACCGACAAGTCTCTTTACTCGTTCCGTAACACATGATCCCGTGGCTAACTCCTTAGTCACATTGAGCTCGTTATGATGATGCATTACCGAGTGGGCCCAGAGATACCTCTCCGTCATACGGAGTGACAAATCTCAGTCTCGATTCGTGCCAACCCAACAGATACTTTCGGAGATACCTGTAGTGCACCTTTATAGCCACCCAGTTATTTTGTGATGTTTGGTACACCCAAAGCATTCCTACGGTATCCGGGAGTTGCACAATCTCATGGTCTAAGGAAATGATAGTTGACATTAGAAAAGCTTTAGCAAACGAACTACACGATCTTGTGCTACACTTAGGATTGGGTCTTGTCCATCACAGAAACATCTTCCTGAGCTGCGCTACTTTCCGGTTCAAGAGGCAGTACCTCATCAAGTTCTACTTTCCTCCCACTTACTTCTTTTGAGAGAAACTCTTTCTCTAGAAAGGATCCATTCTTGGCAACAAAGATCTTGCCTTCGGATCTTAGGTAGAAGGTATACCCGATAGTTTCCTTAGGGTATCCTATGAAGACGCATTTTTCCGACTCGGGTTCGAGCTTTTCAGGTTGAAGTTTCTTGACATAAGCATCGCTTCCCCAAACTTTCAGAAACGACAGCTTAGGTTTCTTTCCAAACCATAATTCATACGGTGTCGTCTCAATGGATTTCGACGGAGCCCTATTTAAAGTGAATGCGGTAGTCTCTAAAGCATAACCCCAAAATGATAGTGGTAGATCAGTAAGAGATATCATAGATCACATCATATCCAATAGAGTGCGATTACGACGTTTGAACACACCATTTCGCTGAGGTGTTCCAGGCGGCGTGAGTTGTGAAACAATTCCACATTTCCTTAAGTGCGTGCCAAACTCGTGACTCAAGTATTCTCCTCCACGATCTGATCGTAAGAACTTTATTTTCCTGTCATGTTGATTCTCTACCTCACTCTGAAATTCCTTGAACTTTTCAAAGATCTCAGACTTGTATTTCATTAAGTAGACATATCCATATCTACTTAAGTCATTGGTGAGGGTGAGAACATAACGATAGCCACCACGAGCCTCAACGCTCATTGGACCGCACACATCAGTATGTATTATTTCCAATAAGTTGGTTGCTCACTCCATTGTTCCGGAGAACGGAGTCTTGGTCATTTTTCCCATGAGGCTCGCACGTGTCAAATGATTCATAATCAAGAGACTCCAAAAGTCCATCTGCATGGAGTTTCTTCATGTGTTTGACACCAATGTCATCAAGGTGGCAGTGCCACAAGTATGTGGGACTATCATTATCAACCTTACATCTTTTAGTATTCACACTATGAATATGTGTAACATCACATTCGAGATTAAACAAAAATAAACCATTGACCAGCGGGGCATGACCATAAAACATATCTCTCATATAAATAGAACAACCATTATTCTCAGATTTAAATGAGTAGCCATCTCGCATTAAACGAGATCCTGATACAATGTTCATGCTCAAAGCTGGTACTAAATAACAATTATTGAGGTTTAAAACTAATCCTGTAGGTAGATGTAGAGGGAGCGTGCCGATGGTGATCACATCGACCTTGGAACCATTCCCGACGCGCATCGTCACCTCGCCCTTCACCAGTCTCCGCTTATTCCGTAGCTCCTGTTTTGAGTTACAAATTTGAGCAACCGCACCGGTATCAAATACCCAGGAGCTACTACAAGCGCTGGTAAGGTACACATCAATAACATGTATATCACGTATACCTTTGGCGTTGCCGGCCTTCTTATCCGCTAAGTACTTGGGGCAGTTCCGCTTCCAATGACCATTCTCTTACAATAAAAGCACTGAGTCTCGGGCTTGGGCCCATTCTTTAGCTTCTTCCCGGCAACTGATTTACCGGGCACGGCAACTCCCTTGCTGTCCTTCTTGAAGTTCTTACCCTTGACTTTCTTGAAACTAGTAGTTTTATTCACCATCAACACTTGATGTTCCTTTTTGATTTCCACCTCTACTGATTTCAGCATTGAATATAACTCAGGAATGGACTTCTCGATCCCTTGCATATTGTAGTTCATCACAAAGCTCTTGTAGCTAGGTGGAAGCGACTGGAGGATCCTATCAATGACCGAGTCATCTGGAAGATTAACTCCCAGCTGAGACAAGCGGTTGTGCAACCCAGACATTTTGAGTATATGCTCGCTGACAGAACTGTTTACCTCCATCTTACAACTGTAGAACTTGTCGGATACTTCATATCTCTCAACCCGGGCATGATCTTGGAAAACCATTTTCAGCTCTTGGAACATCTCATATGCTATGTGCTGCTCAAAACGCTTTTGGAGCCCCGGTTCTAAGCTATAAAGCATGCCGCACTGAACCAGGGAGTAATCATCACTACGTGACTGCCAGGCGTTCATAACGTCTTGAGTTGCTGGGAAAATGGGTGCGTCACCTCGCGGTGCTTCAAGGACATGTGCTTTCTTGGCAGCTATGAGGATGATCCTCAAGTTACGGACCCAATCCGTATAGTTGCTACCATCGTCTTTCAGCTTGGTTTTCTCTAGGAACGCGTTGAAGTTGAGGGCAACATTTGCATGGGCCATTTGATCTACAAGACATTTTGTAAAGACATTTTAGACTAAGTTCATGATAATTAAGTTCATCTAATCAAATTATTTAATGAACTCCCACTCAGATAGACATCCCTCTAGTCATCCAAGTGATACATGATCCGAATTGACTAGGCCATGTCTGATCATCACGTGAGAAGGACTAGTCATCAACGGTGAACATCTCCATGTTGATCGTATCCACTATATGACTCATGTTCGACTTTTTGGTCTCTCGTATTTTGAGGCCATGTCTGTACATGCTAGGCCCGTCAAGTCAACCTAAGTGTTTTGCATGTGTAAATCTGGCTTACACCCGTTGTATGCGAACCTTAGAATCTATCACACCCGATCATCACGTGGTGCTTTGAAACAACGAACCTTCGCAACGGTGCACAATTAGGGGGAACACTTTTCTTGAAATTTTAGTGAGGAATCATCTTATTTATGCTACCGTCGTTCTAAGCAAATAAGATGTCAACATGACAGACATCATATGCAAATCATAAAGTGACATGATATGACCAATATCATCTTGCGCCTTTTGATCTCCATCATCGAGGCGCAGCATGATCACCTTCGTCACTGGTATGACAACATGATCTCCATCATCGTGTCTTCATGAAGTTGTCTCGCCAACTATTCCTTCTACTACTATGGCTAACGGTTAGCGATAAAGTAAAGTAATTACATGGCGTTTTCATTGACACACATGTCATACAATAAATTAAGACAACTCCTATGGCTCCCGCCGGTTGTCATACTCATCGACATGCAAGTCACGATTCCTATTACAAGAACATGATCAATCTCATACATCACATATATCATTCATCACATCCTTTTGGCCATATCACATCACATAGCATACCCTGCAAAAACAAGTTAGACGTCCTCTAATTGTTGTTGCATGTTTTACGTGGCTGCTATGGGTTTCTAGCAAGAACGTTTCTTACCTACACAAAACCACAACGGTGATATGCCAATTGCTATTTACCCTTCATAAGGACCCTTTTCATCGAACCCAATCTGACTAAAGTGGGAGAGACAGACACCCGCTAGCCACCTTATGCATCAAGTGCATGTCAGTCGGTGGAACCAGTCTCACGTAAGCGTACGTGTAAGGTCGGTCCGGGCCGCTTCATCCCACAATGCCACCGAATCAAGATAAGACTAGTAACGGTAAGCAAATTGAACAAATCATCACCCACAACTGCTTTGTGTTCTACTCGTGCATAGAATCTACGCATAGAACTAGCTTATGATGCCACGGTTGGGGAACATAGCAATAATTCAAAAAATTCCTACGTGTCACCAAGATCAATCTAGGAGATGCTAGCAACAATAGAGAGGGAGTGCATCTTCATACCCTTGAAGATCGCTAAGCGGTAGCGTTGCAAGAACGCAGTTGGTGGAGTCGTACACGCAGCAATTCAGATCGTGGCCGATTCCGATCTAAGCGTCGAACAATGGTGCCTCCGTGTTCAACACACGTACAGCCTGGGGACATATCCTCCTTCTTGATCCAGCAAGGGGAGAGGAGAAGTTGAGGGAGAACTCTAACAACACGACGGCGTGGTGGTGATGGAGCTCGTGGTTCTCCGGCAGAGCTTCGCCAAGCGCGACGGAGGAGGAGGAGGTGTTGGAGAGGGGGATGGCTGCGCCAGGGGAAGGGGGTGCGGCTACCCTCCCCCACCCCCACTATATATAGGGGCAAGGGAGAGGGGGTCGCCCCCTAGATGCATCTAGAGGGGGGGGCAAGGGGAGGCTTGTCCCCCAAGCCAGGTGGGGGCGCCCCCTCTAGGGTTTTCCCCAACCCTAGGCGCATGGGCCCTAGGGGGGAGTTGGTACCCAGCCCACCTAGGGGCTGGTTCCCCTCTATATTCAGCCCATAGGGCCCTCCGGGGCAGGTGGACCCTCCCGGTGGACCCCCGGAACCCCTTTGGTGGTTCCGGTACAATACCGGTAACACCCTAAACACTTCCGGCGACCGAATAAGGACTTCCCATATAAAAATCTTCATCTCCGGACCATTCCAAAACTCCTCGTGGTGTCCGGGATCTCATCCGGGACTTCGAACAACCTTCGGTAACCACATACTATTTCCCATAACAACTCTAGCGTCACTGGACCTTAAGTGTGTAGACCCTACGGGTTCGGGAACCATGCAGACATGACCGAGACATCTCTCTGGCCAATAACCAATAGCAGGATCTAGATACCCATGCCAGCTCCCACATGTTCCACGATGATTTTATCGGATGAACCGCGATGTCGAGGATTCAATCAATCCTGTATTTGTCCATCAGTATGTTACTTGCCCGAGATTCGATCATCGGCATCTCTATACCTCGTTCAATCTCATTACCGGCAAGTCTCTTTAATCGTTCCATAACGCATGATCCCGTGGCTAACTCCTTAGTCACATTGAGCTCGTTATAATGATGCATTACTGAGTGGGCCCAGAGATACCTCTCCGTCATACGGAGTGACAAATCTCGGTCTCGATTCGTGCCAACCCAACAGATACTTTCGGAGATACCTGTAGTGCACCTTTATAGCCACCCATTTATGTTGTAACGTTTGGTACACCGAAAGCATTCCTACGGTATCCGGGAGTTGCACAATCTCGTGGTCTAAGGAAATAATACTTGACATTAGAAACGCCTTAGCAAACAAACTACACGATCTTGTGCTACGCTTAGGATTGGGTCTTGTCCATCACATCATTCTCCTAATGATGTGATCCCGTTATCAATGACATCCAATGTCCATGGTTAGGAAACCATGATCATTTATTTATCAACGAGCTAGTCAACTAGAGGCTTACTAGGGACATATTATGATCTATGTATTCACACATGTATTACGGTTTCCGTTAGTACAATTATAGCATGAACAATAGACAATTATGATGAACACGGAAATAGAATAATAACCACTTTATTATTGCCTCTAGGGCATATTTCCAATAGTCTCCCACTTGCACTAGAGTCAATAATCTAGTTACATTGTGATGAATCGAACACCCATAGAGTTCTGCTGTTGATCATGTTTTGCTCGCGGAAGAGGTTTAGTCAATGGATCTGTGACATTCAGATCCGTATGCACTTTGCAAGTATAGATGAGGAATAAAAGATCCTAATACCACCCAATGGCGACGTGGGCCCATAAGCCACACAACCATGTTAGTAAAAGATTTTCAATGACTAGACTCAACTTTGGCCAAGGAGTTTGGAAAGGGGGATTCCTACAGGCAATTTGCTCTGATACCAACTTGTGATGCCCCCGATTCAATCGTACACTAATCATACACACAAACATGTACGATCAAGATTAGGGACTCACAGGAAGATATCACAACACAACTCTAAAAATAAGTAAGTCATACAAGCATCATAATACAAGCCAGGGGCCTCGAGGGCTCGAATACAAGTGCTCAATCATAGATAAGTTAGCGAAAGCAACAATATCTGAGTACATACATAAGTTAAACAAGTTGCCATAAGATGGCTAGAACAAACTGGGATATAGATCGAAAGAGGTGTATGCCTCCTACCTGGTATCCTCCTAAACTACTCCTGGTCGGCGGCGACGGGCCTACACGTAGTAGTAGACACCTCCGGTGTAGTAGGAGTCATCATCGGTGGCGTCTGGCTCCTGGGCTCCAACATCTGGTCGCAACAACTGGGTATAGAAAGGGGAAAAAGGGTCAGCAAAGCAACCGTGAGTACTCATTCAAAGTACTCACAAGAAAGGATCTACACTACATATGCATTGGTATCAATGAAATGGGTAGTATATGTGGACTGAACTGCAGAATGCCAGAATAAGAGGGGGTAGCTAGTCTTCATCTTGAAGCATATAGAAGAGAGTAGCTTGTAAGTTCACCAAGTATCATTGATACGTCCATTTTGCATCATGCTTTCATATTGATATTTAATGCATTATGGGTTGTTATTACACATTATATCATAATACTTATGCCTATTCTATCTTCTTTTACAATGTTTACATGAAGAGGGAGAATGTCGGCAGTTGGAATTCTGGACTAGAATGGGAGAAACTATGAGAGACCTATTCTGCACAACTCCAAAATTCCTGAAACTTCACGGAGATTATTTTTGGAATATATAAAAAATATTGGGCGAAGAAAGAACCAGAGGGGGGCCATCAGCTAGCCACAAGGGTGGAGGGCGCGCCCTACCCCCTGGGCACGCCCCCCGACCTTGTGGTCCCCCTGGCAGGCCTCCGGTGCCCATATGTGGCTATATGGTGATTGCATTTCATACAATAAAGTGACAACCATATGGCTCCTGCCAGTTGCCGATAATTGTGTTACAAAACATGATCATCTCGTACAACACTTTATATAATCACGTCTTGACCATATCACATCACAACATGCCCTGCAAAAATAAGTTAGACGTCGTCTACTTTGTTGTTGCAAGTTTTACGTGGCTGCTACGGGCTTATTAGCAAGAACCATTCTTACCTACGCATCAAAAACTACAACGCGGTATAGTGATTGCTTTTTGATCTTCAGAAAGAACCTTGTTCATTGAATCCGATTCAACCAAAGTTGGAGAAACAAACACCCACTAGCCACCTGTGTGCGAAGCACGTCGGTAGAACCAGTCTCGCGTAAGCGTACGCGTAATGTCAGTCTGAGCCGCTTCATCCAACAATACCGCTGAATCAAGAATCAACTAGTGATGGCAAGCAATATGTATATACTCACGCCCACAACTCCTTTGTGTTCTACTCGTGCATATAACATCTACGCATAGACCTAGCTCGGATACCATTGTTAGGGAATGCAGTATTTCAAAAAAATTCCTATGATCACACAAGATCTATCTAGGAGATGCATATCAACGAGATGGGGAGAGTATGTCTACGTACCCTCGTAGACTGAAAGCGGAAGCGTTATGAAATGCGGTTGATGTAGTCGAACGTCTTCACGATCCAACCGATCAAGTACCAAACGCACGTCACCTCCTTGATCTCACACGTTTAGCTCGGTGACGTCCCTCGTACTCTTGATCCAGCTGAGGCCGAGGGAGAGTTTCGTCAGCATGATGGCGTGATGACGGTGATGATGAAGTTACCGACGCAGGGCTTCGCCTAAGCACTACAACGATATGACCGAGGTGAAATTCTGTGGAGGGGGGCACCGCACACGGCTAAACAATCAACTTGTGTGTCTATGGGGTGCCCCCTCCCCCGTATATAAAGGAGTGGAGGAGGGGAGGGCCGGCCCTCTCATGGCGCGCCCAAGGGGGGAGTCCTACTCCTAGTAGGAGTAGGATTCCCCCTTCCCTAGTTGGAGTAGGAGAAGAAGGAAGAGGGAGAGGGAGAGAAGGAAAGGGGGCCCGGCCCCCCTGCCAATTCGGATTGGACTTGGAGGGGCGTGCCTGTTGGGTTTCGTAGTAATTTCAAAAAATTTCCTACGCACACGCAAGATCATGTGATACATAGCAACGAGAGGGGAGAGTGTTGTCTACGTACCCAACGCAGACCGACTGCGGAAGCGCTGACACGACGTAGAGGAAGTAGTCGTACGTGTTCACGATCCAACCGATCAAGTACCGAAACTACGGCACCTCCGAGTTCGAGCACATGTTCAGCTCGATGACGATCCCCGGACTTCGATCCAGCAAAGTGTCGGGGAAGAGTTCCGTCAGCACGACGGCGTGGTGATGATCTTGATGCACTACAGCAGCAGGGCTTCGCCTAAACTCCGCTACAGTATTATCGAGGAATATGGTGGCAGGGGGCACCGCACACGGCTAAGGAATAGATCATGTGGATCAACTTGTGTGTAGAGGTGCCCCCCTGCCTCCGTATATAAAGGAGCCAAGGGGGAGGGGTGCGTCCAGCCCTATGGAGGCGCAGGAGGAGTCCTACTCCTACCGAGAGTAGGACTCCCCCCCAATCCTATTCCAAATAGGATTCCCAAGGGGGAAAGAGAGAGAGAGAGGTGGCCGGCCACCTCTCCTAGTCCTAGTTGGACTAGGGGAGGGGGGAGGCGCGCAGCCCACCATGGGCAGCCCCTTTAAACTTTCCACTAAAGCCCAATAAGGCCCATATGGATCCCGGGGGGTTCCGGTAACCTCCCGGTAATCCGGTAAAATCCCGATTTCACCCGGAACACTTCTGATATCCAAACATAGGCTTCCAATATATCAATCTTTACGTCTCGACCATTCCGAGACTCCTCGTCATGTCCGTGATCACATCTGGGACTCCGAAGAACCTTCGGTACATCAAAATGCATAAACTCATAATATAACTGTCATCGTAACCTTAAGCGTGCGGACCCTACGGGTTCGAGAACAATGTAGACATGACCGAGACACGTCTCCGGTCAATAACCAATAGCGGGACCTGGATGCCCATATTGGCTCCTACATATTCTACGAAGATCTTTATCGGTCAGACCGCATAACAACATACGTTGTTTCCTTTGTCATCGGTATGTTACTTGCCCGAGATTCGATCGTCGGTATCCAATACCTAGTTCAATCTCGTCCGGCAAGTCTCTTTACTCGTTCCGTAATACATCATCTCACAACCAACATATTAGTTGTAATGCTTGCAAGGCTTATGTGATGTGCATTACCGAGAGGGCCCAGAGATACCTCTCCGACAATTAGAGTGACAAAACCTAATCTCGAAATACGCCAACCCAACATGTACCTTTGGAGACACCTGTAATGCTCCTTTATAATCACCCAGTTACGTTGTGACGTTTGGTAGCACCCAAAGTGTTCCTCCGGCAAACAGGAGTGGCATAATCTCATAGTTATAGGAACATGTATAAGTCATGAAGAAAGCAATAGCAACATACTAAACGATCGGGTGCTAAGCTAATGGAATGGGTCATGTCAATCAGATCATTCAACTAATGATGTGATCCCGTTAATCAAATAACAACTCCTTTTTCTATGGTTAGGAAACATAACCATCTTTGATTAATGAGCTAGTCAAGTAGAGGCATACTAGTGACACTTTGTTTGTCTATGTATTCACACATGTATTATGTTTCCGGTTAATACAATTCTAGCATGAATAATGAACATTTATCATGAAATAAGGAAATAAATAATAACTTTATTATTGCCTCTAGGGCATATTTCCTTCAGTCTCCCACTTGCACTAGAGTCAATAATCTAGATTACACAGTAATGACTCTAACACCCATGGAGCCTTGGTGCTGATCATGTTTTGCTCGTGGAAGAGGCTTAGTCAATGGGTCTGCAACATTTAGATCCGTATGTATCTTGCAAATTTCTATGTCTCCCACCTGGACTAGATCCCGGATGGAATTGAAGCGTCTCTTGATGTGCTTGGTTCTCTTGTGAAATCTGGATTCCTTTGCCAAGGCAATTGCACCAGTATTGTCACAAAAGATTTTCAGTGGACCCGATGCACTAGGTATGACACCTAGATCGGATATGAACTCCTTCATCCAGACTCCTTCATTTGCCGCGTCTGAAGCAGCTATGTATTCCGCTTCACATGTAGATCCCGCTACGACGCTTTGTTTAGAGCTGCACCAACTGACAGCTCCATCGTTTAATGTAAACACGTATCCGGTTTGCGATTTAGAATCGTCCGGATCAGTGTCAAAGCTTGCATCAACGTAACCATTTACGATGAGCTCTTTGTCACCTCCATATACGAGAAGCATATCCTTAGTCCTTTTCAGGTATTTCAGGATGTTCTTGACCGCTGTCCAGTGATCCACTCCTAGATTACTTTGGTACCTCCCTGCTAGACTTATAGCAAGGCACACATTAGGTCTGGTACACAGCATTGCATACATGATAGAGCCTATGGCTGAAGCATAGGGAACATCTTTCATATTCTCTCTATCTTCTGCAGTGGTCGGGCATTGAGTCTTACTCAATTTCACACCTTGTAACATAGGCAAGAATCCTTTCTTTGCTTGATCCATTTTGAACTTCTTCAAAATTTTGTCAAGGTATGTTGTTTGTGAAAGTCCAATTAAGCGTCTTGATCTATCTCTATAGATCTTAATGCCTAATATGTAAGCAGCTTCACCGAGGTCTTTCATTGAAAAACTCTTGTTCAAGTATCCCTTTATGCTATCCAGAAATTCTATATCATTTCCAATTAGTAATATGTCATCCACATATAATATTAGAAACGCTACAGAGCTCCCACTCACTTTATTGTAAATACAGGCTTCTCCGAAAGTCTGTATAAAACCAAATGCTTTGATCACACTATCAAAACGTTTATTCCAACTCCGAGAGGCTTGCACCAGTCCATAAATGGATCGTTGGAGCTTGCACACTTTGTTAGCTCCCTTTGGATCGACAAAACCTTCTGGTTGCATCATATACAACTCTTCTTCCAGAAATCCATTCAGGAATGCAGTTTTGACATCCATCTGCCAAATTTCATAATCATAAAATGCGGCAATTGCTAACATGATTCGGACAGACTTAAGCATCGCTACGGGTGAGAAGGTCTCATCGTAGTCAATCCCTTGAACTTGTCGAAAACCTTTTGCGACAAGTCGAGCTTTGTAGACAGTAACATTACCATCAGCGTCAGTCTTCTTCTTGAAGATCCATTTATTCTCAATTGCTTGCCGATCATCGGGCAAGTCAACCAAAGTCCATACTTTGTTCTCATACATGGATCCCATCTCAGATTTCATGGCTTCAAGCCACTTTGCGGAATCTAGGCTCATCATCGCTTCTTCATAGTTCGTAGGTTCATCATGATCTAGTAGCATGACTTCCAGAACAGGATTACCGTACCACTCTGGTGCGGATCTTACTCTGGTTGATCTACGAGGTTCAGTAGTATCTTGTTCTGAAGTTTCATGATCATTATCATTAACTTCCTCACTAACTGGTGTAGGTGTCACAGGAACAGTTTTCTGTGATGTACTACTTTCCAATAAGGGAGCAGGTATAGTTACCTCGTCAAGTTCTACTTTCCTCCCACTCACTTCTTTCGAGAGAAACTCCTTCTCTAGAAAGTTTCCGAATTTAGCAACAAAAGTCTTGCCTTCGGATCTGTGATAGAAGGTGTATCCAATAGTTTCCTTTGGATATCCTATGAAGACACATTTCTCCGATTTGGGTTCGAGTTTATCAGGTTGAAGCTTTTTCACATAAGCATCGCAGCCCCAAACTTTTAGAAACGACAACTTTGCTTTCTTGCCAAACCACAGTTCATAAGGTGTCGTCTCAACGGATTTTGATGGTGCCCTATTTAACGTGAATGCGGCCGTCTCTAGAGCGTATCCCCAAAACGATAGCGGTAAATCAGTAAGAGACATCATAGATCGCACCATATCCAGTAAAGTACGATTACAACGTTCGGACACACCATTACGCTGTGGTGTTCCGGGTGGCGTGAGTTGCGAAACTATTCCACAATTTTTCAAATGTACACCAAACTCGTAACTCAAATATTCTCCTCCACGATCAGATCGTCGAAACTTTATTTTCTTGTTACGATGATTTTCAACTTCACTCTGAAATTCCTTGAACTTTTCAAATGTTTCAGACTTATGTTTCATTAAGTAGATATACCCATATCTGCTTAAATCATCTGTGAAGGTGAGAAAATAATGATATCCGCCACGAGCCTCAATATTCATCGGACCACATACATCTGTATGTATGATTTCCAACAAATCTGTTGCTCTCTCCATAGTACCGGAGAACGGTGTTTTGGTCATCTTGCCCATGAGGCACGGTTCGCAAGTACCAAGTGATTCATAATCAAGTGGTTCCAAAAGTCCATCAGTATGGAGTTTCTTCATGCGCTTTACACCGATATGACCTAAACGGCAGTTCCACAAATAAGTTGCACTATCATTATCAACTCTGCATCTTTTGGCTTCCACATTATGAATATGTGTATTACTACTATCGAGATTCAATAAGAATAGACCACTCTTCAAGGGTGCATGACCATAAAAGATATTACTCATATAAATAGAACAACCATTATTCTCTGATTTAAATGAATAACCGTCTCGCATTAAACAAGATCCAGATATAATGTTCATGCTCAACGCTGGCACCAAATAACAATTATTTAGGTCTAATATTAATCCCGAAGGTAGATGTAGAGGTAGCGTGCCGACCGCGATCACATCGACTTTGGAACCGTTTCCCACGCGCATCATCACCTCGTCCTTTCCCAGTGCCCGCTTATTCCATAGTCCCTGTTTCGAGTTGCAAATATTAGCAACAGAACCAGTATCAAATACCCAGGTGCTACTGCGAGCTCTAGTAAGGTACACATCAATAACATGTATATCACATATACCTTTGTTCACCTTGCCATCCTTCTTATCCGCCAAATACTTGGGGCAGTTCTGCTTCCAGTGACCAGTTTGCTTGCAGTAGAAGCACTCAGTTTCAGGCTTAGGTCCAGACTTGGGTTTCTTCTCCTGAGCAGCAACTTGTTTGCTGTTCTTCTTGAAGTTCCCCTTCTTCTTCCCTTTTCCCTTTTTCTTGAAACTAGTGGTCTTGTTGACCATCAACACTTGATGCTCCTTCTTGATTTCTACCTCCGCAACTTTTAGCATTGCGAAGAGCTCGGGAATAGTCTTGTTCATCCCTTGCATATTATAGTTCATCACGAAGCTCTTGTAGCTTGGTTGCAGTGATTGGAGAATTCTGTCAATGACGCAATCATCCGGAAGATTAACTCCCAATTGAATCAAGTGATTATTATACCCAGACATTTTGAGTATATGCTCACTGACAGAACTATTGTCCTCCATCTTGCAGCTATAGAATTTATTGGAGACTTCATATCTCTCAATCCGGGCATTTGCTTGAAATATTAACTTCAACTCCTGGAACATCTCATATGCTCCATGACGTTCAAAACGTCGTTGAAGTCCCGATTCTAAGCCGTAAAGCATGGCACACTGAACTATCGAGTAGTCATCAGCTTTGCTCTACCAGACGTTCATAACATCTGGTGTTTCTCTAGCAGCAGGCCTGGCACCCAGCGGTGCTTCCAGGACGTAATTCTTCTGAGCAGCAATGAGGATAATCCTCAAATTACGGACCCAGTCCGTGTAATTGCTACCATCATCTTTCAACTTTGCTTTCTCAAGGAACGCATTAAAATTCAACGGAACAATAGCACGAGCCATCTATCTACAATCAACATAAACAAGCAAGATACTATCAGGTACTAAGTTCATGATAAATTTAGGTTCATTTAATCATATTACTTAAGAACTCCCACTTAGATAGACATCCCTCTAATCCTCTAAGTGATCACGTGATCCAAATCAACTAAACCATGTCCGATCATCACGTGAGATGGTGTAGTTTCATCGGTGAACTCGTTATGTTGATCATATCTACTATATGATTCACGCTCGACCTTTCGGTCTCCGTGTTCCGAGGCCATATCTGTATATGCTTGGCTCGTCAAGTATAACCTGAGTATTCCGCGTGTGCAACTGTTTTGCACCCGTTGTATTTGAACGTAGAGCTTATCACACCCGATCATCACGTGGTGTCTGGGCACGACGAACTTTGGCAACGGTGCATACTCAGGGAGAACACTTCTTGATAATTTAGTGAGAGATCATCTTATAATGCTACCATCAATCAAAGCAAGATAAGATGCATAAAAGATAAACATCACATGCAATCAATATAAGTGATATGATATGGCCATCATCATCTTGTGCCTGTGATCTCCATCTCCGAAGTACCGTCATGATCACCATCATCACCGGTGCGACACCTTGATCTCCATCGTAGCATCGTTGTCGTCTCGCCAATCTTATGCTTCCATGACCATCACTACCGCTTAGTAATAAAGTAAAGCATTACATCGCGATTGCATTGCATACAATAAAGCGACAACGATATGGCTCCTGCCATTTGCCGATAACTTGGTTACAAAACATGATCATCTCATACAATAAAATTCAGCATCATGCCTTGACCATATCACATCACAACATGCCCTGCAAAAACAAGTTAGACGTCCTCTACTTTGTTGTTGCAAGTTTTACGTGGCTGCTACGGGCTTAAGCAAGAACCAATCTCACCTACGCATCAAAACCACAACGATAGTTTGTCAAATAGACTCCATTTTAACCTTCGCAAGGACCGGGCGTAGCCACACTCGGTTCAACTAAAGTTGGAGAGACAGTCGCCCGCAAGCCACCTGTGTGCAAAGCACGTCGGGGGAACCGGTCTCGCGTAAGCGTACGCGTAATGTTGGTCCGGGTCGTCTCGTCCAACAAAGCCGCCGAACCAAAGTATGGCATGCTGGTAGGCAGTATGACTTATATCGCCCACAACTCACTTGTGTTCTACTCGTGCATATAACATCAACATAAATAACCTAGGCTCGGATGCCACTGTTGGGTTTCGTAGTAATTTCAAAAAATTTCCTACGCACACGCAAGATCATGTGATGCATAGCAATGAGAGGGGAGAGTGTTGTCTACGTACCCAACGCAGACCGACTGCGGAAGCGCTGACACGACGTAGAGGAAGTAGTCGTACGTCTTCATGATCCAACCGATCAAGTACCGAAACTACGGCACCTCCGAGTTCGAGCACATGTTCAGCTCGATGACGATCCCCGGACTTCGATCAAGCAAAGTGTCGGGGAAGCGTTCCGTCAGCACGACGGCGTGGTGACGATCTTGATGCACTACAGCAGCAGGGCTTCGCCTAAACTCCGCTACAGTATTATCGAGGAATATGGTGGCAGGGGGCACCGCACACGGCTAAGGAATAGATCACGTGGATCAACTTGTGTGTAGAGGTGCCCCCCTGCCTCCGTATATAAAGGAGCCAAGGGGGAGGGGTGCGGCCAGCCCTATGGAGGCGCAGGAGGAGTCCTACTCCTATCGGGAGTAGGATTCCCCCCCCCCCCCCAATCCTATTCCAAATAGGATTCCCAAGGGGGAAAGAGAGAGAGAGGTGGCCGGCCACCTCTCCTAGTCCTAGTTGGACTAGGGGAGGGGGGGAGGCGCGCAGCCCACCATGGGCAGCCCCTTTCACCTTTCCACTAAAGCCCAATAAGGCCCATATGGATCCCGGGGGGTTCCGGTAACCTCCCGGTAATCCGGTAAAATCCCGATTTCACCCGGAACACTTCCGATATCCAAACATAGGCTTCCAATATATCAATCTTTACGTCTCGACCATTCCGAGACTCCTTGTCATGTCCGTGATCACATCCGAGACTCCGAACAACCTTCGGTACATCAAAATGCATAAACTCATAATATAACTGTCATCGTAACCTTAAGCGTGCGGACCCTACGGGTTCAAGAACAATGTAGACATGACCGAGACACGTCTCCGGTCAATAACCAATAGCGGGACCTGGATGCCCATATTGGCTCCTACATATTCTACGAAGATCTTTATCGGTCAGACCGCATAACAACATACGTTGTTCCCTTTGTCATCGGTATGTTACTTGCCCGAGATTCGATCGTCGGTATCCAATACCTAGTTCAATCTCGTTACCGGCAAGTCTCTTTACTCGTTTCGTAATACATCATCTCACAACCAACATATTAGTTGTAATGCTTGCAAGGCTTATGTGATGTGCATTACCGAGAGGGCCCAGAGATACCTCTCCGACAATCGGAGTGACAAAACCTAATCTCGAAATACGCCAACCCAACATGTACCTTTGGAGACACCTGTAATGCTCCTTTATAATCACCCAGTTACGTTGTGACGTTTGGTAGCACCCAAAGTGTTCCTTTGGCAAACGGGAGTTGCATAATCTCATAGTTATAGGAACATGTATAAGTCATGAAGAAAGCAATAGCAAGATACTAAACGATTGGGTGCTAAGCTAATGGAATGGGTCATGTCAATCAGATCATTCAACTAATGATGTGATCCCGTTAATCAAATAACAACTCCTTTGTCTATGGTTAGGAAACATAACCATCTTTGATTAATGAGCTAGTCAAGTAGAGGCATACTAGTGACACTCTGTTTGTCTATGTATTCACACATGTATTATGTTTCCGGTTAATACAATTCTAGCATGAATAATAAACATTTATCATGAAATAAGGAAATAAATAATAACTTTATTATTGCCTCTAGGGCATATTTCCTTCAGTGCCCCCACCTTGGCCGCCTCCTCCTCACTCCTACTAAGGCCCAATAAGGCCCATTGACTCCCCGGGGGGTTCCGGTAACCCCCGGTACTCCGGTAAATGCCCGAATTCATCCAGAACCATTTCGATGTCCAAACATAGCCTTCCAATATATCGATCTTTATATCTCGACCATTTCGAGACTCCTCGTCATGTCCATGATCACATCCAGGACTCCGAACTACCTTCGGTACATCAAAACACATAAACTCATAATACCGATCGTCATTGAACGTTAAGCGTGCGGACCCTACGGGTTCGAGAACTATGTAGACATGACCGAGACTCACTTCTGGTCAATAACCAATAGCGGAACCTGGAAGCTCATATTGGTTCCTACATATTCTACGAAGATCTTTATCCATCAAACCGCATAACAACATATGTTGTTCCCTTTGTCATCGGTATGTTATTTGCCCGAGATTCGATCGTCGGTATCTCAATACCTAGTTCAATCTCGTTATAGGTAAGTCTCTTTACTCATTCCGTAATGCATCATCCTGCAACTAACTCATTAGTCACATTGCTTGAAGGCTTATAGTGATGTGCATTACTGACAGGGCCCAGAGATACCTCTCCGATACACAGAGTGACAAATCCTAATCTCGATCTATGCCAACCCAACAAACACCATCAGAGACACCTGTAGAGCATCTTTATAGTCACCCGGTTACGTTGTGATGTTTGATAGCACACTAATTATTCCTCTGGTATTTAGGAGTTGCATAATCTCATAGTCATAGGAACATGTATAAGTTATGGAGAAAGCAATAGCAATAAACTAAACGATCATAGTGCTAAGCTAATGGATGGGTCAAGTCAATCACATCATTCTCTAATGATGTGATCCCGTTCATCAAATGACAACTCTTGCCCATGGCTAGGAAACTTAACCATCTTTGATTAACGAGCTAGTCAAGTAGAGGCATACTAGTGACACTCTATTTGTCTATGTATTCACACATGTACTAAGTTTTCGGCTAATACAATTCTAGCATGAATAATAAACAGTTATCATGATATAAGGAAATATAAATAACAACTTTATTATTGCCTCTAGGGCATATTTCCTTCATTTGTTACTCATGTTGATCTCTGAGGGAGTCCTGGATTAGGGGGTGTTCGGGCAGCCGGACTATGCCTTCAGCCGAACTCCAGGACTATGAAGATACAAGATTGAAGACTCCGTCCCGTGTCCGGATGGGACTTTCCTTGGTGTGGAAGGCAAGCTTGGCGATGCGGATATTCAAGATCTCCTACCATTGTAACCGACTTTGTGTAACCCTAACCCTCTCCGGTGTCTATATAAACCGGAGGGTTTTAGTCCGTAGGACAACTTCATCATACAACAATCATACCATAGGCTAGCTTTTAGGGTTTAGCCTCCTTGATCTCGTGGTAGATCTACTCTTGTACTACCCATATCATCAGTATTAATCAAGCAGGACGTAGGGTTTTACCTCCATCAAGAGGGCCGGAACCTGGGTAAAACATTGTGTCCCTTGTCTCCTGTTACCATCCGGCCTAGACGCACAGTTCGGGACCCCCTACCCGAGATCCGCCGGTTTTGACACCGACATTGGTGTTTCATTGAGAGTTCCTCTATGTCGTCGCTTTCAGGCCCGATGGCTCCTTCGATCATCAACAACGATGCAGTCCAGGGTGAGACTTTTCTCCCCGGACAGATCTTCGTCTTCGGCGGCTTCGCACTGCAGTCCAACTCGCTTGGCCACCTTGAGCAGATCGAAAGCTACGCCCCTGGCCATCAGGTCAGGTTTAGAAGCCTAAACTACACGGCTGTCATCCGCGGGGACTTGATCTTCGACGGATTCGAGCCACAACCAAGCGCGCCGCACTGTCTCGATGGACATGATATAGCTCTGCCGCCGAGAAGCGTTTTGGAGGCCGCACACGCACCGGTTCCGACCATTGATTCGGAGCCTACTGCGCCGATCGAGGATCAGCGGTTAGACGCTGCCTCAGGGGCTGCGATCTCAGAGGCGATCGATCCAAACTCCAGCCCCGCACTCCGCATGGCCCGTGACTCCGAAGAGCCGGATTCCTCTCTGAACTCCGTGCCCCCCGCGCCCCCGCCGATCGAATCCGATTGGGCGTCGATAATGGAGTTCACCGCCGCGGACATCTTTCAGCACTCGCCCTTCGGTGACATCCTGAATTCTCTAAAGTCTCTCTCATTATCAGGAGAGCCCTGGACGGACTACGGTCAGCAAGGTTGGGATACGGACGATGAAGAAATTCAAAACCCACCCACCACCCACCTCGTAGCCACTGTCGATGACTTAACTGACATGCTCGACTTCGACTCCGAAGACATCGACGGTGTGGACGACGATGCAGGAGACAACCAAGAACCAACGCCTATAGGGCATTGGACAGCCACCTCATCTCACGATGTGTACATGGTGGATACCCCTAAAGGAAGCAACAACAAGGAAAACGGGGAGGGGGATCAATCTCTCGAAAAACAATCAAAGCGTCGGCGTAAACGCCGACCTAAGCCCCGCCTCGATAAAGACCCAGCCATAGAGCAGGATGAGCCGGTAAACGATGAGCATGCCTCAGAGCAACCGTCCCAACAAGACAACCCGGATAGAGAAACCGAACATTCCTCCCCCGGCGAAAATGGCATTCCGGACGACCCTACGCCGAACAAGCCCACGAAGCAGAAGAACCTCCACAAATGGCTCGTTGCAACCGCACGCAGCCTGAAAAAGCAGAAGCGGAAGCTAAAGACTGCGGAAGAGGCACTCAGGATCAGATGGAGTAAAGTAATCAATACCGCAGACAAATACGGCGGCAGTCGCTGCATTAAAAGCTATCCGAGGAGAAAACTACTGCCTGAATTCGACGAGGAGGCCTTAGAGCCCTCGTATTCAAAAAGTAAGAAAGCCACACGGTCGGATAGACGACCCCAGGGCCAGCTTAGAGCGGCAAGCAGTGCCACACTTAAGCCGGTATGCGACCCACTTAAGGATCCGCATCATGGCCCAGCCAGGTCCATTTACGGACCAAGAAAGCAAGCTCTCGTAAGCAATGCAATAAAGCCATTATCAGAATACGGCACACCCAAATACAGGGGTGCCACACACCCCCTATGTTTCACCGATGAGGTCCTGGATTATGAATTTCCAGCGGGATTCAAACCCGTAAACATAGAGGCATATGATGGAACAACAGACCCTGGAGTCTGGATTGAGGATTATATCCTCCACATACATATGGCTCGAGGAGATGACCTCCACGCCATAAAATACTTACCCCTCAAGCTTAAAGGGCCAGCCCGGCATTGGCTTAAAAGCCTTCCTGAAAACACAATCGGAAGTTGGGAAGAGCTCGAGGACGCTTTCCGAGCAAATTTTCAAGGGACCTATGTCCGCCCTCCGGATGCAGACGATCTTAGTCACATAACTCAACAGCCCAGAGAATCAGCTCGGCAATTCTGGAATAGATTTCTTACTAAAAAGAATCAGATAGTCGACTGTCCGGATGCTGAAGCCTTAGTAGCTTTCAGGCATAATGTCTGAGACGAATGGCTCGCCAGACACCTCGGCCAAGAAAAGCCAAGAACAATGGCCGCACTAACAAGCATCATGACCCGCTTTTGCGCAGGAGAAGATAGCTGGTTGGCAAGATGCAGCACCAGCGACCCAAGTACATCCGAAACTAGGGATGGAAACGGAAAACCGCGACGCAATAAGGACCGTGGTCGGACTAAGGAAAAAAGTCCGAAGAGCAGGGCAGTTAATGCCGGATTCAAAGGCTCACGACAGAATCAGAAAAAGCTTCCCCTCTAAGATAACAGGGATGACCTATCCAACCTAAACAAAATCCTGGATAGGATATGTCAAATACACAGTACTCCCGGAAAGCCTACTAACCATACCCACAGAGATTGTTGGGTTTTCAAACAGTCCGGCAGACTCAACACCGAACACAAGGGGCTCGATACACCAAGCGAAGACGAGGACGAACCCCAAAAGCAGAGTACCGGGAAACAAAAGAATTACCCACAAGAAGTAAAAACAGTAAAATTACTCCACATAACAAAACGTGCGGCACCCATAAAGGTATGCGCCCCACGGTCTACCCCAAAGGAATCCCGCCACTGGTTGTCAAAACCAATCATCTTTGATCATCTGGATTATTCTAGAAGTATCATGAACCCAGGCTGGACTGCCCTGGTACTCGATCCAATAATTGGCGGACTCCAGTTTCCAAATGTCCTTATGGACGGTGGTAGCGGACTCAACCTGATATATCAAGACTCAATTCACCACATGGGGATCGACCCAAAAAGAATTCGCCGCAGCAAAACCTCCTTTCAAGGAGTAACGCCAGGTCCGGACACCCATTGCATGGGTTTTCTCCGGCTCGAGGTTATTTTCAGCTCTGCCGATAACTTCCGTCACGAAAAGCTGACCTTCCACATCGTCCCATTCTCAAGTCACTATCAAGCACTGCTGGGACGCGAAGCTTTCGCCCTCTTTAACGCAATACCGCATTATGCATCTCTTAGAGCGTTACTTAGCCCGCTCTCATAAAGACCGAATACCTTAGGGAGTGTTCGGCGTCGCGAGTTTGGCCTTATATGCATCAGCTCCGAGTCATGATTTTGGTCAAATGTTGGGTTGCCCGGCTCCTGTGTTCGGCCGCCTTACGTTCCGCTCTATCGGCTAAGGCGGCACCAGGAGAACTACTGCGATTGTGCCCTGGTTCGGCCAGGCGAGCACCTCAGTAGAGAAAGCCGAAAACCGGCTGTCATGATATGGCGTGAGACTGGTCAACCACTCGATGACTCTCCGGAATCTATAGGATCCCCCCGCATTAACGAAGGGTCGTTTCCCGGCCAGGCACATACGCGCCCCGAATTCGGGCGAGCGTAGTCGCCACCAGGGGCTACCTAAATAGTCCCATTGTCAAGCTCCTATGGCTAAGTGAAAGTGTTAAAGCATTATAGTCCGGTTGCCTAGCTCGATGCGCTATCACCTCCTTTGTAGGACCAAGACGTTGGATTAAGTGTGAAAATGCGCCTTCTGCGAGCACCCCCGCACTATGTGCGTGGGGGTTGAAGCCAACGACTGCCATCTTTCAGATTTTGTATGTATATCTTAAAACGGCCACACAGGAGGTGTTCCACATACTTGCAGGCACAAGTATAAAAGGCTACTACAAATTCATCAAAATATTGCTTCATAATTACATATGCTATCAGAACATAGCATCCTTCGAGCACTACGTATCTATTATACGAGCGCCTTCAAGGACTTCCTGAAAATAGTGCTCGGAGGGTACTCGGCTTTGGTCCGAATCTCGGGATGCAACAACGGTGGTCTCCATCTCTGCCCAGTATGTCTTGACATGGACAAGAGCCATCCGTGCGCCCTCTATGCATGCTGACCTCTTCATCGCATCGATACGTGGCACTGCGCCAAGGAATTGCTGCACCAAGCCGAAATAACTCTTCGGCTCCGATCTCCCCGGCCACAGATGACCCATGACGTACTTCATGGTGAGTCCGGACAATCTATTCAGTTCGGCCCATTGAGCCAGACGATCGTCCACTGCCAGTGGACGCTCTGGATTGTGGAACTGCGACGAGAAAAGCCTTTCCACCTCGCGATCTTCTTGATCTCGAAAGTGTTCGGTCGCATCAGCAGCACTCGCTGCCAAATCCAGATAGGTGTCCTTCGCACTCCACATCCGGTCCAATGGAGCAAACTTAGGATCGCCAAACTTCCTCCGCAGCATAAAGGGCTTTCCAGCTGCAATCTGTCCGTCCTGACGCAGCTCCTCCTTCGCAGCTCTTATCGCAGAGTGAGCGTCCTTGGCATCAACAATGGCCTTCTCTAAGTCCGTTTGTCTCGCCCGGTCTTATTTCTCAAGAGACTTGCAACGGTCAGCAGCGCTTTTTAACTCCACGGCCATCTCGGCCATCTCCTTCTTGCTTCGATAGTGAGCAGCCTGTTCGGCTCTGAGCTCTTCAAGTGCCTTCTCGGCAGCCGCATCACTTGTCCTGGGTTGTTCCTTAGCTCGGGCAAGTTCCGCCCGGAGACTCTCCACGGCGGCCGCACCATCTGCGTCAAGCACACACATTGTAAGATACTGGCATAAAAGCTCCTCTTACCAGATGCCGCCTGAGGAATTGCATACCTTGAGCAGCATCAAGTCGCTTGTTGACGAGCGCGATGTCGGCATCTGCCACGTCAAGTTGCCGCTTTAGTTCGGCAAAATCATCAGTTCGGCTCAATTCTGGACACTTCGCCACCTATATACAAAAGCGAAAATTAGACCTGCGATTATGATCCTCTGCGTGCCGTCAATTTTTGACAACGCATAGAGTCTCAGGGGCTACTATCTACACATGGCGCATCTTGTTTATGCGCAACTGACAAAGAAGTACATTATCAAACGTACCTCAAAACCCGTCAGCAAGCTTCTGACGGCCTCATGCAATCCGCTTTCCGTGGACGAAATCCTTCCAATCACCGTACCCATCAATGCATGGTGCTCCTCTGAGATAGAAGCTCGCCCCAGCAGAATCATTAGCTCCTCCGACCGTGCACCAGGCGGTGCCGGACTCGTCCTATGACCTCCATCGAAGGCAGGACGCGGAGAACCTTGGGGGGCCATATGGCTACCTTCCACCCCTTCCGGATTTGGAGAAACCCTCCGCGACGACACCTTAGGGTCGCCCTCCTTGCTAGGCGGTACGATAGGGGGAGGCGTTCCACTCTCCATCATCTCCGGAAGAAGATCCCCCGAAGACGAAAGGGCTGAGGTCCGAGCTACGAGGTAAAATTTCGGTTAATCTTCTCAGATAAAAAGTAAGGATTTCTCTCATCCCTCTAAAGGAAAATCTTTCTCTACTTACGGCTCGCTGGAGGGCTGATCCCTTTGGGGGCGTAGTTCGGCCGAGGATCTCCCCGGCGCCGGACCCTCTGACGAGGACTTCTTCCCCCGCTTTGAGACCATGGTCTCCGGGTCGTCAGAGGCGGCCCTCTTCTTCCCCCTAGGAGAGGAATTGTCGGTTCCTCCCTTCGGAGCAGCCTCCTTCGAGGAGGCCATAGTTTCCTTGTCCTCCCCCTCACTTCCCTCCAAAGGCACGATCTTCAACATCATGACTAGCATGGGATCCGGCCTGGTCTCAGGAAGGAGAGCCGGACACCTGATCAGCTTCGCCTTCGCTACCCACTCCTGTTTAAAAGGACAACTCTTTTAGGGGCGAGTTTATGACAATTTCACAGATAGCGAGTCCGGGCACAAGGTTACTTACTTGAGTATTCGGGCGATTGCAGCTTAAACCTGCGTCCTCGGTCAAATCCGGGCACATTGCTTGTGATCCGAAGAACATTTTATACATCTCCACGGGCGTTGCGCCCATAAAATGCTGGAGAGCTCGTGGTCCCTCCAGATTAAACTCCCACAGACGAAGAGAGCAACGTTTGCCGGGCAATGTTCGGCGAATCAGCATGACCTGCGTCGCCTTGACCAGGTTGAGGTCTCCTTCTAGGAGATCCCTAATGCGGCCCTGCAACAGGGGCACGTCTTTGGATAACCCCCAATCTAATCCTTTGTTGACCCATGACGCTAGTCATGGTGGGGGACCCGAGCGAAAGGCAGGAGGTGCCACCCACTTGGCGCTCCTGGGAGCTGTGATATAGAACCACTCTCGTTGCCACAAGCCGAGCTCCTCTTGAAAGGAGCCCTTGGGCCATGGAGCATCGGCATTCTTACTTATGACACCACCTCCGCACTCTGCGTGCAGTCCCTAGATCATCTTTGGCTCCACTCCAAAAGTCTTGAGCCATAATCCGAAGTGAGGGGTAACACGAAGGAACGCTTCGCACACAACGATGAATGAGGAAATGTGGAGGATGGACTCCGGAGCTAGGTCATGAAGTTCCAGCCCATAATAGAACATCAACCCCCTCACGAAGGGATCCATCAGGAAGCCTAAACCCCGAAGGAAGTGAGACATGAACACTACGCTCTCACCAGGCTGGGGACTGGGAATAGCCTGCCTTTGAGCAGGCAACCTATGCGAAATTTCGGCGGTCAAAAACTTAGCCTCTCTCAACCTTAGCACGTCCTCCTCCGTGACGGAGGAGGGCATCCATCGGCCTTGAAGGTCGGAACCGGACATTGTCAAAGGTTCGAAGCGCATGGAATCTGGAGCCTAGGGTGTTGGAACTCGAGGCGATGGGCGAACTTGTTTTGAGATTGGAGAAAAGGAGTAAGGCCTTGGTCTCTTTATAAGAGGTTGAATACCAGGAGCCCTCCCCGTAACCGTTTGGGACTCGCCTTTAATCGAGAAAACATGCTAACGGGCATGATTTGGTTACCCGCGTCCGTATTGATGAGAATCCCGTAAATAAAAGGGACACGATCTCTGCTTTGACAAGACGTGCCAAGGAAACCGCCTCGCAAAACACGTTGAGGTGGAGAAGTGAAAACGATTTGGATAAAGGCTTGGCCGTAGTGTGATGTCACGCTGCGGAATACGTCAACAGATTAGATTTGTGTTAATATTATTCTCTCTATGGCAATACGTGGAAGCTTATTTTGCAGAGCCGGACACTACTCTTGGTGTTTACAAACTTTTATGAAGAATTTAGAGGAGGAACCCACCTTGCAATGCCGAAGACAATCTGCGCGCCGGACTCGTCGTCATTGAAGCCTGGTTCAGGGGCTATTGAGGGAGTCCTGGATTAGGGGGTGTTCGGGTAGCCGGACTATGCCTTCAGCCGAACTCCAGGACTATGAAGATACAAGATTGAAGACTCCGTCCCGTGTCCGGATGGGACTTTCCTTGGCGTGGAAGGCAAGCTTGGCGATGCGGATATTCAAGATCTCCTACCATTGTAACTGACTTTGTGTAACCCTAACCCTCTCCGGTGTCTATATAAACCGGAGGGTTTTAGTCCGTAGGACAACTTCATCATACAACAATCATACCATAGGCTAGCTTTTAGGGTTTAGCCTCCTTGATCTCGTGGTAGATCTACTCTTGTACTACCCATATCATCAGTATTAATGAAGCAGGACGCAGGGTTTTACCTCCATCAAGAGGGCCCGGACCTGGGTAAAACATTGTGTCCCTTGTCTCTTGTTACCATCCGGCCTAGACGCACAGTTCGGGACCCCCTACCCGAGATCCGCCGGTTTTGACACCGACAATCTCCCAAAGGAGAAGTGGTTTAAATATCATCCTCCCATTGAAGTTAAAGTAGTTGAACCTGTTAAAGTTGAAGAAGAAACTATTACTTATAGTGTTGATCCTATTGTTCCTACTGCTTATATTGAAGAACCACCTTTCCCTGTTAAAATTAAGGATCGTGCTAAAGCTTGAACTGTGGTTCGTAAAAGTAATACTAAAACACATACACCCTATGAACAAATTAAAGTTGAACCTAGTATTGCTATGGTTATAGATCTCTTGGTTGATAATATTGATGGGCATGTTATCTATTTCTGTGATGAAGCTGCTAGAATTGCTAAACCTGATATGAAAGGTAAACATGGACCTGTTGCTGGCATGCATGTTGTTTCTATTAAAATAGGAGATCATTGTTATCATGGCTTATGTGATGTGGGTGCTAGTGTGAGTGCAATTCCTTATACCTTATATAAAGAAATTATGAATGAGATTGCACCTGCTGAGATAGAAGATATTGATGTTACTATTAAGCTTGCTAATAGTGATACTATATCACCAATTGGGATTTCTAGAGACATTGAAGTCTTGTGTGGGAAGATAAAATATCCTACTGATTTTCTTGTTCTTGGTTCCCCACAAGATAACTTTTGTCCCATTATATTCGGTAGACCCTTCTTGAATACTGTTAATGCTAAGATAGACTGCGAGAAAGATATTGTTACTGTTGGTTTAGGGGATATGTCTCATGATTTTAATTTCTATAAATTTCATAGACAACACCATGATAAAGAATTGCCTAGTAAGGATGAAATTATTGGTCTTGCTTCTATTAGCATGCCTCCTAATGATCCTTTAGAACAATATTTGCTAGACCATGAAAATGATATGTTTATGAATGAAAGAAGGGAAATAGATGAAGTATTCTTTAATCAGGGACCTATTTTGAAACACAATTTGCCCGTTGAAATTCTTGGGGATCCTCCTCCACCCAAGGGTGATCCCGTGTTTGAGCTTAAACCATTACCTGATACTTTGAAATATGATTATCTTGATGAAAAGAAGATATATCATGTTATTATTAGTGCTAACTTTTCAGAGCATGAAGAAATTTTTTTATTGAAAACTCTGAATAAGCACCATGCCGCTATTGTATATACTCTATGTTAGCACAAAATCCTAAGATGCAACAACAGCAGCACCAATAGGAGGCAGCACGGCGGAGCAGGGGGGTTGCAACAACCGAAGTGGGTGAAGGCGTGGGCCAACGACATCGTGAGGCTAGCGGCAGTAGTGGTGGCACGAGACGAGCAGGGGCCGCGAACGACGATGTGGTGGGCGAGACCACGGTGGGGCAGGGGCGGCGGAGGTGAGCGCCATGGGGCGGCACGGGCATCAAGGGGGCGGCGCTGGCATGGGCGCGGGCGGAGCACGACCATGACGGCCTTGGGCGTGGGGAGGTGGCGTGGACCGGCGGGCAGCAGGGCGGATCGGGGCGAGGCACGAGCGGCTAGGTGCTACCTCTTGAGCTTGTGTTGGTTTTTCCCTTGAAGAGGAAAGGGTGATGCAGCAAAGTAGCGTAAGTATTTCCCTCAGTTTTGAGAACCAATGTATCAATCCAGTAGGAGACTACACAACAAGCCACCGAATACCTACACAAATAAACACCAACTTGCAACCAACGCGACAAAGGGGTTGTCAATCCTTTCACGGTTATTCACAAAGTGATTTATGATAGAGATGGATAAATGGTAAAGTAATATTTTTGGTATTTTTGGTTTATGGAACGGAAAGTAAAAGATTGCAAAGTAAGGGAACGGCGACAGAAATTGGCAAGTTGACGGGAAACTAATATTATGTAAAATAGACCCGGGGGGCATAGATTTCACTAGAGGCTTCTCTCAAGATAGAAGTTATTACGGTGGGTGAACAAATTACTGCCGAGCAATTGATAGAAAAGCGCAAAGTTATGACGACATCTAAGGCAATGATCATGAATATAGGCATCACGTCCGTGTCAAGTAGACCGAAATGATTCTGCATCTACTACTATTACTCCACACATCGACCGACTCCTGCCTGCATCTAGAGTAATAAATTCATAAGAATAGAGTAACACATTAAGTAAGATGACATGATGTAGCGGGATTAACTCAAGCAATATGATGAAAACCCCATCTTGTTATCCTCGATGGCAACAATACAATACGTGCCTTGCTGCCCCTACTGTCACTGGGAAAGGACGCCGCAAGATTGAACCCAAAGTTAAGCACTTCTCCCATTGCAAGAAAAATCAATCTAGTTGGCCAAACCAATTCGATAGTTCGAAGAGACTTGCAAAGATATCAAATCATGCATATAAGAATTCAGAGGAGAATCAATAATATTCGTAGACAAGCTGATCATAAATCCACAATTCATCGGATCTCGGCTAACACACCGCAAAAGAGTATTACATCGAATAGATCTCCAAGAACATCGAGGAGAACTTTGTATTGAGAATCAAAGAGAGAAGAAGCCATCTAGCTACTAGCTATGGACCCGTAGGTCTGAAGTAAACTACTCATGCTTCATCAGAGAGGCAATGGTGTAGATGTAGAAGCCCTCTGTGATTGAATCCCCCTCCGGCAGGATGCCAGAAAAGGCCCCAAGATGGGATCTCACGGGTACAGAAGGTTGCGGCGGTGGAAAAGTGATTTCGTGGCTCCCCTGGATGTTTTTGAGGTATAAGAATATATATATATATATATATATATATATATATATATATATATATATATATATATATATATATATATATATATATATATATATATATATATAGGAGGAAGAATTAGGTCAGGAGAGCGCGCAAGGGGCCCACAAGGTTGGGGGGCGCGCCCTCCACCATTGTGGCTGCCTCGAGGCTCCTTTGATTTGCACTCCAAGTCTCCTGGGTGTCTTCTGGTCCAAGAAAAATCATCGCGAAAGTTTTATTCCGTTTGGACTCCGTTTGGTACTCCTTTTCTGTGAAACTCTAAAACAAGGAAAAAACAGAAACTGGCACTGGGCTCTACGTTAATAGGTTAGTCCCAAAAATCGTATAAAATAGCATATTAATGCATACAAAACATCCAAAATAGATAATATAATAGCATAGAACAATAAAAATTATAGATACGTTGGTGACGTATCACTAGGCAGAGCGGCACGTGGTGGGCGGCCGTGTGATACGTCTCCAACGTATCTACTTTTCCTAACGCTTTTCCTCTTGTTTGGGACTCTAATTTGCATGATTTGAATGAAACTAACCCCGGACTGACACTGTTTTCAGCAGAACTACCATGGTGTTGTTTTTGTGCAGAAATAAAAGTTCTCGGAATGGAACGAAACTTTGCGGGGAATTTTTATATAATATATAAAAATTTCTGGAGCCAAGACCTACCGAAGGGGGGCACATGGGTGGGCACAACCCACCAGGGCGCGCCCCCTCACCAGGCGTGCCCAGGTGGGTTGTCCCCACCTGGTGGCCCTGCAGATCCTGAAACTGATGCTATAAAATCCTATTTTTCTAGAAAAAAATCAACGAGAAAGAATTATTGCGATCCACGAGACGGAGCCGTGATACGTCTCCAACGTATCTATAATTTTTTATTGTTCATGCTATTATATTATCTGTTTTGGATGTTAATGTGCTTTATTTTACACTTTTATATTATTTTTGGGACTAACCTATTAACCCAAGGCCCATTGCAAATTGCTGTTTTTTTGCCTATTTCAATGTTTCGCAGAAAAGCAATATCAAATGGAGTCCAAACGGAATGAAACCTTCGGGAGCGTGATTTTTGGAATAAACGTGATCTAGAGGACTTGGAGTGGACGTCAAGAAATGGACGAGGAGTCCACGAGGCAGGGGGCGCGCCTACCCCCCTGGACGCGCCCTCCCCCCTCGTGGGCCCCTCGTGGCTCAACTGACCTACTTCTTCCTCCTATATATGTTCACATACCCTGAAAACATCCAGGAGCACCACAAAACCCTATCACTACAAGAAATATGTCAACTTGTGACCCTCACTATTGGCCGCTGAAAGGTCATAGTTTTTCATTTGCGACCTTTTTGTGACCAAAAATAGAAGGTCAAAAGCTGGCTGTCGTAAACTGAAATTAGTGACCTTCTCTGTGATATGTAAGAGGTCGTTGGTTCTTCGACCAAATTTTTGGTCACTAGCAACCTCCTCAGGCCACGTAGGCATCCAGCGTGGCAAGCTGACGTGGCAGAAGAATCAGCCCGGTCCGATTCAGCGTTTTACATGGGCCGAGCCCAACAATTCGGCCTTTTTAATGTACTTTTTCCTGTTATTTTTTACTAGCTACATGGGCTTTGGCCATTGCTTCGGCCTTTTTTGCTTTCTGAGGTGCAGCCTTTCCACACTCTATATATTTTTTATTTTTGGGTTTTCTTTTTTTGTTACATACAATTTTTAGATTATTGTAGTCAACTGGATGGACATTGTCAGATTCTTCTAGGCATTAGGTCCCAAACATCAGGTTTTATTTTTTTCACAACTTGTAACTCAATGATATACCAATCAGAGAACACATTTTAAATATATTCAAATAACAGACAAGTTGCCGATGTACCAATCAAGTTTCTTACATTCCACCAATCACAATATAACCATACAATATTACACCAATCACAATATAGCACTCTACAGATAAAACGCTCAACAAGTACAGTCATGTCTCCAACACCTTAGCGCCTTCAACCTGCAAAACATCACATCCAGCCACATATTAACGACCAAATCAATTCACCCCTTGACGCCCTGGTAGGTGACGACGATGTGGTAGTGGTGGAAGCCGCCGCCGAGGCCGACGGCGTCTGCGGTGTCCTTATCGTCATCGAAGGCGATGACGATGGACGGGTCAGCGTCGAAGCAGGTGCGCTGCAGGACACATCATCATATTTGAGCATTAATATCTCCGTATTACTACACAGGAACTACATCACTAGGAGTACACATCAACTAGTAGCAGAACTAGAAGAAATAGCCAAATTGAGTGTACACCAATATCATCAGGAACATGAGTATAACAAGCATCTTGCTTTACTGGTATAAAGTGACATAGCAGAATTACTAGGATATAGTGACACAGCAGCAATAAGATAACATATTATGCGCTACAGGCTGACATTTCCAAAGTGGCACGTTTGATATGCTAAGGACTTGTTGATCTAATCCAGGTTTTGTTTTACAAATTAGTTTTGCTGTAAATTCAGCTAGTGTTCAAGCTATAAACAGTTTCTTTTTACTTGCCATCTTTGTTTCTTCTCTGTGACATTTAGTAGCACATACGAGTATATCATGTTGTGCCTATGCATTGCAAGAGCCAAACCAATACTAAATATTATTGCAAACCTAACATACTTGAACAGCTTGGTCAGGGCAAGAACAGACGTGATGAGCTCTGAAGTTGAACGAATGGTGAACGAGCCCGTGGAGAGGCAGAGCACCTGCATTTGACACAAACTGCTAAGGATCAATGCAAACCAAACGCACTATTGATATTGTACAGAATTCACTCTTGACAATTACAATAGGCACTACACATACAAGGAGAGGTGTTTAGAAATAAAACTCAGGATTTAGGCATGGACTGGGCATGTATGGATACTAATTGCTCAACTACATGAGGGCAGCCAGTTCGCTGTCACATACAGAAAAGCATGATTCAGATCAACACCATAACAAAGATTGCTAAACCTCAACAGTGGCGTACTTATATACAAACATAGATGATAGCGACACCGTACTACTACTACTTGAAAGATTGGCAGTGAGGCTTACCCATTGGCACAATAGTCAGATGAGGACACCTCATTGTACTTCATGAGCATGCCTGGGGGCCAAACAGGAATATCAAAGCAATTGCATCCAGATTCTATCTTCTGCAAATCACAATAAACTCCAGTCACATTGTGTAGTATCAAATATAAGCAACAATGCAGCAGCTGAAACCACTACCTTACTAATTTGTAGAAAACCTCATGATGTAATCAAATATTTAGTTAAGTACTGGGTTATTGATTACAGAAGTAAAAGCATCTGTGCAGTGCCTATTGTAATTGTAGAGATAATGAGTTAATGAGCTAATGACGAACTACATGCCCAGTCCATGCCTAAATATTTAGTTCGTCATTAGCTCATTCGCGTTGCAGAAGTAAAAGCATCTAGCACACACATGATGAAATGAAATGAAAAAAGAATGCTTCAGTTTATTTGAAAAAAGATGTGTGCGCCTGTGTTGACAGGGCCGACGGTGGCCTTCTTGTTATGGTCAGATGAACTAAATAGTAGTGGTAGTTAACATTTCACCATCTAAAGCAGTCACTCAACTCCTTGAATACTACAAAGAAATCAGAAATGTGAGGCTAGTGTATTCTATAGTTAATCATGAGTGTGACACAGTTCTTTTGGGTTGAGCTTACCCAACAAAAACAAAATTCAATTCTGAAGCTCACTCACCACGTGCACATGAGGCTTGGCCATGTCAATCTGTGCTCGTGAACATGTGTATGTGAACAGGAACACGTTAAAAGGGATTCCTTCATGTTTTTACCTTGCCCTGCGGTTCTGAAACCAGACCTCCACCTGCCTGGGCCGCAGCTTCAGTTTGATCGCCAAGGCCTCCTTGCTTCTGCATGCAAGAATTCCATTTCCATGGCATTAAATAAAGAAATCGCTGCACACCAATGAAAGACGGTTCACACAGGCCTTCACCGTCCATATTTACAAAGAGGCGTGAATAAATATGAGTAACGAACATTACTCCACTAGTCAAACAAAACCTACTATACTACTGCTGCTGTATGTGAAGGAGTAACTGCGTTGTTGCAAGATCTGGTGGAGAGATGAAGCTCACTCACCACGTTGTTGTTGGATGTTGGCCTGCTCCTCTCCCCCTACAGTTGTACCTGCTGCACCTACAGAATTGAAGCAGACATGGGTTAGAGAGAGAGAGAGCAGGGAGGAAGGAAGGGTGGTGGTCTTACCATCTGGTGGTGCAGGGGCGTTGCTGCTACTGGCCATGACGCTACTGGTGATGGATGTCACCCACGTTGCTTCTCCTGCTCATGGAAGGAAATCACAACGCATGAGTCAAGGGGATGGGAGGGGAAGGAAGGGAAGAAAAAAATCCAAGAGGATAGTAGATGAGAGGGGGCGGACCTGGACCTGGATGGCATCTGGGTAGTGGTGGAGCTGCGTCCTCCATGGCATTGTGTCGGGGCAGGGGAGGAAGCAGCCTTCCCGTCCATGGCGTCCCGGTGCTCGAGCTTGTTGGATCTACGATGGAGACAATACGAGGTGAGGTAGAGAGGGAGGGATGTGACGAGGAGGAGTGGAAGGACTCACCTGAGTCACCGGAGCAAAGCCAGAGTCACACCGACGATGGAGTGGTCGACACCGTTGTAGCTGTACTTCTGCGGCGTCGCCACGCCATTGCTCCCGACGTACCCCATCTCTCCCTACCCCTCTTCCAAATCCCTGGCCGACAGAGGGAAAAGAGGGGAGGGGTGGATCGGAGGGCCCTGAGATGTTGGCTGACAAGAGGCCGATGTTCGTCCCGGATCCGGAAGAACAACTGCGTGTCAGGGAGGGCCATGGCCGCCGCCGCCTGGCCGGCTCGATCTGGTTAGGTAGGGAGAGAAAGTGGGGGAGGGTGAGGGGAGATTGTGGTGGGGTGGCGGCGGCGGTGAGAAGAGCGGATTTTGGGAGCGAGGCCGCTGATGGGTGGGTGAGAGCGCTGGTGGAGCCCTGGAGCGAGGTTCGCCGGTGGGTGGGTAGGGGTGGCGGGGTGAGGAGCAGGAGATGGAGGGGGCAGCGACGGAGGCACATATTTAATGCACAATCGACAAAATGGTTGCGTGTCAAAAGCTTGATCCATCTCTGGTGAAAAAGACAAATTTCTGCCGATTCAGTAGGAAGCGGGTCAAATTTGAACTGTAGCTGCCTCATAGTTTGCTATTTATTTTTTACAAAAATCATTTCTAGGTACATAAGTATCTATTTAATAAGAGAAGCATCAATTGTTTTCCAAGATTCAACCACTAGCTAGGAACGGTCAAGCCCGCCGTTTTGACTGCATTTTGAAACGGGCATAAAAATTCAAAAAATAAATAAATTGGAAAACCTTCGCATTGTATCATTATATGTGACCAAGTTTCCAGGAAAAATAATAAACTTGCAATACGGCAATTATTTAAAAAAGTGTTCTCAGAAACGAGCTACCATGCGTGAAGATTCATGGCTTTCAAGCCAAATGGTCAATCTTATGGCCACATTCATGGCATAGTTTGTTCAAATGATCTTATATTGTGCACAAGGGTGCATCTTGGAATTCCAAACAATGTTGCCTAAGGGAGTTTTCATTTTCTTTGCACAAAAAAATCATTTTCCATTTTCCGAGTGCCCAAAATGAGTTTTTTTGTGAAGGACCTACGATATATTTGTTGCAAAATTGGACCAAATAAATTTTATAAAATACTAGGACATATTTAATGAACAATCGACAAAATGATTGGGTGTCAAAAGCTTTGATCCATCTCTGGTGAAAAAGACAAATTTCCGCCGGTTCAACAGGAAGCGGGTCAAATTTGAACTGTAGCTGCCGCATAGTTTGCTATTTATTTTTTACAAAAATCATTTCTAGGTACATAAGTATCTATTTAATAAGAGAAGCATCAATTTTTTTCCAAGATTCGACCACTAGCTAGGAACGGTCAAGCCCGTCGTTTTGACCGCATTTTGAAACGGGCATAAAAAATTCAAAAAAATCAAAAAATTGGAAAACCTTCGCATTGTCTCATTATATGTGACCAAGTTTCCAGGAAAAATAATAAACTTGCAATATGACAATTATTTAAAAAAAGTGTTCTCAGAAACGAGCTACCATGCGTGAAGATTCATGGCTTTCAAGCCAAATGATCAATCTTATGGCCACATTCATGGCATAGTTTGTTCAAATGATCTCATATTGTGCACAAGGTTGCATCTTGGAATTCCAAACAATGTTTCCTAAGGGAGTTTTCATTTTCTTTTCACGGAAAATACATTTTCCATTTTCCGAGTGCCTAAAATGAGTTTTTTTGTGAAGGACCTACCATATATTTGTTGCAAAATTGGACCTAACCAATTTTATAAAAATACTAGGACATATTTAATGCAGAATTGAAAAAATGGTTGGGTGTCAAAAGTTTTGATCCACCTCTCGTGAAAAAGACAAATTCCCGCCGATTCAGCAGGAAGCGGGTCAAATTTGAGCTGCAACTGCCTCATAGTTTGCTCTTTATATTTTCCAAAAATTATTTCTAGGTACATAAGTATCTATTTAATCAAAAATACATGGTTTGGTGGCGAGACATCGAGGTTTGCACGGTGGCTGAGGGACCCAACTCTAGAGCGCGTAAGCTCGCATGCCCGCCGCGTGGTCACCGCGTGACCGTGGTGTTGCCATGCATTCTGGGCAGCCTAGGCATGTCTAGTGGGCTGGGCACTCCCTAGTTAGGTGCTAGGAAGAAAATTACAACATAAGATTCTCATGAGGAGACCGAACTATGCTCAAAGATGAATTACCAGCCAAGTGTTTGATTAGCGGTACGGGAAATGCACATGGCCGATGGGTGTGTGTTTTGGCCGAGGATGATTATCTACTAAGAAGAATGTCTTCACAAATTTTCAGCTCAAAAGGAGGATCCTAGGTGGTACTTCCTTCACAATGCTTCTAGGTGGACAAAAACTTTAGAAATTCACAGAGGAAGATTTACTGGGAAAATGGAGCTTAATTTTGTCATGAGGCAATGATTTGGATAGGAAATAGTGCCCAAAATTTTTGAGGGCAATCAAGAATATATAAATAGCACTTCCTTCACAAAGTGTTTTTCTGAATAGAATAGGAAAATGAATATTGTTGAATTATTTTTGAACTAGGCAAGGAAGGTTTTGTACATATTTGACAAAGATATGACCCAAAGAATTTATGAGATTTTTTTGGGAATTTTGGGAATGACAGAAATATAGGTTGCTTCACAACCTAGGGCAAAAACTGACACATGGACATGACACATAGGCAAAAATGATGAGGTGGTGCCTAGTCATAGCAACCCACCACAATTTACAAGGTTATGACCATCTATATTGGTCGTGATCAGCTAGAAATAAGGCAGCGGACCAGTGCTATCTGCTTTATGACCATTTCGTGTAAGGAAATTACGACCTTTCTGACCAAAATGGTCGTTATAGTTTAGGGTTTGGAGCCCCCCGAACAGCTTTTGGCCAATTGGTCTGAAATGGTCATAGATCTATGACCAATTCTTCCAGGGTCACTGACAGAAGGTCACTAATTGACATATTTCTTGTAGTGTATTTCCACCACCGCAACCTTCTGTAGCCTTTTCCGGAGCTCCGCCGGAGGGGGCATTGATCACGGAGGGCCTCTACATCAACTCCATGGCCCCTCCGATGATGTGTGAGTAGTTTACTTCAGACCTTCGGGACCATAGTTAGTAGCTAGATGGCATCTTCTCTCTCTTTCTCAATATAAAGTTCTCCTCGATCTTCTTGGAGATCTATTAGATGTAACTCTTTTTGCGGTGTGTTTGTCGAGATCCGATGAATTGTGGGGTTATGATCAAGTATATCTATGAACAATATTTGATTCTTCTCTGAAATAATTTATGCATGATTGGTTATCTTTGCAAGTCTCTTCGAATTATCAATTTGGTTTGGCCTACTAGATTGATCTTTCTTGCAATGGGAGAAGTGCTTAGCTTTGGGTTCAATCTTGCGGTGCTCGATCCCAGTGACAGAAAGGGAAACGA
This sequence comes from Triticum dicoccoides, assembly GCF_002162155.2. Taxonomy (NCBI): domain Eukaryota; kingdom Viridiplantae; phylum Streptophyta; class Magnoliopsida; order Poales; family Poaceae; genus Triticum; species Triticum dicoccoides. Next base: position 728,462,559 of record NC_041382.1, on the reverse strand, counting down.
CACGTATTGTATTGTTGCCATCGAGGATAAAAAGATGGGGTTTATATCATATTGCTTGAGTTTATCCCTCTACATCATGTCATCTTACCTAAGGCGTTATTATGTTCTTATGAACTTAATACTCTAGATGCATGCTGGATAGCGGTCGATGTGGGGAGTAATAGTAGTAGATGCAGGCAGGAGTCGGTCTACTTGTCACGGACGTGATGCCAATATACATGAGCATGCCTAGATATTCTCATAATTATTCGCTTTTCTATCAATTGCTCGATAGTAATTCGTTCACCCACTATAATACTTATGCTATCTTGGGAGAAGCCACTAGTGAAACCTATGGCCCTCAGGTCTATTTTCCATCATATAAGTTTCCAATCTATTTTTACTTTGGAATCTTTACCTTCAATCTATATCATAAAAATACCAAAAATATTTATCTTACCATTATTATCTCTATCAGATCTCACTCTCGTAAGTGTCCGTGAAGGGATTGACAACCCCTTTATCACATTGGTTGCGAGGTTCTTATTTGTTTGTGTAGGTACGAGGGACTTGCGTGTGGCCTCCTACTGGATTGATACCTTGGTTCTCAAAAACTGAGGGAAATACTTACGCTACTTTGCTGCATCACCCTTTCCTCTTCAAGGGAAAACCAATGCAGTGCTCAAGAGGTAGCAAGAAGGATTTCTGGTGCTGTTGCCGGGGAGTATACGCACAAGTCAAGACATACCAAGTACCCATCACAAATTCTTATCCCTCGCATTACATTATTTTCCATTTGCCTCTCGTTTTCCTCTCCCCCACTTCACCCTTGCCGGTTTATTCGCCCTCTTTTCCGTTCGCCTCTTTTTCCTTCCCGCCTTCTGTGTGCTTGTTATTTTTGCTATTTGTTTCCTTCATGTCTGAAACTTGGGAGGTTATCATTGATAAGGATAATCAGATGGAAAACTTTGATGCTATTGATGATCCTCTTGAAAATTCCACTATTTTACACACTAAAAGGTTTCAGATTGGTAGCGGCAATATTATTGGGAAGGGAGTTATTCAAGATTTCTTTACTTGTGCCGGTGCTTTGACCACCATGAGCGGATATATCCTTCATAAAACTAGTAGTCTCGCGGATGCTATATCTTAGCTCATAGTTGAACTTGAAAGACAATTTTTACATATGCATCCTTCCATACAAAGGATTTTTCTAGAATGTTCTAATATTGAACATTCTTCTGTTAAGCGAGCAGCAACCATCTTCTTAGCTCATGAGTTCAGATTTATAATAAAAGAAGCCAATGAAATTTTTGGGCATTATAGGGTGGATGCTGGCCGTCCTCCCATAGAAGCAATCCTGTTTATCAAGAAGACATTATGTGTTTACGATCTCTAGATCATGTTGCTTTTAATGAAAACCTTAGAAAAAAGGTTCCTACCGATGTTCTTGTTAATAGGATCTCTGAACTTAATGATAATTTTGCTATCCAGAACAATGGGCTAGGATTTTCCCTTGAACAAAAGCTCATGACTTTTTGCCAAAAGAATGGTTATAATGATGAATTGGTTGTGCAATATGAGGGGCCAAAGGAGGAACCAACACCTCCCGAGCTTGATCTTGGGGACTTTTGTCCCATTAAATTTAGCCCTTTTGATTGCTTTTACTTGCCACAAAGAAAGCTTGCTGCTGAACATAGGGAGTATGAGATGAGTTTTCGTGATTTACCTTATCATTATCATGGTAATACCTAGATCTATCCTTGCTTTTATGCTTAGCCAGGGGCGTTAAACGATAGCGCTTGTTGGGAGGCAACCCAATTTTATTTTTGTTTCTTGCTTTTTGATTCTGTTTAGTAATAAATAATTCATCTATCCTCTGTTTTGATGTGGTTTTATGCTTTTAATTAGTGTTTGTGCCAAGTAGAACCTTTGGGAAGACTTGGGGAAAGTCTTTGCGTTCTTGCTATAAAAAAACAGAAACCTTAGCGCTCACGAGATATGCTGCCATTTTTTATTGGAGAGTGCTATTTAGTTAACTATTTTTGAAGATGATTAATAGATAAATTACTCACGTCCAGCAATTTATTTTAGAATTTTTGGGGTTCCATAAGTATTCGAAACCGACAGATTACTACAGACTGTTCTGTTTTTGACAGATTCTGTTTTTCGTGTGTTGTTTGCTTATTTTGATGAATCTATGGATAGTAATAGAGCTTATGAACCATAGAAAAGTTGAAATGGAGTAGGTTTAACACCAATATAAATAAATAATTAGTTCATTACAGTACCTTGAAGTGGTGGTTTGTTTTCTTTTACTAACGGAGCTCACGAGATTTTCTTTTAAGTTTTGTGTTGTGAAGTTTTCAAGTTTTGGGTAAAGATTTGATGGATTATGGAACAAGGAGTGGCAAGAGCCTAAGCTTGGGGATGCCCAAGGCACCCCAAAGTAAAATCCAAGGACAACCAAAAGCCTAAGCTTGGGGATGCCTCGGAAGGCATCCCCTCTTTCGTCTTCGCCCATCGGTAACTTTACTTGGAGCAATATTTTTATTCACCACATGATATGTGTTTTTCTTGGAGCGTCTTGTATGATTTAAGTATTTGCCTTTTAGTTTACCACATGATTGGAGCGTATTATATGAATTTACACACCTTTTGAGAGAGGCACACATGAATTGGAATTTATTAGAATACTCTATGTGCTTCACTTATATCTTTTGAGTTGGATAATTTTTGCTCTAGCACTTCGCTTATATCTTTAGAGCACGGCGGTGGTTCTATTTTATAGAATTAATTGATCTATCATGCTTCACTTATATCATTTTGAGAGTCCTTTAGAACAGCATGGTAATTCACTTTGGTTATAAATCTTAAATGCTAAGAGAAGTTGGATGCTTGATATATTGTTTTGAGATACAAAGGTGGTAATATTAGAGGTATGCTAGTTGAGTAATTGTGAAATTGATGAATACTTGTGTTGAAGTTGGCAAGTCCCATAGCATGCACGTATTGTAAACATTGTGTGACAAATTTGAATCATGGGGTGTTGTTTGATTGCTTTCCTTATGAGTGGCGGTCGAGGACGAGCGATGGTCTTTTCCTACCAATCTATCCCCCTAGGAACATGCGCGTAGTGCTTGGTTTTGATGACTTGTAGATTTTTGCAATAAGTATGTGAGTTCTTTATGACTAATGTTGAGTCCATGGATTATACGCACTCTCACCCTTCCATCATTGCTAGCCTCTTCGGTACCGTGCATTGCCCTTTCTCACCTTGAGAGTTGGTGCAAACTTCGCCAGTGCATCCAAACCCCGTGATATGATACACTCTATCACACATAAGCCTCCTTATATCTTCCTCAAAACAGCCACCATACCTACCTATTATGGCATTTCCATAGACATTCCGAGATATATTGCCAAGCAACTTTCCATCGTTCCATTTATTATGACACGCATCATCATTGTCATATTGCTTTGCATGATCATGTAGTTGACATCGTATTTGTGGCAAAGCCACCTTGCTCAAATTTTCATACATGTCACTCTTGATTCATCGCAATCCCGGTACACCGCCGGAGGCATTCACATAGAGTCATATTTTGTTCTAAGTATCAAGTTGTAATTCTTGAGTTGTAAGTAAATAAAAGTGTGATGATCATCATTAGAGCATTATCCCATGTGAGGAAAGGATGATCGAGACTATGATTCCCCCACAAGTCGGGATGAGACTCCGGACGAAAAAAACAGGCCATAAAAAAGCACCAAACAAAATAAAGAGAGAAAAAGAGAGAAGGGACAATGTTACTATCCTTTTCCACACTTGTGCTTCAAAGTAGCACCATGATCTTCATGATAGAGAGTCTCTTATTTTGTCACTTTCATATACTAGTGGGAATTTTTCATTATGGAACTTGGCTTGTATATTCCAATGATGGGCTTCCTCAAATGACCTAGGTCTTCGTGAGCAAGCAAGTTGGATGCACACACACACACACTTAGTTTCTTTGATGAGCTTTCATATATTTATAGCTCTAGTGCATCCGTTGCATGGCAATCCCTACTCCTTGCATTGACATCAATCGGTGGGCATCTCCATAGCCCATTGATTAGCTGTGTCAATGTGAGACTTTCTCCCTTTTTGTCTTCTCACACAACCTCAATCATCATATTCTATTCCACCCATAGTGCTATGTCCATGGCTCGCGCTCATATATTGCATAAAAGTTGAAAGAGTTTGAAAAGGCTAAGTATGAAACAATTGCTTGGCTTGTCATCGGGGTTGTGCATGATGGGAGCATTTTGTGTGATGAAAATGAAGCATGGCCAAACTATATGATTTTGTAGGGATACGTTTTCTTTGGCTATGATATTTTGATAAGACATAATTGCTTGATCAGCATACTTGGAGTATTACTATTTTTTTGTCAACAATAAACTTTTATCTTGAATCTTTCGGATCTGAATATTCATGCCACAATAGAGAAAAATACATTGAAGAACATGCTACAAAGCATTCCACATCAGAAATTCTGTTTTTATCATTTACCTACTCGAGGACGAGCAGGAATTAAGCTTGGGGATGCTTGATACGTCTCCCATGTATCTATAATTTTTTATTGTTCCATGCTATTATATTATCTGTTTCGGATGTTAATGGGCTTTATTTTACACTTTTATATTATTTTTGGGACTAACCTCTTAACCCAAGGCCCAGTGCAAATTGCTGTTTTTTGCCTATTTCAGTGTTTCACAGAAAAGGAATATCAAACGGAGTCCAAACGGAATGAAAATTTCGGGAGCGTGATTTTTGGAACAAACGTGATCCAAAGGACTTGGAGTGGACGTCAAGAAACGGATGATGAGTCCACGAGGCAGGGGGCGCGCCCTCCCCCTCGCGGGCCCCTCGTGGCTCAACCGACCTACTTTTTCCTCCTATATATGTTCACATACCCCGAAAACATCCAAGAGCACCACGAAACCCTATTTCCACCGCCGCAACCTTCTGTACCCAAGAGATCCTGTCGGTGTTCTGGGAATGGGGGTCCCCAGACTTGCCTGCCTGCGGCCTGCGGCGTGGCTCAAAGGGGGCCCAGCACGGCCCGTCTTCATCAACACAGACCCAAGACCCTCGCGAGGGGCCAAGCCTCGCGGGGCGGACGACACGGAGCTTCCTCAGGCACGGCCTCATCAGGCTGGCTCACGAGGAGGCAGAGAGATCAAGGCGGGGTACCTCACGGGGTGCCCGTGACGCAAGCCATGATGACCAAAGGCACCAGGCGGGCGCCAGCCGCGCAGTGTCCTCCTTTCCTCTTTGGTGCAAAGGGAGCAAGCGCAGGCGAGATCATCAAGCAAAGGCACCTGTTTCGGTGCAACGAGAACAAGACCAGTCCAACGGCAGGGAGGAAGTCATTGTGGAGCCCAAGCCAGCGTCACCACCAGAGCCTTTGGCAGGCGAGGACCAACTTTAGTCAGGATAAGTGTACCAGATGTTCCCCTTCAAAATGGCTAATTGTTGGTGCCCTTCCCGCTCAATATTTGGGAAGAGGCCCAGGGCCTTTTCCTATAAATAGGACTAGCCACCCACAGGGTAGGGGGGATCGTAATCAAGAGATTGAGATCGAAATCAGAGAGAGAATCAAGAAGAGAGAGAGAGAGAGAGAGAGAGAGAGAGAGAGAGAGAGAGAGAGAGAAGGGTGACTGAACTCCTCCTAGCAGTTCATCCCCCCAGCCAAGAACAGACCCTCGCGAGGCTGTTCTTCCTTGTATTGCTCATCATCATCAGCCCAAGAGGCAATCCACCACACCACACACTGGAGTAGGGTATTACACCACAACGGTGGCCCGAACTAGTATAAACCCTGTGTCTCTTGTGTTGTTCTTTCCATAGCTTAGATCTTAGCGAGGCAGAGTGGTGCAGGTAGGTAGAAGGCGAAATCTCCGCGCACACCCCAGTGTTCGAACCTCAAGGGTCTGCCGGAACCCAAAATCCGACATTTGGCGCGCCAGGTAGGGGTGCGCCGGAATTCGTCTTCCACCACCCCGTTCTCCTCCGACCATCGCGTCCATGTCTGATGCTCGTCGGGCCCTCGCCGAGCGCCGGGCCGCTCTCGCTTCCCGCGTTGCTCAGACGGCTCCTGTCGGCGGGCATCCTCGCCGTTCCCCGTCACCTGCCGTTAACGCCACCACCAGCCCGGCGGCGGATGAGCAGCAAGCGTCGTCTCAGCATCCGTCCATGCGGCAAGACGGCCGCACCGCTACTCCCTCGCTCACCCCAGCTGGTTCTTCGTCCCACGAGCTCCGCGCACCCATGGAGGCTCGAGCTGTGCTCATCACAGAAAACGAGCTCCTGTGCTACCATCCCGTCAACGACGTCTACGAAGAATGGCTCGACCGCGTCGCCGAGCTCGTCCGCGCCGCAGGGGGCTCTCCTGCACCGTCCGTTCCGCTGCACCGCACCCCGCCCCGCGCGGGCGATGAAGCTCCGGCGGCGCCCCCGTCGCCTCCTCCTCAAGAAGGCGTCATGGCTCCAAGGCGCGTGGCCCCTGGGCGGAACCCACTCCGTCAGGTGCCAGCGCGGCAAGAGCAGAGCTGCCAAGAAGTCCCTCGACCACAAGAAGCTGCCGGGCGCTCCCTGCTCTAGCACGTCGCGACCATGCTTCTGCTCCCGCACATCAAGACCCCGCGCTGCTCCCAGCTACAGCGCATGGGGACATGCAAGACCAAGCTCTCCACCACCCAAGGCCTCCCGTGGCCACAGTAGGCTGCCGTGCCTTCACCACCGAGCTATGCAGCGTCACATGGCCCGGCAAGTTCAAGCCAGACCTGCCTCCTCGTTACGATGGCACGGCCGACCCTGCAGAAGTACATCTAGCACTTCAACAACACATGCCTCAAGATTCCCAAGGTGACCGAGGAGGCCATCATCTCAGCCTTCTCCGACGGCGTGCGTGATGTCAAGATGAAGGAGGAGCTGACGATGCATGAAGACCTGTGCACTTCCTTGGAGTTGTTCAACTTGGCAACCAAGTGCGCCAGGGCTGAGGAAGGGCGTCTCTCCCTCCTCGAGCTGCCTGCTGCAGACCCAGAAGAGAAGAAGCCCAAGGCCAAGGATGTGAAGCGCAAGGGGGCTGCCGTGCTCGCGGCAGAAGCAGACACCAAGCGGGGCAGAGATCAGCCCGAACCTTCCAAGGGCAGTCGGTACTGTGTGTACCACGACCTCCACACCCACAACACCAACGAATGTCAAGAGCTCCGAGCCGTGCAAGAAGGAAGGATCGGCCGTCGCCCCGACCGCGGTGACCGGGGCTACGGTCGCGGAGGAGGAAGGAACGCAGGACACTGGGAAGACCGCTGCCCGCGCCAAGGGTGGCGCAATCAACCTCGCAAGGATCGCTTGCAAGACCCGCCTCGTGAGGGAGACTGGAGGGATCAGCCTCGCGAGGATCGCCCGCAAGGCAACGCAGGCCTCCCTCCGCCGCCGCTGTAGACAAGGAGAAACGAGGATCGCCATCAGGATGAGGGGGCTGGGGGCTTCCAGGAGCCGCGCGCGGTCGCCTGCATCCTAGGCGGGGCTCAAGCCCCAGCCTCTCAACGCATCTTCAAGCAGTTCGCCCGTGAAGTGAATGCAGTCCTCCCCAAGCTGGAAGCCACGTGCCCTCTCAGGTGGTCGGCGTGTGCCATCACGTTCAGCTCAGCAGATCAGCTCAAGTGTGCGGCCACAGCCGGAGTCCTCCCGATGCTTTGTTCCCCAATCATCAACAATGTGGTGGTCACCAGGACCCTCATCGATGGCGGGGCAGGACTCAACGTCCTGTCCGTGGAAACATTTAACAATCTCCAAGTGCCCTACAACCAGCTTCAGCCAACCAAGCCTTTCTCCAGAGTCACCGACGGCTCCACGGTCCCGATTGGGCAGGTCCACCTCCCCGTCACCTTCGGGGCACGCGACAACTACCGCACCGAGCTCATCAACTTCGACGTCGCTCACATTCGCCTGCCGTACAACGCCATCCTTGGGTACCTAGCGCTGGCCAAGTTCATGGCCGTAACTCACCACAGCTACAACGTCCTCAATATGCCAGGAAGTGGTGGAGTCATCACGGTGCCCTGTGAAGAGAAGGACACGGTGTGTTCCCTGGAACGAGCCTTCCAGGCCGCATCACTGGAAGACCCGAATCGCGGAAGCAGGAGGCTTCCCGAGACCGCCCCCAAGAAGAAGAAGACATCGTCCGGCCCGGCCCCTCAGGAGGCAGGCCCCTCAGGGCCCACGCCTGCCCAGGGGGAACCTCCTTCCATCACATAGGAAAGTGCGCCCGGCGCCCTCCTCAGGCAGGGCTCGAGGGCTCTCCCCTGGAGGGCCACCGACCTGGCTAAGGTCACGGGGGAGGCGCTTGGGCACCACATGGAGGCGTGTTTCGAAGCACATTTCCCTCAAGAAGGAGTAAGGCAAGGAGAGCCAGACCCTCAGGAGTTCGTCAGCAAGGCCATTCAGGAGCTACAGGAGTCAAGAGTCATGAAAGGTGGCCGCCGCCTACCAGCTGTGGCTCCCCATCCAGGCGAGGATGGTGGGCTGGGCGTCTGCATCGACATACCAGGGCTCAATCGAGTCGCCTCTCTGGAGCGCCTCTGGCCCTCGCGAGTGGGGAGCTGCGAAGGTCCACCCCACAGCTATGTTCGCATGCCTTACGGCTTGCCGAACGCGGCTACCACGTACCAGCGCCTCATGAGGGGCATCGTGGAGGCTCAAGAGGCCAGGCGTTCCGTAGCCCTGGCGGAGATGGAGATGGTCCGCGAAGAGCCACCAGCGCCTCCGGAGCCTCCCGAGGCCCCTGGGCCTGGGGGCTCGTGAGGATCGGCTTCCGCAGCCCACCGAGTCTGCTACACCAACACTCCTTCGTCCTCAACATCATCAGGTGACATCTTTCAAGTTTCATTTCCAGCTGGGGGCACCCCCCAGGGCTGCATTATTCCCAGGCCGCGTGGGTCCATCCTTGCGGCATGTATCCCTTTTATTTCATGTTGTTAGCTTACCTTGTTTGGGGTGCCCCTCGGGCTGCATCATCCCCCAAGTCGCTCGGGCCAGACCCAGCGGCATGTATCCCTTTTGCGTTTATTTCCGGCTATGCGTTTGACCCACCATGCTTGATTATTTGATGCCTGTCCACAGCACCTCTTCTTCTCCATGTCGACCACTTGCACGTTAAAGGGGGGGGTACCTGAGCATCGTGACTCAAGGCTCTTACTGGCTCTCCAGCCCTCACCCTCTGGCCTTGTCCACGACATCGCGACCTGGCATACCAGCGACGGCTGAGACCAACTCGAGGGTCGGGACCCAAGGACGTAGAGTGCCGGCATCTAACCAAATTTGCAGGGACACATCACAAGATAAGGCACAGTGACAGGCGCAACCCGCCTAGAGGTAGGGCCCCATGAGTCCCGCGCTGGCTCACGGGTGCCCAGATACACCTCGCCAGGCCCTACCGTGCCAGCCACGTGTCAGGGTGGGGCTGTACACGCCCCGGGGGCTCCTCCTGGAGGGGAGCCCCCTCCCACGTACCAGTGGAAGCGCCATGCTCCGTGCTGGCTGATGACACTGCCGAGGAGCGGCTATGCCCGTACACATACGGAAGCGCTATGCTCCGCGCTGGTGATAAACAACTGAGGGCGGCCCCCGGGCCGCATCAACCTCAGGGAGCCTAGAGCTCAGTGTCTAGCCTCATCGTAACGCCTCCCCTCGGGAGTGCCGCGCGAGGGGGCTGGGCACGGGGGCTGCGCCTGGGTCACGCCCAGACGCACGCCACCCAGCCAGGCCCCCCGGGCCTGGTTTGTTGCGCGTCTCTCCCTGAGCGGAGCGAAGGTACGAAGGCCGTTTGAGCGTCAAGGGGGACTCCTGAGCATCGCGACTCAGGAGCCTAACTGGTCGCGTAGCCCCTCACTCCTTAGTTCCGAAAGGCTAATGGTGGTTGAGGTCTGCGCGCGGCCGGGCTCTGCAGACGTAGAACGGTAGATCCACCCACATCACACCTCCCTACTTGTTGTTCGTGCGCCAAGGGGGACTCCTGAGCATCGCGACTCAGAAGCCTAACTTGTCACGTAGCCCCTCACTCCTTGGTCCCGTCCTGGTTTCCGGTCGGGGCTAACGGCGGCTGAGGTATGCGCGGAGCCGGGCTCTGCCGGCGTAGAACATAAGCAAGTAGGAAGGAAAAGGGTAAATTTCAAGGAATTCAAAAGCAAATATTACAGTCCACACTGTTATCTCAATGCCAAACACAAGTTTAAACGCCTCCCCGAGGCATGATACATGTGCAGGAATTAAAGGCAGGAAAGGAGCCACAACGGAGTCACTTGTCAGCAGTGGAGCAGCGCGGAGTGGGTTCGCCTCATGGAGCAGCGGGGTCGGCAGCGCCTTGCTTCGGTTTGGTGCTGAAGGCCCGGAACTTCCCCATTAGAGCCTCCGCGCGACCCTTCACGGCCTTGGCAGCGGCAGCGGCACGCTCGCCGCTTACTGGCTCCAGCAGGCTGTCGAGGTCGACACCGGGATCACGAAGGTAGATGTGGGTGAGGACCCGCGTCAGCACTGCAGAAGATAGGACACGCGCCTCGGCCTCGGCCGTGGGGCCAAGGCCAAGGGCGACATCTTCAAGAGCGCGAACCAGGAAGGGAAGCAGCTTGGCGGGGCCGTCCTCGGCGCTAGCCAGCGGGCTCTCCAGGCCGCTGTTGTAAAGCATCCTCAGCGAGGAGCGAGCCTTCGCCTCCATCTCTGCGAAGGCCACACGGTCCTCGGCAAGAACCTGGGCCTTGTCGTCCAACTCGACCTTCCTCGCCCCCAACTCCTGCTCCAGCGCGCCTAGGCGGTCGCGGCGCTTCCTGAGCTTGGCCTCCCGGCCCTCGACGGCCGCCTCGCAAGCCTTCACGCCTTCTTCCTGCTCTTGGCAAAGGCGGACCTCTTTCGCGAGCTAGTCCCACAGGCCTTGCAGCTCGTCCTCTAGCGCCTTGCAGCGACCACGGACGTCGACCACCTCCCCCAGGGCTACGTCACGAGCAGCCTTCGCCTCAAGGACGACCTGCCTCTCCTCATCGCAATCCGTCGAGGCCTGGACCAGCGCCGCCCGAATCGAAGCGTCAGAGCGAATCCATCCTGAAGCCAGCTCCAAGCGCCCGGCCACCAAGCGAGGGTCCGCGCCAAGAAGATCCTGCCGCAGCCGGTCCAGCTCAGCAGCAGCACAATCTAGAATGGCAGGAGAAGTCGGAGAGACAGCAGTCGGTGGAGTAGGAGGAGAAAGCGGCAGCGCGACCACAACATCCTGAGGCGGAGCCTGCTGCGCCCCAACGGCTGTAGTGGCGGCAGCAGGCAAAGGCACCTCGGGAGTCACTTGGGCCATGGGGGCAGAGCTCGCCCCAGCCGGCTCAGCCAGGCCTCGCAAGGACGATCGGGCAGGAGAAGCCCGTGCGTCGCGGTCACCTTCCTTCGCGGGCAGAGGCGCTGCCACGGATGGAACCTCAGGAGCTCCCTTCGGCTTCTTTGCGGCGGGCGCCAGCCTATCCAAGAGATGCGGACGTCAAGCCTCAGAAGCAGAACAAGAAATAAAGACAAGAATCAAGCGCTTACGGACTGTCGCCAGTGAGCTCAAGCGGCCTCCAGCCAAATTTGAAGCCTGGAAGCCGGCTAGAAGTGTCAACCTCGGGAAGCTTGGAAGCGGAAGGCACGTCTGCAGTCCGCCTCGGAGCTGGGGCAGACCCGCGGGAGATCAGCCCGATCCTGTCTTTCTTCGGGATCGGGGGCAAGCTCCCGCAGTCCTGCTCGTCATCATCCTCATCGTCATCGCTCGGAGAGAGGCGGAGAACGCGGGACCTGCGCTGGGGGAGGGGAGCCCTCGACTCTCTGTCAGTCGCCTCGGAGTCAGGCCCTTTTTCCCGCTCCCCTCCTTCCTCCTCTTCGCTGGAGTCATCGGAGGACACGTCCACCGATTCCTCGGGAGTTTCCATGGGCACGGGCCCGTCCCCGTTGAAGGCCGCGGGGCTCGGATGGGGCCTCCACATCGGAAGTGAGTACTGCCGAAGCGGAGCCAGCTGGTGCTCCAGGAATTCCCTCAGCAGCGACGCGCCGGTCAGTTTCGCTGCTGCCATGTTGGCCGGCCTTAGATCCGCGTCCATCTTCTCCAACACCAGCTTCACGCGGGGGTCCGCGAGCTACACTCGACCGCAATCGTTGGAGCTCGTGGGTTGCTCTGTGGGCAAGATCAGCCGAGGGTGGATGCGCCCAGCATCTGCCAAGACCCACTTGCTCCTGAAGCCCTCAATCCTTTTCCCGGGGTTCGAAATGGCAATGGCGTACGCGATGAAGCTCGCGCACGCGGAAGCAGGACCGCGAGAGGTCCGGAGGTAGAAGTAGTGGCGCAGCAAGGCCACTAAAGGCTGCACCCCTACATGAGCCTCGCAGTAATAGGCGAAGATTGCCAGGAAAAGGACGGAGTTGGGGTGGAGATGCAGAGCCTGTAGCTTATAATGGCGGAGGACAGAGAAGAAGAACTCGGAGAAGGGAGGCACCAGGCCAGCAGCAATGGCGCTTACAAAGAACGGATAGAAGGTGCTCCCTTGGCCCTAAGGGGTGGCGGAGACAGCCTTGAACACCTTCGCCCTGTCGATGCCCTGCGCCGCCGCCATCCGGCACAACCGGGCGAGGATCGCCTCCGACACGTTCGGCGAGTCCAGGGCAGACGAGTACCAAGCTCCGGCCGGGGACTGACGAGGCGCCATGGCTTCCTAGGTCACGCGGTCGGAGTAGATCTGGAAATTTTGGAGGAAGGAAGGAGAGGCGCAAGAAAGGGGATCTGAGCACCAACCGGAGAAAGTAAAAAAAGCAAAGCCTAGGCAGATGCCACTCCCTTATCAACTCGCGCGGTTACTGAGGCGCCCACGTCCAGTCAACCGCCACGCGACGCCCAAGGCCGCAGGCTGTTAGGGCCCGCGGCGCTTCGCTCTTGCCCTTTCGCCTCCCTGCACGGCCAAGTCCGGGCGCGCCTTGGGCCTAGGGGCTACTGTCGGTGTTCTGGGAACGGGGGTCCCCAGACTTGCCTGCCTGCGGCCTGCGGCGTGGCTCAAAGGGGGCCCAGCACGGCCCATCTTCATCAACACAGACCCAAGACCCTTGTGAGGGGCCAAGCCTCGCGGGGCGGACGACACGGAGCTTCCTCAGGCACGGCCTCATCAGGCTGGCTCGCGAGGAGGCGGAGAGATCAAGGCGGGGTACCTCACGGGGTGCCCATGACGCAAGCCATGACGACCAAAGGCGCCAGGCGGGTGCCAGCCGCGCAGTGTCCTCCTTTCCTCTTTGGTGCAAAGGGAGCAAGCGCAGGCGAGAGCATCAAGCAAAGGCACCCGTTTCGGTGCAACGAGACCAAGACCAGTCCAACGGCAGGGAGGAAGTCATGATGGAGCCCAAGCCAGCGTCACCACCAGAGCCTTTGGCAGGCGAGGACCAACTTTAGTCAGGATAAGTGTACCAGATGTTCCCCTTCAAAATGGCCAATTGTTGGCGCCCTTCCCGCTCAATATTTGGGAAGAGGCCCAGGGCCTTTGCCTATAAATAGGACTAGCCACCCACAGGGTAGGGGGGATCGTAATCAAGAGATCAAGATCAAAATCAGAGAGAGAATCGAGAAGACAGAGAGAGAGAGAGAAGGGTGACTGAACTCCTCCTAGAAGTTCATCCCCCCAGCCAAGAACAGACCCTCGCGAGGCTGTTCTTCCTTGTATTGCTCATCATCATCAGCCCAAGAGGCAATCCACCACACCACACACTGGAGTAGGGTATTACACCACAACGGTGGCCCGAACCAGTATAAACCCTGTGTCTCTTGTGCTGTTCTTTCCATAGCTTAGATCTTAGCGAGGCGGAGGGGTGCAGGTAGGTAGAAGGCTAAATCTCTGCGCGCACCCCAGTGTTCGAACCTCAAGGGTCTGCCGGAACCTGAAATACGACAGATCCCATCTTGGGGCCTTTTCCGGAGCTCCACCGGAGGGGGCATTTATCACGGAGGGCCCCTACATCAACTCCATGGCCCCTCCGATGATGTGTGAGTAGTTTACTTCAGACCTTCGGGCCCATTGTTAGTAGCTAGATGGCTTCTTCTCTATCTTTGAATCTCAATACAAAGTTCTCCTCGATCTTCTTGGAGATCTATTCGATGTAACTCTTTTTGCGGTGTGTTTGTCGAGATCCGATGAATTGTTGGTTTATGATCAAGTCTATCTATGAACAAAATTTGATTCTTCCTTGAAATCTTTTATGCATGATTGGTTATCTTTGCAAGTCTCTTAGAATTATCAGTTTGGTTTGGCCTACTAGATTGATCTTTCTCGCAATGGGAGAAGTGTTTAGCTTTGGATTCAATCTTGCGGTGCTCAATCCCAGTGACAGAAAGGGAAATGTCACGTATTGTATTGTTGCCATCGAGGATAAAAAGATGGGGTTTATATCATATTTCTTGAGTTTATCCCTCTACATCATGTCATCTTACCTAAGGCATTACTCTATTCTTATGAACTTAATACTCTAGATGCTTGCTGGATAGCGGTCGATATGTGGAGTAATAGTAGTAGATGCAGGCAGGAGTCAGTCTACTTGTCACGGACGTGATGCTTATATACATGATCATGCCTAGATATTCTCATAATTATTCGCTTTTCTATCAACTAGCACACATGCCCGTGCGTTGCAATGGGATAATAAAAGTACATGTCTCTAGCTCAATATAAGAATGGATCAAGACCCCCACATGCTCATATTCTCTAGTTCAGCATGGCACCCTTTAATTAGAGCCGAACCAGTAGATTATGTTGTATTGGCACGTGCCCACAATTTCTTTGAATTACAATTAACCTGCATATTCTCTTTTTATTGGCATATGGAAGCTATCACCGTTAATAATTTATGGCACCCCTTATTCTGAACAAGCCGACTTAGCTCGATGTGCCAGATGCGGAGCAGGTCCAGGATGGAAGTGATCGAACTCACGACCTTAAAGACCAGACCACATGTTCCTAGCCACTCAAACAAACACGTCCTACTATGGTCAGCGTGAACATTAAAGAATATAATGCAACGTCCGCTTCAAAATATTTTTATTTATATTTTAATCTTTTCAGACATTGATTACTATCAACTGCCAAATATACTTGGCAACATGAACAATTTTCCAAATTACGAACATTTTTTTGAAAATTCCGTACATTTCAAAAACACGAACAAAATTTTGAAGGGAACATTTGTTGAAATTCACAAACATTTCTTAAAAGCATGAAGATTTTATAAAGTATGATATTTTTTAATTTGTTTACAATTTTGGAAAATGGGAACATATTTTGAACATATAGTAGAAATTTAGAAAATGTGTCTTTTATTGCAAAAAACATTTTCAACTTTCTCAACATATCACTAAAAGAAGAATATTTTTCAACTTTTTAACATTTTCTAAATCTTCAACAAATTCGTAAAAACACAAATATTTTTTCAAAAAATTGGAATAATTTTTAAAATTCGGAATGACAAAAATATTAAAATTTTAATCATTTTTTATAATGAACACAATTTTGGAATTCATAACATGAATTTCCGAATATAATTGGCAACGTGAAAAATCTTCCAAATTACGAACAATTTTTTTGAAAATTCCATAGATTTTAAGACAAGTATAGAACAAAAAATTTGAACGGAACATTTCTGGAAATTCAAATAAATTTCCTAAAACACGAACATTTACAAACAAGACGATTATTTTTGAAGTTGTGAACAATTTTTGAAAACGGGAATATGTTTTGAAAATTCGGAAGAATTTCGAAAAATGTGTTTCTTTAATGCAAATATTATTTTCAATTTTTGCACATATCACTAAAACAAAATATTTTTCAAATTTGGAACATTTGTCAAATGACTTATTGTAAATCTTGGTTTGTTAAAATAAGAACATTTTTTTAGAAAAATGGGAGTATTTTTCAAATTTTGAACAATTATTGGCATGACAAAAGAAATCCAAACATTTTTTTAGAATAGGAACACAATTTTTAATTGGTAACATTTTACGAAATTTTGAATAAAAATTGAAAAAATTCAAACATTTTTTTAGAATAGGAACACATTTTTTAATTCATAACATTTTACGAAATTTTGAATAAAAATTGAAATTGCAAACATTTTTTGAAAATTTTGAATTTCGGAGAAAAAGTGAAAAGTAGACATAGAATGGGAAAAATAAAAAAACAGGAACTACAAAGAGAAAGAAACAGAAAAAAATTGGAACAAAGCACAAACAGAAATGGGCCGCCGAGTCTTGGGCGCTCTGTGCGTAACTGAAGTATTTGTCGCACTGTGCGGGAAATATGATTATTTTTTGCTGCGTGGGCAGGGAAAACTGGGCTGACTTTACTGGCCCATAGCTCGCGCGGCCCATGCATGTAATTCTGCAAAAATCATTTTTCCTTTGCTAACAGACGACGAAAAAAGTTTAGTACCACCTCGGATAGGAAAAAAATCTTTTAACGATGAACGGATGAAAAAATTGGAGAAACGCACCTTGCTTTATTAGTAGGTATAGATTGCTCGACAGTAATCCGTTCACCCACCATAATACTTATGCTTCTTGAGAGAAGCCACTAGTGAAACCTATGGCCCCCGGGTCTATTTTCCATCATATAAACTTCCAATCTATTTTTACTTTGCAATCTTTACTTTCAATCTATATCATAAAAATACCAAAAATATTCATTTTATCATTATTATCTCTATCAGATCTCACTCTCATAAGTGACCGTGAAGGGATTGACAACCCCTTTATCGTGTTGGTTGCGAGGTTCTTATTTGTTTGTGTAGGTACGAGGGACTTATGTGTGGCGTCCTACTGGATTGATACCTTGGTTCTCAAAAACTGAGGGAAATACTTAAGTTACTTTGCTGCATCACCCTTTCCTCTTCAAGGGAAAAACAACGCAGTGCTCAAGAGGTAGCAAGCCGCCGCCAAGCCATGTTCTTCTTTGAGAGGGCAGATCTGGAGTCCGTTTGGGGCTCCAAAGAGGGGGATCTTCGTTCTTCGTCATCACCAACCCTTCTCCATCGCCAATTCCATGATGCTCCCCACCGGGAGTGAGTAATTCCTTCGTAGGCTCACTGGTCGGTGAGGAGTTGGATGAGATTCATCATGTAATCGAGTTAGTTTTGTTAGGGCTTGATCCCTAGTATCCACTATGTTCTTAGATTGGTGTTGCTATGACTTTGCCATGCTTAATGCTTGTCACTTTGGGCCCGGGTGCCATGATTTCAGATCTAAACCGTTTATGTTATCACCAGTATATCCATATTATAGATCCGATCTTGCAAGTTATAGTCACCTACTATGTGTTATGATTCGGCAACCCCGTAGTGACAATAGTCGGGCCCACTCCCGGCGATGACCGTAGTTTGAGGAGTTCATGTATTCACTATGTGTTAATGCTTTGTTCCGGTTCTCTATTAAAAGGAGGCCTTAATATCCCTTAGTTTCCAATAGGACCCCGCTGCCACGGGAGGGTAGGACAAAAGATGTCATGCAAGTTCTTTCCATAACACGTAGAAAGAACAATATAAGATAAATTCGTAGGCATTGGATTGGTGAATTTTTGGATGATATTCATCATGTGACAGTTATAACCTAGGGCAATACGACACTAGCTCCAGTTCATCGATATAATGTAGGCATGTATTCCGTAAATAGTCATACGTGCTTTATTAAAAGAACTTGCATGACATCTTCTGTCCTACCCTCCCGTGGCAGCGGGGTCCATATTGGAAACTAAGGGATATTGAGGCCTCCTTTTAATAGAGAACCGGAACAAAGCACTAACACATAGTGAATGCATGAACTCCTCAAACTATGATCATCACCGGGAGTGGGCCCGGTTGTTGTCACTCCGGGGTTGCCGGATCATAACACGTAGTAGGTGACTATAACTTGCAAGATCGGATCTAGAACATGGATATAATGATGATAACATAAACGGTTCAGATCTGAAATCATGGCACCCGGGCCCAAAGTGACAAGCATTAAGCATGGCAAAGTCACAACAACATCAATCTAAGAACATAGTGGATACTAGGTATCAAGCCCTAACAAAACTAACTCGATTACATGATGAATCTCATCCAACTCCTCACCGACCAGCAAGCCTACGAAGGAATTACTCACTCCCGATGGGGAGCATCATGGAATTGGTGATGGATAAGGGTTGGTGATGACGAAGAACAAAGATCCCCCTCTCCGGAGCCCCAAACGGACTCCAGATCTGCCCTCCTGAGAAAGAACGGGGCTTGGCGGCGGCTCTGTCTCGTGGATCGCGATAATTCTTTCTCTGTCGGGGGTTGGGTGTGACATATGCTAATGGATGGCTTATCATGGTGGGAGCGAGTAGAACGTCGCCGGTGTCCGAAAGCGGGATGAGGCGTACACATGAACGCCGGCGTTCTTTACCCAGGTTCGGGGCTCTCCTAGGAGATAACGCCCCTAGTCCTGCTCTGCAGGGTCTCCGCATGATCACTAAGGCACAAGTGAATACAAAGGCGCTCCTTGAGCTGTATGCTAGAGGTAGGAGAAGGCGGGGCTAGCTCTCTCCTTCCTCTATGATCTGGTCTAGTTCTAACAGGTTGGGAACCCTTTGCATGGGTGCCCTGGGGGGTTTATATAGGCCTACCCCCAGGGGTACAATGGTAATCCGGACGGGCGTAGGGCCCGGTTGTCAGTCTCTTCGGCCGCCGGCTTGTCTGCCAACTGCTGGGGCCCGCCGCCTGGTTGGATACGGGGCCGACAGGCCGTCCCCGCCGCTCTCGGGTCTTGTCGGCAGCTGATCAATGTTGCCGCGTCTCTGATGAAGCAGGCTTGGTCAAGGGGTCGTGGCTGCAGCTCCGCCGCCTGGCGGGTGATTACTGTAGCCACTCTGCGTCTCGTCTGGTTAATGGCGATTGGGTCCCGAGGAAGGGGCGGGCCGACTCCTAGGGGCCGACCTCCCTCGGGTCCGACTGGTGGGATCGTCGTCGTCTTCCAGGCTCTCGCTGACTAGTGGGGCCCGTCGTCCTTGGGCCGTACCGACAGGCCGTCGTGGGAGCAGGACTCCGTCCGCTTGTGATGATGTCAGGGATGGCATGGCAACAGTGCCGCACCGGGCGGAGATCTCCGCCGTACAACATACTGTGACCACGCCAGCCCCTGGAAAGGGGGAGGGGATGGGCTGTACGGTAGCCATTCCCCGTCCCGTCCCCCTTGATGAGGGCACGGGCTTCGCTGGTGTCGTGGGCCGACTCCTCGGGGCCGACTTCTCTAGAAGCCGCCGAGTAGGATTCGGCCCGTCTTGGCCTTGCCTCTAGGACTCGGCCGTATACGGGCAGCCGACTGTTTCTCCAGCCGGCCCCCAGAAGACGGCTCTTCACCTTGGCATCTTGAGGGGCGCAGTCTGCCCCGATGTCTTGAAAGGTTCTGGGCCTCGGGTTAGCCTACCCGTGGCCCATTACTCCGACAGTAGTCCTCGAAGCTGGTGAGGCATCGCGGATGATCAGTCGAGGAGCCTCAGCAGTTTCTTTCTCCGAGTGCTTGAGGCGGAACCTTGTTCGACTTCCGCCGGGCCAACTGGTAGGAGTCGGACTCGCCAATCTGACTTGTCCAAAATTTTCGAATGCCTCGGCAGGATCAAGGTGGCGTGCTAGCTAGGCTTCCAGGCCGCCGCCCGTCTCGGGCCTGTCACGTGGCGACGAGCAGCCGGGCTAGTCTGCCCACCCACGCGCACGACGGGACACGCCTGCAGGCGGGGCCCGCCACTACCACGCCTTGGCACGCGAGCGGATCCGCTACGGCCCCCGTGGGCGGTTGAGGTTCCCACGGAGTTACCGCGCGCAGTAACTTGCGCGATAAATCTGGGGCATGGGGTAGTGGGCGCAGTAAATCCCATGACCGCCCCCTCAGCTTCGCAGCCCATATGCCTATAAGTAGGTGGATGAGGGGGAGCGGCAGAGCACGCGCGCCCCTCCTCCTCACCGCTTCCTCTTTCTTCTTCCTCTCGCTGCTGCGCGCCAAGCTACGCTGAGCGACGCGGTGATTCGTTCCCGATGAGCTCCTCTTCCACCATCACTCCCCCCGCGGTGCGCTCTGGAGCATGGGATGGCTCCGAAGTTCACGACGACCACGTCTATTTCCTTCGCAAGATGTGGCGGCTGCTCGGCAAGGACTTCATGAGGGTCCACCTCGCGCCGAGGAGGGAAATTTCGTCGGCGCCGGAGGAGGGCGGGTCGTCTTCCGCTCGCATTGCCTGCGCGGCCTTGGCTTGCCGGCGAGCGGCTTCTTCTGCTCCTTCCTTGAATTCTATGGTCTCCAGCCGCACCACCTCACCCCCAACACGGTGGTGCTGCTGTCCGACTTTGTCACCTTGTGCGAAGGCTTCCTCGGCGTCCTCCCCACCATCGATCTCTGGGGGGAGTTCTTCTACTCCAAGCTCGGCACCCACGTTGCAGGCGTGCCGGCCCAGTGCGGTGCGTTCATCGCGGTGCGGAGGTCAGGGGCCAACAACCCGTTTCCCCCCATCACACGGATAAAGTCGGTGAAGATGTGGCACGGTCGTACTTCTACGTGAAGAGCGTCTTCACGAAGGGCGACTGGGTCAACTTGCCGGCTTACACATCCGACCCACCAGCTGGAAGGCAGCCCAACTGGTCGTACCAGGCCAGGACGCTGATGCATGCAGGACCTACCGCCATCGTGCGACTCCGAGTGTTGACACATTCGGAGGGCCTGACCGGGCCCGACTTGCTATCCGCCTTCATGGTGCGCCGAGTGCTCCCGCTCCAGAGCCGCCCTCACATGATCTGCCAGATGAGCGGACATCGGGACCCGAGTCGGCTATGCACCAAGGAGATGCCTCACGCAGAGGTAGCTCACATGGTGAACTACCTTGCGAATTGTGAGCTAATGGAAGAGTGGCGGTTCGGCAAGGAGACGTATTCACGCGCCAATCCCCCGCCTCTTGTAAGTTGTTTTTTCTTTCTTTTTTCTCTGATTCTTTGTTTGTCGAGTCCGTCTTGTCCAGCCTGACCAATCGGCCTTTGAAAAGAGCCCCTTCCTCCAGCCAGCAGCCGGCACTGCGGGGCCGAACCGCGAATTCCTCCCTGACCGGGCGCAGAGCGATGTTGACGACCCTGACTTGGGGGTGGCGGCCTTGGAGGACAACGCCGAGGGAGGAGGCGGCGAAGCAGGCGGCCCGAGGCTCGGAACCAGCTTCGAGGATTGGCCTAATGACGATGCAGGGGAAGTTGCCCGCGCTAGCAGCCAGGAGCCGGCCAGCTAGGCGCGAGCTCTTCTGCCGCGCCGGACACCCAAGTCGCCGCGAAGAAACGTAGGGCCGCGCCGAGCATGTTCGGCAGTCGACCGAAGAAGCCCAAGGGCTCGGCCGTGGCGACCAAGCGGGAAGAAGCGGCCGCGAAGGCCAACCGCTTCTGCGAGGAGGTGAAGACGCCACAGCTGGTTTCTGCGTAAGCACTACCTTCCTTTGCGCCTTCAATTTTTCTTCGTTTGACCTTGTCTGAGTTTCTTTGTTTGTTTCCCTTGGTCTAGGGCTCCCATCTCTCTTGAGAAGATGGTTGCCGCCTCCATCGTCGGGTCGGCGGAGACTTCCGCCACCACTCGGTGGATCAACCCAGTCGCCGACCTCCGGGAGGCGAAGGAGCGGAACGCACGAGAAGTGCGTGAAGAGTGGGAGGCCGCCCGTCGGGAGAAGGCGGAGGCTAAGAAGGCAGAGGCCGCCGCCCTAAAAAAATTAGCGGAGGCCGAGGCCGCCGACGCGGCGAAGAAGCAGGCTGAAGAAGCCGGACACCGCCAGTCGGCGGTTTTCGTCGTCCCTCTGAACTCTGCGCCGCCACCACCGGAGTTCGAGGCGCAGACCGGGGAAGCCGGCGGCGAGCACCCTACCATGGAAAGGGACGGTGGCGACGTTGCCATGCTGGACATCATCGTGCCCCCGCCGCCTCCATCTACGGAGGCTCGAGATAAGCAGCCGGTCGACCCGCCAGCACCACCAGCCAGGAACGGGATGGTGACGGGCCCGACTCCTGGGGTCCGCACACCCCTACGCCGCTGGCTCACGAAGGCGGCATCGGTGCCGCACCCACTGGAGGTCGGCACCGCAAGCTCCTCGATTCCGAACACCGAGACGACCAGCGCCGCGCCCGCTGGGTGGGTGCAGGGAGGCGGAACGGGCCCTCTAAACCAGGCGATTTTGGATGTACAAGCAAAACTCCGCGCTGAGGCCGACGCTCTTAAGCTCTGCAACAAGACTTTCCTGGAGTCGCGAGAGGCCATCCGGGTATACTTCTTGCTTCTTTGCCTTGATTCTTGTACTTCTTTGTGGGGGCGTGCTGGCGCACCCACTGGGTGTAGTCCTCGAGTTTCGGGCCGGCTGCTGAGCAGGCGGCTCGGAACTCAAATTGGCGAGCTCCGAGTACTAAATATCTTTGCTTGTAGGATTATCATAACCTCCGTGTGGTTGCCTTCAACTCCAAGGTCCTGGAGTCAGATCAACGTGCTACCGACTTGTCGGAGAGTCGGAGTAAGTCTCCTTCTTCCTCTGCGGGGGTGCGCTGGCACACCCGCGGGCTGTAGTCCCCGAGATTCGGGCGGATTGCTGAGAAGTTGGGCCGAATCTTCCTGCGACTTCATATTTCTTTGCTGACTGTTGTCGTCTCTTTCTTTTTACTTTTGGCAGAAGCCAATGCCGTTCTTCAACGGCAACTGGTAGAAGCCAATACCGCGCTTCGTGCCAAGGAGGTGGACTGCGGCTAGCTGGCCGAAGAGCGCGACCGCCTCGTCACACAGCTGGCGGAATAGAAGGAGCTCCTCAAGAAAGCCTAGGAGGAGGCGGAGGTCGGGGAGACCAGACTCCTCACTGAGTTTGCGGTCGAGCGCTCCGCCTGGACTAACAAGGAGATGGAGCTGACTTCTGGCTTTCACGTGACCGAGGACATAGTCGATGGTGAGTTTCCCTTTCTGTCCTTCTTTGAACTGCCGGCTTGTTGGTTGAGCCGGCTTCTTGTTTTTAACTTTGGCTTTCTGCTTTCTGTTTTTGTAGACTTCTTCCCAGGCCACTTGAACGCCGCCAACCAGGCCATCAAAGCTGATCGCGAAGGACGGAGAGCGGACAATGCGCAGATCGCTGCCAACGCCCCCTGGACCCTTAATGAGCAGATCCTGAGCATCAAGGCCTGCCTTCGACCGGCCCACCGGATGCTGTGCCGGCTTTAGCGTGTCGGCGCCCAGGCGGTTGCCGCCCTATGGCCCGACATGCCGGCACCGCGCACCCCCAGTCGGACTGCCGACTGGCTGGAGGTGGCGGCCGACCGTCTTGAGGCCTGGAAGAGCTCCTTGGCCCAGGCTGGAGTACGCCGGGCCTTGGAGTTTGTCAAGGCGTGTTACCCTGGGCTGAGTCTGGCCCAGCTAGCCACATTTCGGCTGGAGGCTCAGGAGGAGTTGGCGGGCATGGAAGATGAACTTGTCAAGTGTGCGGCGTCAATCGCCGAGTACACCGACACCAGCATCTTCGTCCCAGAGCGGGTTGAAGATGGCACTGAGGCGCCGCCAGAATGGTTCGGGGTGAACCCGGAAGACGGCGAAGACTCGGCGGAGGTGATTGACTCCAGCGGCGAGGAAGAGGGCGAGTCGGAGGAGGAAGGTGAAGAAGAGGCGCCAGAGGTCAGAACGGGCGACCAGCCCCAGCCCGACCATGCTTCGAGCAACGATCTGTGCCCAACCGAGCCGGCTGTCGCCAGAGGCGACCAGGCGGAGACTGACTAGCCGGCTGCTCCACCAACTGGCGCCGCCGATTCCTCCGCTCCACCGAACCCTTCTGCTACTTCCTAGGCCGCTAGTTCATCTTTGTTTTGCCTGTCTATCAGTCTTAATGAACATGTTAATTTTGCACAATTCCACCCGCGGGGTGTATCTTAAACTTGTGTTTTGAAGATCGGCCAAGGGCCTTTGTTATGTAAATATTATTCCGAGTTCTATCTTTTCTTGCTTGCTGCTCTTTGGCTTTTTCCTTTGCCGCCTTCCCTTGGTTGCCGTCTTGCCAGCCGAGCAGCCGCTCTGCGGACTGTGGCTGGGTTAAGTACTTTAGCTACTTCTGGGAAGGCAAGTACTTAGCCGTTTTAGAACATTCTAGCAAGTTGAGTACAAAACGGCGGGTCGGCTGCTCAACATAATCGGTCGTAAAAGGCAAGAAGCCGGCTTAGACTATGCACATGCTTTGTGTCCTTAGCCATTTTTCATGCGTGCACCCTTTCTCCCTTGCTCCTGCCCACCATGCAGTCGCTCTGCAAGCTGCCGCTTCTGGCAGGAGACGGCTTAAGTGCCACACTTTACTTGTCTGGCTGCAGGAAGCATTGCATAGTACAAGACGGCAAGTCCCCGGGCCAACTAGTCGAACCCGGTGCTAGGCGACGTAACAAAAAATGACATACGCATAGGCATAATTCTTATCATATAGATAAAAGAGGGCAGTCCCTGAGCTCTTCTCAGGGGACCCGGAGTCTTCGTACTTTAATACAAAAGGTAGCGTGGTACATACTGCATCAACTATAAAATCTTCGAAGGAGATTTGCATTCCATGGCCGCTCCGTCTCCTTGCCGGAGTCGCCCCTCTTGCGCGCTCGAGGCTTCTGAGCGTCGATCAGGTAGTAGGAGTCGTCACCCAACACTTTGCTGATGATGAAGGGGCCTTCCCAAGGCGCTGAGAGCTTGTGCTGGCCGGCTGTTCGCTGGATCAGCCAGAGCACAAGGCCTCCTTCTTGGAAAGATCTCGGCTTGACCTTCCGGTTGTAGTATCAGCGTAGGCTCTGCTGGTAGATGCTGGATCGGCTGAGTGCCAGTAGCTGGCCCTCTTCCAGCGGATCGACATCGTATTGTCGTGCTTCTTCTGCCTCCTCTTCGGTGTACATGGTGACTCGAGGGGAGTCGAATTCTATGTCCGTTGGGATGACGGCTTCGGCACTGTAGACGAGGAAGAAAGGCATAAAGCCAGTTGACTTGTTCGGAGTTTTACGCAGACTCCATAGGACGGCTGGCAGCTCGTCGAGCCAGCAGCCGGTCGAACGCTCCAGAGGCTCGACCAGTCGAGGCTTGATGCCGGACAAGATGAGGCCGTTTGCTCGCTCCACCTGGCTGTTTGACCGCGGATGGGCGACGGACGCTAAGTCCAGTCGGATGCCCTGCGTCGCGCAGAAACGAGCCAAGGTGCCTTTGGCAAAGTTTGTGCCATTGTCGGTGATGATGCTGTGATGCTGTGTGGTATGCCATACCGGATGATGATGTCAGAGATGAAAGTCACAGTTGTTGAACCATTCAACTTTTTGATTGGTTTGGCTTCTATCCACTTGGTGAACTTGTCCACCGCGACAAGCAGATGAGTCATGCCACCTCGCGCTGTTTTGAATGGTCCCACCATGTCTAGGCCCCAGACAGCAAAGGGCCAGGCAATGGGAATAGTCTTGAGTGCAGAAGCCGGCTGATGTGGCTTGGAACGGAACTTCTGACACCCTTTGCATTTTTGGACCAAGTCCTTGGCGTCTTCTAGAGCAGTCGGCCAGAAAAAACCATGGCGAAAGGCTTTGGCGACAAGTGCTCGTGAAGCCGCGTGGTGGCCACACTCGCCTTGATGGATGTCTTTGAGGATTGCTTGGCCTTGCTCCGGCTCGACGCAGCGCTGGTAGACACCGGTGACACTGCGCCTCACAAGCTCTCTGTTGACTATGGTGTATGCTGCCGCCCGGCGTTGCACTTGCCTGGCCGAGATCTCATCAGTCGGCAACTCTTTGTTCACCAAGAAATTGAGGATGGGCTGGGCCTATGAAGGTGCTGGGATTTCTTCGATTGTCAGGACTGCAACTTGGACAAGGGCGGTTGGGCCAAGAGGCGGCGGGTTGGAGTCGGCAGCCGCCTGCTGGGTCGACGAAGTCCTCGGGACGATTGGTGCAGTCCCCGGGCCGAGCTCTGAAGTCCCCGGGCTGGCCACTGCAGTCCCCGGGCCGGGTGCGACTGCCGCGGCCCCCAGGCCGCCTGCCAGAATTCCCGTGCCGGCTGCTGGAGCTCTTAAGTCAGATCCGACTGCTTCAGGAGGAGCCGACACAAAGATAGAATCTGACTCTGGTGATGGCTTGACAGACGACTTGAGGAGGCGTTGAAGGGCGACGCCGATCGGTATTGCTTGACGGGTGGAGCCGATTCGTGCCAGGGCATCTGCTTGCTCGTTGTCGTTTCTTGGCACATGGAGAAACTCGCACCCTTCAAAATATCCACTGAGTTGTTGTACGAGGAAACGGTAGCTCGCCATGTTTGCATCCTTCGCGTCCCAGTCGCCTGACGACTGCTGGACCACCAAGTCAGAGTCACCATAGCACATGATCCGGCGAATGCCGAGCTCTCTGGCAATCCGAAGCCCGTGAATGAGTGACTCGTATTCGGCAACATTGTTGGAGGCGGAAAAATGGATTTGCAGCACATATTTGAGTTTGTCGCCTTTGGGAGAGGTGAGGACGATGCCGGCTCCCAAACCGGTGCGCATCTTGGAACCATCAAAATGCATCCGCCAATGGGTGGAGTCGGGCGCTGGCGGCAGGTACTGGGTCTCGGCCCAGTCGACGAGGAAGTCGGCCAGCGCTTGTGACTTGATGGCGATGCGAGGCTGGTAGTAGATGGTGTAGGGGGCCAAATCTATGGCCCATTTGGCCACTCGGCCCGAAGCATCTCGGCTTCCAATGATCTCGGCAAGTGGAGCTGTGCAGACCACAGTGATTGGGCGCTCTTGAAAATACGGCTTCAATTTCTTGGCGACAAAGCGCACGCCGTAGCACATATTCTGGTAGTGGAGTAAGTTTTGCTTGGATGTCGACAACACTTCACTCAAATAATATGCCAGTCTCTGGACTGGTAGTGCCTTGCCTTCCTCCTTGCACTCTACCACGATGACTGTGCTGACCACTCGGCTGGTGGCGGTGATGTAGAGGAGCATGGGCTCCTTAGGAGTCGGAGCCGCCAGAACAGGTGGAGTAGTCAACATTTTTTTGAGCTGGAGAAAAGCTTCGTCTGCCTTGTCGTTCCACTCGAAAAAGGTGGTCTTCTTCATGAGCTGGTACAGGGGAAGAGCCTTCTCGCCCAGCAGACTAATGAATCGGCTGATGGATGCCAAACAGCTAGTGAACTTCTGCACATCCAGCAGTCGGGTGGGTACTTCCATCCTCTCGATGGCCTTGATCTTCGCAGGGTTGCACTCTATGCCGCGTTCTGAGACTAGGAATCCAAGAAGCTGGCCGGCTGGTACTCCAAAGATGCATTTCTCTGGGTTGAGCTTGATTTGAAATTGGCGTAGGTTCTCAAAGGTCTCCTTGAGGTCTTCTAGCAGCATTCCACGCTTCTCCATCTTCACCACCACATCGTCTACGTAAACATGAGCGTTTCTGCCGAGCTGCTTGAGGAGGCACTTCTGCATGCAATGTTGAAACGTGGCGCCGACATTCCTCAAACCGAACGTCATGGTCAAGTAGCTGATGGCTCCAAACGCTGTGATGAAGGCGGTCTCCAGTCTGTCGGCTGGGTTCAGCTTGATCTGGTGATATCCTGAATATGCATCCAAAAAACTCAACAGCTCGCATCTGGCTGTGGAGTCTATCACTTGGTCGATTCTCAGCAAAGCAAACGGGTCCTTGGGGCATGCTTTGTTGAGGCTGGTGTAATCAATACACATATGCCACTACTTGTTTTTCTTCAGCACAAGGACTGGGTTGGCCAGCCACTCTGGAAAGAACACCTCCATGATGAAGCCGGCTACTAGCAGCCGGGCTATCTCTTCTCCAACGACTCTTCTCTTCTCTTCTGATAGGCGGCGCAAGGGCTGACTGACTGGTTTGGCATCAGGCCGAACATGTAACTTGTGCTCGGCAAAATCCGTCGGGACACCCGGCATGTCTTTGGGGGACCATGCAAAGATGTCCCGATTCTCACAGAGGAAATCGACGAGCTCGCCTTGCTATTTGTTGTCGAGGTTTGCACCTACGACAGCGTACCTCTTCGGGTGCTCCGGGTCCAAGGGAATCTTCTTTGTCTCTTTGGCCGGCTTGAACGAGCCCTCATCTTCCGACTCCTTGGGATCGGGCGACATCTCCGGTCGCTTGCCTGCCATTGCCACAACCCGGTCAAGGAGCCGCTTCTCAGCTGCGATCACGAGGGAATCAGCCAACCGGCTACTCTCAGCTGCGCAGGCGGATGACTTCTTGTAGTCGCCGGCTATGGTCAGAATACCCTTGGAACTAGGCATCTTCATCTTGAGGTAGGCATAGTGGGGGACCGCCATAAACTTGGCCAGAGCAGGCCGGCCAAGCAGTGCATGGTATGGGCTCTCAAGGTCCACCACCTCAAACCAAACTAGCTCTCGGCGAAAGTGATCCTTGTCTCCAAAGAGGACGTCTATCTGGATCTTTCCTATTGGTGAGCAGGAAAGGCCAGGAACTATGCCATGGAATACAGTCCGGCTGGACTGAAGTTACCTTTGTTTGATTCCTAACTTCTCCATGGTATCCTTGTAAAGGATGTTGATGCTACTGCCGCCATCTATCAGAACTCGGGAGAAACGAGCAGCTTGCCTGTCCATGGCAAAGGTGGCATCCAAAACCAGGGCATAGGAGCCAGGGTTGGGCATCACTTCCGGGTGGTCGGCTCTGCTCCAGCTGATGGGCTTCTCAGACCAATGCATGAACTCTGGGTCGCTGACGCTACCGCATTCACTTCTTGCTATCGCAGCCACCTGCTGCGTCGATCATCAGCCATGCTGGTGAACACGACATAGGCTCCATGCTCTTCAGGGTACTCGTCTTGTATGGCTCCGACTGGTCTGACCGCCGGCTGCTGGGGCGGAGGAGGAGGCGGCTGCTGCCCAGTAGGCGGAGGAGGCAGAAGGCCGTCTCCCTTGGCGATCCTGGTGAGCCAATGGCACTTCCGAGTGGTGTGGTTGGACGGCTTCGCACCACTGTGGAATTTGTAGGGTGCATCAAGAGTCTGCTCATATGAGAAGGCGGGCAGCCAATTAGACTTGCCGCCCTTCGGGCGCTTGGACTGAGGCTGCCCATCCGGCTGCTGGTCCTCCACTGCTGCCACCTGCCGGCTTATGGAAGCCGGCTGTATGGCTTTGCGCTTGTTGTCGCTCTATTGCTGGCATCTGCTGGTGTCTCCAGTCGGGGTTCGGGGAGCCTGACGGGCCACTTTGCCAGAGGCGTCAACTTGGATCTCTGCCTTCATGGAGGAGTCGGTTGTGGCATATTTATCTTCTATGATCAGCAGCTCGTCGAGGGTCGCCGGCTCGTCGCAGAGGAGTCGGTGCTTGAGGAGGGTGCCCTCTCGGCACCCAGCGGTGAAATACTCGATGGCCTGCATCTCGTGCACGCCCTTGCAAGAGTTGCGGAGCTCGGCCCAGCGCGTGAGGTAGTCACGAGTCGACTCATTGGGGCCTTGCACGCACAAGGAGAGCTGGCAAGGCTTGGGCGGCCAACTGTTGATGCTACGGGGCTTCAGACTGTTCAGTCATGTCCGGGCTGTGACCTGGAGCATGAGCGGAACATACTTTACAGCGACGCGCTTGTTGCCGTTTGCTATGCTGATGGCGATGGAGTAGTCGACCAGCCAGTCCTCCAGCTTCATGGAGCCGGTGTATTTGGGCGTGTCTCTTGGGAGCGTGAACCCTTTGGGGGAAAGGCTCGTCTCGAATGCGGGGGCCGAAACAGGGCGGGCCCAATTCATCTTCCTCTTCCAGTGCCAGGGACAGTGGAGACGGTCGACCAGTGGCGGCCATCGTTCTCTCCAACTCCCTCTCGACGGCCAAGGCGGTCGCCGAGTGTCGGGTGCTCAACAGGCGGCGGGGTGACGCGCCTTTCCCTCCAAAGGGGAGGAGGCGGACAGTCATCCCATCGTTCCACTCCTCTCAGGCGGTCGTCTTGGTCGCTCTCAATGGTGATGCGAGTCCGGCTGCGGCTAGCAGTCGGCTCCTTGTCTCTTCTCCCGCGGACGTCACCAGTCGGCGTCCGAGAGGTCGCGCCTTGGTCTCGGCGGGGAGGCAGATCATCGTTTTGCCGTTGTGGCACCTCAGTGCGGTAGCCGGCCTCGTGCTGCTCGGCAGTTGCGTCAAGGAGCCGCTGGACGCGCTCCACCATCTGGCGACGTTCTTCGCCCTCGAATTTGTCCAACTCTTCTGCTGCTGCCTGGGCAGCTCAGATATTTTCTGCGGGTGTGGCGTACACGGGGCGATCTGCCCCGAGTAGGTTGGCGATGGCCACGCCGCGCTACTAGACCACGCCAAGGCGGCTGGGCCCCGCAGGAGCCGGCGTGCCGCCCACAGCGTGGTCCATCTCGCGCCGGTAGGCTTCCGACAGGCGTCTCATGCTAGCCAGCTTCTTGGTGCCCTCAACAAGTTGGAGGCGGCGTGCTTCCAGCATCTCGGCATCGGCGTCTTCTGGGATGGGCGCCGTTAGGTCTTGTAGGGCTGCGTTGAGCGGGTCGTGAGCACCTTGTAACGCCCCGGATGTAATTTACCATATTTGTCTTCCAATTCTTGCCATTTTCGGCTCTAAGTTATGATATTCCCTCTTGGTTGGGTTTTGTCTTCATTTGGCATTTTGTTCATGTCATGTATTTCATATCATGTCATCATGTGCATCGCATTTGCATACGTGTTCGTCTCAAGCATCCGAGCATTTTCCCCGTTGTCCGTTTTGCATTCCGGCACTCCTATGTCCTCTGACGTCCCCTTTTGCCTCTTTTCTTGTGCTATTGTTAAACTTTCTCGGATTGGACCGAGATTTGCCAAGCGGCCTTGGTACACTACCGGTAGACCGCGTGTCAAGTTTCGTGCCATTTGGAGTCAACTTGATACTCCAATGGTGAACCGAGGAACCGTAAAGGCCTCGTGTGTGTTGCAGCCCAACAACCTTTTCAAAGTGGCCCAAAACCCATCCAATCCCCCTCCATCCTCTCGGTCGTTCGATCATGATCGCGTGGCCAAAAACCGCACCTCTTTTGGACTCTCCTAGCTCCCTCTACCTATAAATATATGCCCCCCTCCGAAATTTCCGGGCGAAACCCTAGCAAACTTCCCTCCTCGCCGCCGGACGCGTCCGGACCACGCCGGACACGTCCGCCCGCCGCCGCCTGGCGAATCAGGGCGCACCACGTGGCGCACCCGCGCCCACATCGCCGCCGCCGCCTGGGGCCCAGATCTGGCCCGCCCCGGGTCGAACCGAGCCTCGCCGGGCCTGCGCCGCCGCCTCCGGTCTCCGCCTCCTCCAGCACGCCGGCTCCCGCGC
>NC_041382.1:728304033-728430652 GCF_002162155.2 Triticum dicoccoides | reverse complement strand
CCCTGCCGCGCCGCGGCCGGATCCGGCCTCCGTCGCCCCGGATTCGCCTCTCCACCTCGCCGGCACACCTCTCCTGCGAACCTCTCCGGCCACCGGTGATCCTCGGAATCCGCGCCCAGATCTGGATCCAGAGAGGGTTAACCCCGAATTTCTCTCTAAGTCATTTTGCATTATTTTTCTAGCACTATTCATCATGCCATATCTCTGCATCCGTAGCTTTGTTTTGGGCGTGCCATATATCAAATTGTTCGTTAGGATGTCCTCTTCATTTTGTTCCATTGCACCGTGCTTGTTCGAGTCCATCTTAATGCCCAAATGTCTATTGCAAGAGTTCTATAAAATGTTAGTTCCTGTTTCTTAGCAGATCTTGAGCTTTTGTCATTTTTGCCATGATTATTGTGTGCTTCCTATGGACTTGAGCTCTACATGTGTTTTGGGCTATGCCATGCCATATTTACAGGGGTGTATGCCATGTATTTTTGTGATCAATGTGGTGACTAGCACAAGCATGCAAAGTAGCTCTCGTGATGTTGCTGATTTCAGGGACTTAGAATTTCACAAAGTTATTTCCTTGTTGTTATTTTTATGCCATGTATTCATGTTGCTATAGAGTGATCCATGCCTCTTTTGAGTATGTTCAGTAAGGATGATTTTGGCGTATGGTTATGCTCTATCCATCCATGTCCTTGTTTGCATTCATGGAGCACCCTAGCATGACTCAAACTTGCTCTACTTTTGCTATAAAATGTTCCTGGCAGATTGGTTACGTGTTAATCAATTTTGCCAAGGTTGTTGTAGTTGATCCATGCATGCTATGAGATGGTTCTTGCCATGGTTAGCTTCTTGAACATGTCTTCTTGCTGGGAGTATGCTTAGCTTGTCATGCAATGCCTTGTGTTGAGTGCATCGAGCTCACAAACATGCCTACGTAACTCTGTTTTTGCCATGTCCAGTTTTCTGCTGTCTGAATCTGTTAACGAAACTTGCTATGTTTACATGGGTGACATCATTTTTTCTGTGCCCTTTTGGCTTATGGTCAGTAAGGGACTTTTGTTATATGCTTTGAGTAGATTCATGCCATGCCTTGATTTGCTATGTCATGTTCCTGTGACATGTTGTTATCTTGCTCTAAACATTGCTTCCTGATGTGAATTCCTGACATGTTGTTATTTCCACTTTTGCCATGCTTGTTTGAACCTGCTATTGTGTGATTTAGCCGTAGCTCAGTGTTCATCTTTTGTCAAGCATCTTGAGTATATCACTGACATGTGATTTGTTGCTATGTTAGAGTGCAGTAGCTTAGTTTCTTGTTGCATTTTAGATGGCATCGTGCTGTTAATCGCAGAATTGTGCCATTCTTGTTTTGCTTGCCATTTGCAAACCGTGCATCCGATTCCGGTGATCTTTATATTGATTTTGACCGAAATCAAGTCATCTTTCCAGTGGCACTCTTGGTTTGCCAAGTTGAGGCTTGGTTCAATCTTTTCCTTCCAGAGCACACATATGCATTGCATATTACATCCGCATATCATGCCATATTTTGCATCATGTTGCTTGTGCATTGAACCGTGGTTGAGTGTGTTTCCCTTGCGTGTGTTCTTGCCTTGGGTAGAGCCGGGAGACGAGTTTGTGATCGAGGAACCCGTTGAGTACGCTTACGAGGATCAAGCTTACGTCAACTCGGAGAACTTTGCAAGCAAGATGACCATACCCTCGAGATCACTTATATCTTTGCTTGCTAGTTGCTCGCTCTATTGCTTTGCCGTGATACCTACCACGTGCTTTATCATGCCTCCCATATTGCCATGTCAAGCCTCTAACCCACCTTGTCCTAGCAAACCATTGTTTGGTTATGTTACCGCTTTGCTCAGCCCCTCTTATAGCGTTGCTAGTTGCAGGTGAAAATTGGAGTTTGTTCCTTGTTGGAACATGTTTATACTTGGGATATCATTATTATATATTCTTTACTTTAATGCATCTATATACTTGGTAAAGGGTGGAAGGCTCAGCCTTATGCCTGGTGTTTTGTTCCACTCTTGCATCCCTAGTTTCCGTCATACCGGTGTTATGTTCCTTGATTTTGCGTTCCTTACGCGGTTGGGTTATAATGGTAACCTGTTGACAGTTCGCCTTGAATAAAACTCCTCCAGCAAGGCCCAACCTTGGTTTTACCATTTGCCACCTAGCCTTTTTCCCTTGGGTTTCGCGGACTCAAGGGTCATCTTTATTTTAACCCCCCAGCCAGTGCTTCTCTAAGTGTTGGTCCAAACTGGGCGATGTCTAGCGCCCCCTGGGTAACCAGGGTTTATGCCAACCCGACGTCTTGCCCATCCGGTGTGCCCTGAGAACGAGATATGTGCATCTCCTATCGGGATTTGTTGGCACATTCGGGTGGCTTTGCTGGTCTTGTTTTACCATTGTTGAAATGTCTTGTAACCGGGATTCCAAGTCTGATCGGGTCTTCCTGGGAGAAGGAATATCCTTCATTGACCATGAGAGCTTGTGATGGGCTAAGTTGGGACACCCCTGCAGGGTTTTGAACTTTCGAAAGCCGTGCCCGCGGTTATGGGCAGATGGGAATTTGTTAATATCCGATTGTAGAAAACCAGACACTTAACTTAAATTAAAATGAATCAACCGCGTGTGTAGCCGTGATGGTCTCTTTTCGGCGGAGTCCGGGAAGAGAACACGGTTTCGTGTTATGCTTGAACGTAAGTAGTTCAGGATCACTTCTTGATCATATTTTATCGACCGTGCTTTGCTCCTCTTCTCGCTCTCATTTGCGTAAAATAGCCACCATATATGCTAGTGCTTGCTACAGCTCTACCTCACTACCTTTGCCTACCCATAAGCTTAAATAGTCTTGATCGCGAGGGTTTGAGATTGCTGAGTCCCCGTGACTCACAGATTACTTCTAAAACCAGATGCAGGTGTCGATGATGCTAGTCCAGGGGATGCGTCTGAACTCAAGTGGGAGTTCGATGAGGATTCAGAATGTTACTATGTTTCCTTTCCAGATGATCAGTAGTGGAGCCCAGTTGGGGCGATCGGGGATCCTATCACATTTGGGGTTGTCTTTATTTTGGTTCCGTAGTGAGACCTTGATTGTATTATGGATGATGTAATGTTATACTTATGTATTGTGTGAAGTGGCGATAGTAAGCCAACTCTTTATCTCTATCTTATTCAGTACATGGGATGTGTAAAGATTACCCCTCTTGCGACATGCCTACTATGCGGTTATGCCTCTAAGTCGTGCTCTGACACGTGGGAGATATAGCCGCATCATGGGTGTTACAAGTTGGTAATCAGAGCCTTCCCCGACTTAGGAGCGCCCTGCTTGATTGAATCGCTGGCGTTGTTGAGTCTAGAAAAATGTTTTGAGTCTTTAGGATTATATATATCGGAGAGTAGGATTCTTTTTACTCCTTAGTCCCTTCGTCGCTCTGGTGAGGCTTCCTAACATAGAGTTTTGACTCTTCTCTTCTCAAATTTCACGAATTTTTTTAGGATCATGCGGGTATCTTGGAATCGTTTCGATGTTTTTGCGACGAGAGCATTGTTCTTGGTGCCTCCTGACATTTAGGGGTTGTGGCAGTGTTCCGGGGAGTTGAGCTCCGAGGTGTTGTCGTCACAATTTTATCGTTATAGTTCTGGAATACCTGAGTTTCACCGACATCGAAAATCTCTTTTATGCAGTTGTTGGTGAGATAACCTCGACACCACCTAGTACTAGGGTGGGAGTTCGGGAGTATTGCCATATCTCATATAACGGATGCTTTTCGAAGGTTGAGGTAAATGATTTCCGAAGGTTTCTTGGTTATGTGTTGAAGGATGGATACAGCTGGATGGAGGATTTGCTAGTTTTGGGTGCGATATTATGCTTCCCCTGTATCCCCAACACCTGATTGCATAACCAGAAAATTTCGGGAGTTTCATAGGTGGGAATTCATGTAGCTCTAGTATTTCTTCCCGCAGATATTTGGTTTGTGATTGGGTAATCCTCACCAATTATTTGTTCATGTCCGTACCTTGTTGTTTTATTCATCTATCTCCATCTAAGTGGCTTCTCAATTTATGGAAGTGTGATCATTTAATTTGGAATTCATTCATTCATTCTTGTTCGAATGTTAAGGCTATATGTTGCAATTTCGATCCAATTGATTCAGCTTGAATATATGTCTTTCAAGATGCTAACGGATGTCACCCTCTTTAAGATGGCTCCTCCAACGCGTCAGAATTCGGAACCACCGCCACCACCTCCACCTCCGGAGGCATGGCAAGCTATCATGGCCGCTACCAACGCCAACACGCAGATGCTTATGCAACTCTTGCAAGAGCGTAACCAAGGAAATCAAGGCCATGGCAACTATCAAACTCAGTTTGCTACCCTCAACCAGTTCCTAGCAAACCAGCCGAAGTCTTTCAGTAACTGTGTCGAGGCCACAGACGCTGACGATTGGCTCGTGGATATCTGCAAACATTTGGAGTGTAGCAACGTCAGGCCTGAGGACTTTGTCAAGTTTGCTAGGTTCCAACTCAAAGACCAAGATGCTGAGTGGTATCAACAATACAAAGATTCCAGAGGAGGTCGTGTGATTACTTGGGATGATTTCCGCCGAGACTTCAAAGCTCACCACATTCCTCAAAGTGTTGTTGAGAGTAAGTGTGAGGAGTTCCACAATCTGATGCAAGGCAGTATGTTTGTTTACCAATACAACATCATGTTTCAGAGGCTCGCTCGCTTCGCCAAACAAGACATCCCTGATGAGAAGAGCATGATTTATCAATTCAGAGGTGGCCTCAGAGAAGATCTGCAACTAGCTCTCGTGCTTTTTGAGCTGAAACAGTATGATGAGTTCTACAACATGGCACTAAAGCAAGAGGTTGCTTAGCTCAAGTGCGATGCTTCTAAGAAGAGAGTCAGGGATGCAACTCCTTCTTCTTCAACTCAAGTGGCAGCTAAGCAGCAAAAGTACTGGTTGCCTCCTCCTCCTCCATTCCGTCAGCCTTATCAGCAGAAGAGTAAAGGTGGCAATGGATCTTGCCACCCACCCAACCCATGCTTTCAGAACAAAGCTTCATCTCATGCTCCAAGGCCAAGTGCTCCGTATCACCGTCCGCTCTCAGAGGTTACATGCAACAAGTGTCAGCAGAAGGGTCACGAAACAACTCGATATACAAGAGTGTATGGGTCTGATCCGACCAAGTTCTTCTCCATGGGGTTGTGGTGTTCTTTTTGTCAAGAAGAAGGATGGCACGGACCGACTTTGTGTCGACTACCGCCCATTGAACAAGAAGACCATAAAGAACAAGTACCCACTTCCCAACATCAATGAGCTTTTCGAACAACTCAAAGGTGCTCAAGTATTCTCCAAGCTTGACCTCCGTATGGGTTATCATCAGATTCGCATTCGTGAACAGGATATCCCCAAGACAGCATTCAAAACAAGCTATGGTTCCTATGAATACACTGTCATGTCTTTCGGCCTTGTCAATTCTCCTCCAACATTCTCTCGCATGATGAACTTAATCTTCAACCCTTACACAAATGATTTCGTCTTGGTGTATCTCGATGAGATTTTGGTCTTTTCCAAGAACATGGAGGATCATGCCAAGCACTTGAGATTGGTACTCAACAAACTCAGAGAACATCAGTTCTATGCGAAGTTTTCAAAGTGTGAGTTTTGGCTCGATGAGGTTCTCTACCTTGGGCATGTCATCTCTGTCAAGGGCATAGCAGTTAATCCTGAGAAGGTGTCTACAATTGTGAATTGGGAACCGCCGCAGAATGTGAAGCAGCTCCGCAGCTTCCTTGGGCTTGCAAGCTGTTGTCGAAGATTCGTTGAGAATTTCTCTAAGATCGCGAAGCCTCTTTCCAACCTCCTCCGGAAGCATGTGAAGTATGTATGGACGCCTGAATGTGACATCTCTTTCAACACCCTCAAAGAGAACTTAGTCACAGCTCCAGTTCTGACTCCTCCTGATGAATCCAAACCATTCGAGGTTTTCTGTGATGCTTCCCTTCAAGGTCTCGGTGCCATGTTAATGCAAGGGAAGAAAGTTGTGGCCTATACCTCTCACCAGTTGAAGCCCAATGAAAAGAACTACCCCACTCATGACCTCGAGTTAGCGGTAGTTGTCCATGCTCTTTTAACATGGAGACATCTCTTGTTGGGAAGGAAAGTGGACATCTTCACTGATCATAAGAGCCTCAAGTACATATTCACTCAACCTAACCTCAACCTCAGGCAAACTCATTGGGTCGAAATGATTCAAGAGTATAATCCGAGTATCAAATATACTCCAGGCAAGGACAATGTCATTGCTGGCGCTTTGAGCAGGAAGGCTTACTGCAATAGTTTGATCCTCAAGCCCTTCCAACCGGACCTTTGTGAAGCTTTCCGCAAACTTAATCTCCAAGTTGTTACTCAAGGTTTCCTTGCCAACCTCCAAGTCTCTCCTACTTTGGAAGATCAGATTCTTGAGGCTCAACTTCTTGATGCAATGGTGAAGAAGGTGAAGAATGGGATTGCCAAGAGCCAACCCAAGTACAAGTGCTATCACCTTGATGACAAAGATACTCTATTCTTCGAGGATCACATTGTTGTTCCTAAGGGTGACCTTCCTAAAGTCATTATGAACGAGGCTCATAATTCACTCCTATCTATTCATCCTGGAAGTACAAAGATGTACCATGACCTCAAGCAGTCGTATTGATGGACTCGAATGAAGCGAGAAATTGCTCAGTTCGTGAATGAATATGATGTCTGCAGAAGAGTGAAAGCAGAACACCAACGGCCAGCTGGTTTCCTCCAACCTCTTGCCATTCCAGAATGGAAGTTTGACCATATTGACATGGACTTCGTGACTGGATTTCCCAAGTCTAAGCGTGGCAATGATGCTATCTTTGTCGTCATCGACAAGCTTACAAAAGTGGCTCATTTTCTTCCTATCAAAGAATCTATCACAGCAGCTCAGTTGGCAGAGCTATATACCTCCAGGATTGTCTCCTTGCACAGAATTCCACAATTAATATCTTCAGATCGTGGAAGCATCTTTACTTCTAAGTTCTGGGATTCCTTTCAGAAGGCTATGGGCACCAACATTCGCTTTAGCACAGCCTTTGTAGGATCGAAAGTATGTCTAGAGGGGGGGTGATTAGACTACTTGACCAAATAAAAACTTAGCCTTTTCCCAATTTTAGTTCTTGGCAGATTTTAGCTATTGTAGGACAAGTCAAGCAATCATCACACAATTCAACCAAGCATGCAAAGAGTATATTGGCAGCAGAAAGTAAAGCATGCAACTTGCAAGAATGTAAAGGGAAGGGTTTGGAGAATTCAAACGCAATTGGAGACATGGATGTTTTTCCCGTGGTTCGGATAGGTGGTGCTATCCTACATCCACGTTGATGGAGACTTCAACCCACAAAGGGTAACGGTTGCGCGATTCCACGGAGGGCTCCACCCACGAAGGGTAACGGTTGCGCGAGTCCACGAAGGGCTCCACCCATGAAGGGTCCACGAAGAAGCAACCACCCACAAAGGGTCCACGAAGTAGCAACCTTGTCTATCCCACCATGGCCATCGCCCACGAAGGACTTGCCTCACTAGCGGTAGATCTTCACGAAGTAGGCGATCTCCTTGCCCTTACAAACTCCTTGGTTCAACTCCACAATCTTGTCGGAGGCTTCCAAGTAACACCTAGCCAATCTAGGAGACACCACTCTCAAAGAAGTAACAAATGGTGTGTAGGTAATGAACTGCTTGCTCTTGTGCTTCAAATGATAGTCTCCCCAACACTCAACTCTCTCTCATAGGATTTGGATTTTGTGGAAAGAAGACTTGAGTGGAAAGCAACTTGGGAAGGCTAGAGGTCAAGATTCATATGGTAGGAATGGAATGTCTTGATCTCAACACATGAGTAGGTGGTTCTCTCTCAGAACATATGAGTTGGAATTGTGTATGTGTTCTGATGGCTCTCTCCACGAATGAAGAGGAGGTGGAGGGGTATATATAGCCTCCACACGAAATCCAACCATTACACACAGTTTTCCAATCTCGGTGGGACCGAATCAACAAACTCGGTCGGACCAAAAAGGTAAACCTAGTGACCATTAGAGATTTTCGGTGGGACTGACATGCAACTCGGTAAGACCGATATGGTTAGGGTTTGGGCATAACGTAATCTCGCTGAGACCGATTACACAAACTCGGTGAGACCGAATTTGGTAATTAGCTAACCAGAGAGTTGGTCAGGCAAACTCGGTGGGACCGATTTGCTCTTTCGGTGAGACCGAAAAGTTACAAAAAGGAAACACTGAATTTACATTGCAATCTCGGTGGGACCGATTCGCTCTTTCGGTGAGACCGAAAAGTTACGAAAGGGAAACAGAGAGTTTGTAATCCCATCTCGGTGAGACCGAGATCCCTATCGGTAGAACCGAATTGCTAGGGTTTGGCAGTGGCTTATGACAAGTGAAACTCGATGGCGCCGGATGGAAAGAATCGGTATGACCGAGTTTGGCCTAGGGTTTAGGTCATAAGTGGATATGGGAAAGTAGTTGAGGGTTTTGGAGCATATCACTAAGCACATGAAGCAAGAGGCTCATTAAGAAACACCTCATCCCTCCTTGATAGTATTGGCTTTTCCTAAAGACTCAATGTGATCTTGGATCACTAAAATATAAAATGAAGAGTCTTGAACTTTTGAGCTTGAGCCAATCCTTTGTCCTTAGCATTTTGAGGGTTCCACTTTCACATCCATGCCATGCCAATCATTGAGCTTTCCTGAAATAATCATCTTGGAATAGCATTAGCTCAATGAGCTATATGTTGTTATGAATTATCAAAACCACCTAGGGATAGTTGCACTTTCAATCTCCCCCTTTTTGGTAATTGATGACAACATATAGATCAAAGCTTCGACAAATGATAATAAGCATGAAATATATCGTCGCTTTGAGAAGTATGTGACAAGTAGGAGCTCCCCCTAAATTTGTGCATATTTAAAATTTGCTTTGGACTGCAAATGCACAAGGAGTTAGAGTCATGGGTTACTCTTCCATGTCACATACATCTTGGTGGAGCGCTTAAAATGATAAGAATGAAATACATGCACTCATCACCA
Source organism: Triticum dicoccoides (assembly GCF_002162155.2). Taxonomy (NCBI): domain Eukaryota; kingdom Viridiplantae; phylum Streptophyta; class Magnoliopsida; order Poales; family Poaceae; genus Triticum; species Triticum dicoccoides. The sequence continues at coordinate 728,421,520 of NC_041382.1, read as the reverse complement.
AGAATAGTGAATGATCACATAAGATAGATAAGATAATAGAATTAAGCAAACATTAAGTGTAGCTTATGATCAAACACATGATCATCAATGTCTCACGAGCAATGACATAGTATCTCAAGCACTCAAAAGCAAACAAAGTTCGAAAAACCACCAAATAAAGCAAGAGAGAAAAAAAAGCAACACACTCTCTCGAAGCCTATGATCTATACATTTTTCTCCCCCTTTGGCAACAAGTTACCAAAAAGTTCCTAGAAAATGCATAGTGCTAGATCGACGCTCAGGCTTGATCTTCAGGTGGTGGTGGAGTCCGGAGCACTCCAAGGACGAAGCCTTCTGTAGACGTGGTCGGAGTCGAGGCTGAAGTGGACGCTGGAGCTGGTGGAACTGAAGCTGTAGCTGGTGCAGAAGTGGTGGCTCTGGTGTCAGCAACTGGCACTGCATATGATCTCTGAGCTCTTGGCACTCTGGCAAATGCATCAGTTGTAGTCTTGCCCTTCCTCTCCTGCATGTCATCCTGAAGTTGTTCCGCTGCAGACTGGATCTCTGTTACTTTGACATCCAAGTCATAGAACTTCTGTTCCATGATTCTTTCTAAGCTCTGCTGATTCTGAGTGAGGGTGGCCAGTCCTTGCTCAATCCTCAGTGTGGATGCAATCAAGTAACCAAGCTGCTCTTGTTTGGTTTTCAAGAAATACTCAGATGCCTCCTCTTGAGTTGGCATCTTGGCAGCTTTCTTCTTCCTTACCTTCTCCTTCTTTGCTTGTGCTTGTGCAGACGATGGTTCATTCTCAGTCATAAAAACTTGATTATCTTCAAAATCTGGACAGATGGGCAGGTGTTCCTTGTCCAATAAGTATATGCCCGTGCCCATCTTGGAGTTAATGAGCTCCTGAATTTGAGGGGCATAACCACAGCTCCTCTTCTGATCTGCTGCAGTCCTCTTGATAGTCTCTACTATGAGGCTCATGACCTTGAATTTCTGAGGTACATCAAATACATGAAGCAAATTGATTGCATGGCCTCTGATCATCTTGTGATCACCTGACTTGGGCAAGAGAGTGTGCCTCAAAATCCAATTAATAGTTGGCAGCCCTGACAGAAGATAATGCACTGTGCCAAACTTGAAAGTGTCAAGTGCTTCATTTGGAATCTCCTTGTACATGTTGGACATAGAGTTGTGGTCCATCTTCTTCTTGGCATAAATGTCCAAGTCATCCTCATGCTCTTCAGGGGCATTGATGAGTTGTGCCCACTCAGTAACTGTAGACTGGTACCTCGTACCCTCTGACATCCATACAATCCTCCCATCTGGATAAAAATGTGTTGTGGAGTAGAACTGCATGATAAGCTCCTCGTTCCACTTTGTGAGCTTCTGCCCAACAAAGTCTGCTACTCCACAAGCATTGAAGCTGTCTTGCACTCTAGGGTAGTACTCTTCATTGTCCTTGATGTACTCCCAATCAACCCATCTCATGTCACATACAATTGGCTTCTTATCAAGCAGCACTGTCTCATAGAAGTCCTGCTGTTCCTTGGTGTGAAATCTGTAGTCAACAGCAGTCCTCCTCCTTGAAGCATACGGATCTGCTTCTCTCCACTTCCTCAGCCCTGAGTCTCTCCTGAGCTTCATATCCTCAGCCACAGGATGAGCATCATTGTGGTCTGGGATCTTGGGCTTGAGTTTTCTGAGAACGTGCTCTTCATCATCTTCTTCAGCAGCTTCAGGCACTGGGGCCTTGTTCTTTTCAGTTGCAGGTATGCTCCTCGTATTTCTCTTTGGGGCAGACTTGGGCTTGGAGGCAGCTTTGGGTTCTTCTTTGGGCTTAGATGTGGCAGCCCCTGATCTTATAGCATCACCCATAAGCTTAGGTGCCTTGGGTGCTGGTGCAGCAACCTCTTCTTCTTCCTCTTCTTCCATGATGGAAGCCTTTCCAAGCACTCTGGCAACGGTTTTCTTCACCCTTTCCTTCCTTTTCTTGCCTTCAGCAGCAACTGGCTCTATGGGAGTGGACTTCTCAGGAATCTTGGTTGAAGCTCTGGCCTTTGGCATAGGCTGCCTACCTGCTGGCCTTTTGATCTTTAACCCTGGCTTTGTGCCCTGTGCTGGCTCAACTCTCTTTGATGTGGCTTCCTCTTCCTCTGCCACATAATCTTCATCCTCAGAATCTGAAGTTCTCTTCTTCCTCTGTCTGGTGGCAGCTTTTGGCAAATTGCTTGGGGTACTTCTGCTGCCATCATCTGAAGAGCTGGAGGGACTAGTGCCCTCACTCATCTGCACTTGCTGCTCGGACAAGTTCTGGCTGTCACTCTGATCAGACATGTTGCAAACTCTGACTGCTGAACCTGTGAATAGGTTATAGATGAGGTAGAATAGATGAGCATCACAAAATGCAGAGATTTTTGCAAAAGAATGATCCAAAAACTTAGTTTTAGTTTCCCACTGAAATCATCTCGGATCTACCGATTTTCAAACTCGGTGATACCGAAGCAGTTTTGGCACCTAAACTAGTGAACTCGGTCAGACCGAGTCATAGTTCGGTGGCACCGAGACTGCTAGGGTTTCACAAAGTTCCAAAATCGGTCACACCGATAAGTAATTCTCGGTCAGACCGAGTCTCACTTGTGCAATGGCATAAGCCAAATCGGTGGGACCAAGTTTTTCAACTCGGTGGGTCCGAGATGGTTTCGGCGGAAACCTAAACCTAAAATTTTCAAATCAAAACTAATCTACGAACGCATTGACTGGATAGGAGTGTTTCAATCGTGGCAAGAATCATTAAGAACACAATGTGCTAGGAATCAGACGGGGAATAGCGCTGTGATCGAGTCCATACCCTACTTCGGCGAAGACTCGCTACGGCGGCAACGGCGGGGTTGAATTCCGTTGACGGCGATGGAGACCAGCGATTGGAGGCGGCTGGCGGCGAGGAGACGATCCGGAGACCACGTTGGCAGAGCAAGCTATCGCGCGGGCGAAGGGGTTCGGAGAAGTTTCCAAATTTTTGCCCGTGACTATATATAGCCCGACCCTGTCGGTGTGACCGAGTGGAACGACTCGGTGGCACCGAGATTCATAACTTCAAGCAGTTACTGAAACTCGGTGTGACCGAAAGGTTCAAATCGGTTGCACTGAGATCGAAAACCTAGATCAACTTAATGATCTCGGTAGGACCGAAAGTGGGGTATCGGTCAGACCGAGAATCATAAAGAGGTTTTGGAAGTTTAAGTCTATGACGAATCGGGGACTCCGAGCGCTCCTCACACAGAGTGATTCAAATCTGACTTGATCAAATTTTGTGATGTAGCATGAATAGAGTTTGAGACGAGAAAAGCATAGATAGCTAGAGGAGGTTCTTAGGCATTCTTGTCCATCCATTGGCAAAAGGAAATAAAACCAAACAATCAAAACAACAAGTGGATGTCCTCGAATGAGTAAAATATGCAACCAGCATGCTCACACAATAAGATGGCAAATGAAATATATGACAAAGCATGCACAACCAATTCTAGCATCTATCAAGCAATTTGCGATGACAAGGTCATCTATATATGAGTATATTGACTTAGGAGTCAAGTGAGAACACTTGATCATAGGTCATACTCATCGTTTAAGCTCAAGTGGGGTTACCACTTTTACATAAAGCATTGTTGTGTTCACATCTTTAGAGTTGCTTTAGCTCAAGTCTTAGAGTAAAGCTCCCCCTAGATGTGATATCCCCCCTTAGAGGGATGAACTAACCTCGGGTTTTGTCGATGATGACTTCATGTAGATGTTGAAGATGTGGATGCTCAATGTTGATGTAGATCACTTGGAGCTATCCCTTTGAGTGAATTGCACTTTCAATACCTACATGGGTTAGTCCCGCAAGGAACAAACAAGGATATCCATAGACATAGAGTAATGCACACACAAGATGATGTCCATGAAAACTTTTAGGTTACCTTGTCCCTTGTCTTACCAACAAGAGGGTTTCTGACTCCTTGAACTAGTGCAAGATGTGGAAGTTGATTGCACTTGTTCTTGCCAAAATGATATGAGTGAAGTATGTTGGCGGAGTCACCCTCAAGAACTCTCTAGTTCTTCTTCTTTTGGATCCACACCATCTTAATGGGAATCCTTGGAGTTGTAGTCGTACTTGATGAAGTGGAACTTGAAGTAGTCTTGGGAATCCACTTGACTAAGGTCTTAGGAGCTTCTTCAAATGCATCAATTTCCTCTTGAAGCTTGTCCTTGCCTTTTTGCTTGTAGTCTTGTGGTGGAAGATCATCTTGAGCTTGTGTCCCCTTGAAAGAAGTATCATACTTCTCTTGTTGAGGAACAAACTTTGTCTTGGGGTATTGATCTTCTTCCCACTCAACTCCATTGGCATTGAACTTTTGTTCAAAACCAACACATTGATTCTTCCGGTGCATTCCTTGCTTGCGCACAATTTCCTCGAATTGCTTACTCCCGGCAAGGCTTTTGTACACTCCTTTCTCTATAATTCCCTTCAATAAGCTATTTTCTTGCTCAAGTGTAACTTGGCTGAGAGAATCATTAGTGGAATCAAGAGAACTACTAGAAGCAACAATATTGGATTTAGCATGATCATTGTTACTGCTAGAGGAAGAATCTTTCTTGTTCTGGTTACTAGACTTGACTTGAGGCATGTAAGTGGATAAGAGTAAATGCTTGGCAATGTAAGGAGAACTTTTCTTGTGGAGATCATCATTGATTGCTTTTAAGAACTCATGCTCTTGCTCAAGATTGAGCTTTTCAAAGAGTAATTTCTCATGAGCTCTTAAAAGTTCTCGATGATCTTCGAAGATAGTTTCATGAGCTAACTTAAGAGTGTTTAGTTATTCGGTTAGAGCCTCAATCTTCTCCTTATCATTGTCATTCATTTTATCTTGATTAGCATGATTAATTGACGTTTCATCATAGTATTCATCACTAGAGTTGTCAACAAGCAAATCATCACCTAACAAGTCATCTTCATCACTATTGAAATCAACATACTCGGGGTGTGTTACCTTAGGACCTTTGGTCATGAAGCATCTTCCAATTCCTTCATTTGGTGAGTCAAATATGTCGTAGGAGTTGGTTGACACAAGTGCTAGACTGGCAACACCTTCATCTTGAGTATCTTCGGAGTCGGAGTGATAACTTCTCTCGGAGTGGCTGTCGGAGTTAGAGCCGGATACCCATTCACCAACATGAGCTTGATGTCTTCGTTTTGTGTAGCTCCTTGATGATTTTTCCTTCCTTTCCGAATCCTTGCTTCTCCATGAGTATCTTCGTTCATAACGATCATCTCTACTCCTTCTCTCTCTTGGTGGTGATTCTTTGCTTCTTCTTTTTGGAGAATATTCTCTTCTCTTGTAGGGAGCCGTACACTCATTGGAATAGTGTCCGGGTCTTCCACAACTGTAGCAGTTTCGCTCTCGACTAGAAGATCTTTTGTCATTGTAGGACCTTGACTTGAAGCTTCTATCTTTGCTTCTACTCTTGTAGAACTTGTTGAAGTTCTTCACCATTAAGCTCAATTCTTCATTAAAGTTTTGTTTCTCACTTGATGATGTAGGGGCTTCACATGAGGCTTTGTAGGCACCACTTGATTTGTTGTGAAGTTCCTCTTTATCCTTAAGTGACATGTCATGAGAAACAATTCTTCCAATCACCTCCGTTGGCTTGAGATCTTTGTAATTGGGCATCATTTGGATCAATGTGCACACGGTATCATATTTTCCATCCAAGGCTCTTAGAATCTTCTTGATGATGAATCTATCGGTCATCTCTTCACTTCCTAAGCCGGCAATCTCATTTGTGATGACAGCAAGCCTAGAGTACATTTCAGCGACACCTTCACCATCCTTCATTTTGAACTTGTCAAGTTGACTTTGAAGCACATCCAACTTGGATTCCTTGACGGAGTCGGTACCTTCGTGCATATCAATCAAAAGTCCCAAATTTCCTTTGCATTCTCAAGACGGCTGATTTTGTTGAATTCTTCGGGGCACAATCCGTTGAAGAGAATATCACAAGCTTGAGCATTGTATTGCAACAACTTCAACTCATCCGCGGTAGTTTCACGGTTTGGTTCTTTCCCATCAAAGAAGTCACCTTGCAAACCAACACACACAATAGCCCAAACGGCGGGGTTATGTCCAAGAATATGCATTTTCATTTTATGCTTCCAACTAGCAAAATTAGTACCATCAAAGTAAGGACCTCTACGGTGATAATTTCCCTCGCTAGACGCCATACTCTCCTAGGTTGTGAAACCAAGGCTATGACCACCAAAAGCTATGGAGATCAAAGCAAATGGAGACCAAATCTCTAATACCACTTGTAGGATCGAAAGTATGTCTAGAGGGGGGGTGATTAGACTACTTGACCAAATAAAAACTTAGCCTTTTCCCAATTTTAGTTCTTGGCAGATTTTAGCTATTGTAGGACAAGTCAAGCAATCATCACACAATTCAAGCAAGCATGCAAAGAGTATATTGGCAGCGGAAAGTAAAGCATGCAACTTGCAAGAATGTAAAGGGAAGGGTTTGGAGAATTCAAACGCAATTGGAGACATGGATGTTTTTCCCGTGGTTCGGATAGGTGGTTCTATCCTACATCCATGTTGATGGAGACTTCAACCCACAAAGGGTAACGGTTGCACGAGTCCACGGAGGGCTCCACCCACGAAGGGTAACGGTTGCACAAGTCCATGAAGGGCTCCACCCACGAAGGGTCCACGAAGAAGCAACCACCCACAAAGGGTCCACGAAGTAGCAACCTTGTCTATCCCACCATGGCCATCGCCCACGAAGGACTTGCCTCACTAGCGGTAGATCTTCACGAAGTAGGCGATCTCCTTGCCCTTACAAACTCCTTGGTTCAACTCCACAATCTTGTCGGAGGCTTCCAAGTAACACCTAGCCAATCTAGGAGACACCACTCTCCAAGAAGTAACAAATGGTGTGTAGGTAATGAACTCCTTGCTCTTGTGCTTCAAATGATAGTCTCCCCAACACTCAACTCTCTCTCATAGGATTTGGATTTTGTGGAAAGAAGATTTGAGTGGAAAGCAACTTGGGAAGGCTAGAGATCAAGATTCATATGGTAGGAATGGAATGTCTTGATCTCAACACATGAGTAGGTGGTTCTCTCTCAGAACATATGAGTTGGAATTGTGTATGTGTTCTGATGGCTCTCTCCATGAATGAAGAGGAGGTGGAGGGGTATATATAGCCTCCACACAAAATCCAACCGTTACACACAGTTTTCCAATCTCGGTGGGACCGAATCAACAAACTCGGTCGGACCGAAAAGGTAAACCTAGTGACCGTTAGAGATTTTCGGTGGGACTGACATGCAACTCAGTAGGACCGATATGGTTAGGGTTTGGGCATAACGTAATCTCGGTGAGACCGATTACACAAACTCGGTGAGACCGAATTTGGTAATTAGCTAACCAGAGAGTTGGTCAGGCAAACTCGGTGGGACCGATTTGCTCTTTCGGTGAGACCGAAAAGTTACAAAAAGGAAACACTGAATTTACATTGCAATCTCGGTGGGACCGATTTGCTCTTTCGGTGAGACCGAAAAGTTACGTAAGGGAAACAAAGAGTTTGCAATCCCATCTCAGTGAGACCGAGATCCCTATCGGTAGAACCGAATTGCTAGGGTTTGGCAGTGGCTTATGACAAGTGAAACTCAGTGGCGCCAGATAGAAAGAATCGGTATCACCGAGTTTGGCTTAGGGTTTAGGTCATAAGTGGATATGGGAAAGTAGTTGAGGGTTTTGGAGCATATCACTAAGCACATGAAGCAAGAGGCTCATTAAGCAACACTTCATCCCTCCTTGATAGTATTGGCTTTTCCTAAAGACTCAATGTGATCTTGGATCACTAAAATATAGAATGAAGAGTCTTGAGCTTTTGAGCTTGAGCCAATCCTTTGTCCTTCGCATTTTGAGGGTTCCACTTTCACATCCATGCCATGCCAATCATTGAGCTTTCCTGAAATAATCATCTTGGAATAGCATTAGCTCAATAAGCTATATGTTGTTATGAATTATCAAAACCACCTAGGGATAGTTGCACTTTCAACCTTTCATCCTCAAACTAGTGGACAAGTCGAGCGAGTAAATCAAATTCTTGAAGATATGCTCAGGGCTTGTGTCATTTCTTTCGGTATGAAGTGGGAAGATTGTATTCCATATGCCGAGTTCTCCTACAACAACAGCTTCCAAGCGAGTTCGGGCAAGGCCCCATTCGAGATTCTCTATGGCAGAAAGTGTCATACTCCTCTTAATTGGTCAGAGACTGGTGAACGCCAACTTCTTGGCAATGACTTGATCACAGAGGCTGAAGAAATGTGCAAAGTCATTCGTGAAAATCTCAAAGCCGCGCAATCACGCCAGAAGAGTTACTATGATAGCAAGCATCGTGACTTGGCTTTCGAGATCGGAGACCATGTCTACCTCCATGTCTCTCCAATGAAAGGTACTCATCGCTTCGGTATCAAAGGGAAGCTTGCCCCTAGATACGTTGGTACTTTCAAGATCATTGGCAAAAGAGGCGATCTTGCCTATCAACTTGAGCTTCCATCCAACTTTGCAAATGTGCACGACGTGTTTCACGTGTCTCAGCTTCGCAATTGTTTCAAGACTCCTGACTGCACCATCAACTTTGAAGAGGTTGATCTCCAAGAAGACCTGTCTTATCATGAGCATCCCGTTGCTATTCTTGAAGAAACTGAGCGCAAGTCTCGCAACAAGTCTATAAAATTCCTGAAAGTGAAGTGGTCACATCATTCCGACCGAGAAGTCACCTGGGAACGCGAGGACCACCTCCGTTCCGAATACCCGGAATTTTTTGTCCAGTCCTAGATCTCGGGACGAGATCCTTTTGTAGTGGTGGAGTGTTGTAACACCCCAGATGTAATTTACCATATTTGTATTCCAACTCTTGCCATTTTCGGCTCTAAGTTATGATATTCCCTCGTGGTTGGGATTTGTCTTTGTTTTGCATTTTGTTCATGTCATGCATTTCATATCATGTCATCATGTGCATCGCATTTGCATACATGTTCATCTCGAGCATTCGAGCATTTTCCCCGTTGTCCGTTTTGCATTCTGGCACTCCTATGTGCTCCGGCGTCCCCTTTTGCCTCTTTTCGTGTGCGGGTGTTAAACGTTCTCGGATTGGACCGAGATTTGCCAAGCGGCCTTGGTACACTACCGGTAGATCGCCTGTCAAGTTTCGTGCCATTTGGAGTCCGCTTGATACTCCAATGGTTAACCGAGGAACCGTAAAGGCCTCGTGTGTGTTGCAGCCCAACACCCTCTTCAAAGTGGCCCAAAACCCATCCAAACCCCATCCATCCTCTCGGCCGTTCAATCACGATCGCGTGGCCAAAAACCGCACCTCTTTTGGACTCTCCTAGCTCCCTCTACCTATAAATATATGCCCCCTCCAAAATTTCCGGGCGAAACCCTAGCAAACTTCCCTCCTCGCCACCGGACGCGTCCGGACCACGCCGGACACGTACACCCGCCGCCGTTCGGCGAATCAGGGCGCGCCATGTGGCGCACCCGTGCCCACATCGACGCCGCCGCCAGGGGCCCAGATCCGGCCCGCCCCAGGCCTCACCGGGCCCCGCGCCACCGCCTCCGGTTTCCGCCTCCTCCCGCACGCCGCCGCCCCGCTGACCACGCCGGCCGCCGCCACCTTGCCGGCGCCGCCACGCCGCCTGACGCCGGTTCCCTCGCCCGCCGCCACGAACCTCGCCACCCTGCCGTGCCGCGGCTGGATCCGGCCTCCGCCGCCCTGGATCCGCCTCTCCACCTCACCGGCACACCTCTCCGGTGAACCTCTCCGGCCACCGGCGATCCTCGGAATCCGTGCCCAGATCTGGATCCAGAGGGTTGACCCCGAATTTCTCTCTAAGTCATTTTGCATTATTTTTTCTAGCACTATTCATCATGCCATATCTCTGCATCCGTAGCTCTGTTTTGGGCGTGCCATATATCAAATTGTTCGTTAGGATGTCCTCTTCATTTTGTTCCATTGCACCATGCTTGTTTGAGTCCATCTTGATGCCCAAATGTCTGTTGCAAGAGTGCTATAAAATGTTAGTTCCTGTTTCTTAGCAGATCTTGAGCTTTTGTCATTTTTGCCATGATTATTGTGTGCTTCCTATGGACTTGAGCTCTACATGTGTTTTGGGCTATGCCATGCCATCTTTACAGGGGTGTATGCCATGTATTTTTTTGATCAATGTGGTGACTAGTACAAGCATGCAAAGTAGCTCTCGTGATGTTGCTGATTTCAGGGACTTAGAATTTCACTAAGTCATTTCCCTGTTGTTATTTTTATGCCGTGTATTCATGTTGCTACAGAGTGATCCGTGCCTCTTTTGAGTATGTTCAGTAAGGATGATTTTGGCATATGGTTGCTCTATCCATCCATATCCTTGTTTGCATTTATGGAGCACCCTAGCATGAATCAATCGTGCTCTACTTTTGCTATAAAATGTTCCTGACAGATTGATTACGTGTTAATCAATGTTGCCAAGGTTGTTGTAGTTGATCCATGCATGCTATGAGATGGTTCTTGCCATGGTTAGCTTCTTGAACATGTCTTCTTGCTGGGAGTATGCTTAGCTTGTCATGCAATGCCTTGTGTTGAGTGCATCGAGCTCACAAACATGCCTACGTAACTCTGTTTTTGCCATGTCCAGTTTTCTGCGAAGTCTGAATCCGTTAACGAAACTTGCTATGTTTACATGGGTGCCATCATTTCTTCTGTGCCCTTTTGGCTTATGGTCAGTAATGGACTTTTGTTATATGCTTTGAGTAGATTCATGCCATGCCTTGCTTTGCTATGTCCTGTTCCTGTGACATGTTGTTATCTTGCTCTAAACATTACTTCCTGATGTGAATTCCTGACATGTTATATCCACTAAGTCTGTGAAGCTGATATCTTTTGCACTTTAGCCATGCTTGTTTAACCGTGCTATTGTGTGATTTAGCCGTAGCTCACTGTTTATCTTTTGTTAAGCATCTTGAGTAGATCACTGCCATGTGCTTTGTTGCTATGTTAGAGTGTAGTAGCTTAGTTTCTTGTTGCATTTTAGATGGCATCGTGTTGTTAATCGCAGAATTGTGCCATTATTGTTTCGCTTGCCATTTGCAAACCGTGCATCCGATTTCGGTGATCTTTATATCGATTTCGACCGAAATCAACTCATCTTTCCAGTGGCGCTCTTGGTATGCCAAGTTGAGTCCTGGTTCAATATTTTCCTTCCGGAGCACGCATATGCATTGCATAGTACATCCCGCATATCATGCCATGTTTTGCATCATGTTGCTTGTGCATTGCACTGTGGTTGATTGTGTTTCCCTTGCTTGTGTTCTTGCCTTGGGTAGAGCCGGGAGACGAATTCGTGATCGAGGAACCCGTTGAGTATGCTTACAAGGATCAAGCTTACGTCAACTCGGAGAACTTTGCAAGCAAGATGACCATACCCTCGAAATCACTTCTATCTTTGCTTGCTAGTTGCTCGCTCTATTGCTTTGCCGCGATACCTACCACATGCTTTATCATGCCTCCCATATTGCCATGGCAAGCCTCTAACCCACCTTGTCCTAGCAAACCGTTGTTTGGCTATGTTACCGCTTTGCTCAGCCCCTCTTATAGCGTTGCTAGTTGCAGGTGAAGATTGGAGTTTGTTCCTTGTTGGAACATGTTTATATTTGGGATAACATTATTATATCTTGTTTACTTTAATGCATCTATATACTTGGTAAAGGGTGGAAGGCTCGGCCTTATGCCTGGTGTTTTGTTCCACTCTTGCCGCCCTAGTTTCCGTCATACCGGTGTTATGTTCCTTGATTTTGCGTTCCTTACGCGGTTGGATTATAATGGGAACCCCTTGACAGTTTGCCTTGACTAAAACTCCTCCAGCAAGGCCCAACCTTGGTTTTACCATTTGCCACCTAGCCTTTTTCCCTTGGGTTTCGTGGACTCAAGGGTCATCTTTATTTTAACCCCCCCGGGCCAATGCTTCTCTAAGTGTTGGTCCAAACTGGGCGATGTCCGGCGCCCCCTGGGTAACCAGGGTTTATGCCAACCCGACATCTTTCCCATCCGGTGTGCCCTGAGAATGAGATATGTGAGCTCCTATCAGGATTTGTCGACACATTCGGGTGGCTTTGCTGGTCTTCTTTTACCATTGTTGAAATGTCTTGTAACCGGGATTCCGAGTCTGATCGGGTCTTCCTGGGAGAAGGGATATCCTTCGTTGACCATGAGAGCTTGTGATGGGCTACGTTGGGACACCCCTTCAGGGTTTTGAACTTTCGAAATCCATGCCCGCGGTTATGGGCAAATGGGAATTTGTTAATATCCGGTTGTAGAAAACCTGACACTTAACTTAAATTAAAATGAATCAACCGCGTGTGTAGCCGTGATGGTCTCTTTTTGGCGGAGTCTGGGAAGAGAACATGGTTTCGTGTTATGCTTGAACGTAAGTAGTTCAGGATCTCTTCTTGATCATATTTTATTGACCGTGCTTTGCTCCTCTTCTCGCTCTCATTTGCGTAAGAAGCCACCATATATGCTAGTGCTTGCTGCAGCTCCACCTCACTACCTTTGCCTACCCATAAGCTTAAATAGTCTTGATCGCGAGGGTTTGAGATTGCTGAGTCCCCATGACTCACAGATTACTTCCAAAACCAGATGCAGGTGCCGATGATGCCAGTCCAGGGGATGCGACCGAACTTAAGTGGGAGTTCGATGAGGATTCGGGACGTTACTATGTTTCCTTTCCAGATGATCAGTAGTGGAGCCCAGTTGGGGTGATCGGGGATCCTATCGCATTTGGGGTTGTCTTTATTTTGGTTCCGTAGTCGGACCTTGATTGTATTATGGATGATGTAATGCTATACTTATGTATTCTGTGAAGTGGCGATTGTAAGCCAACTCTTTATCTCTATCTTATTCAGTACATGGGATGTGTAAAGATTACCCCTCTTGCGACATGCCTACTATGCGGTTATGCCTCTAAGTCGTGCTCCGACACGTGGGAGATATAGCCGCATCGTGGGTGTTACACACCTCCGCCGAAGTGCTCGCCGTGACCGATGAGAAGCACTTCCGTGACGGTGCTTCCGCCGCTCTCCACGTGACAGAGCGGCTCGTCGTAGACCACCACGTTTGTGGGGAATGCGTCAAGCGACATAGTGTCGGAGTCAACCAACATCGGGTCGGTGGAGGCTACAGACTCCAGGTCCACAACTGGCTCGCTGGTGACGTGGAGTTGATCGAGGAGGCCCGCGAGGAGGCTCTTGGGACCGTCTGTGCCCGCGTCGGACACGGGCTTGTCAGAGAGGTGGACCTCGCCAATGAGATCAGCGAGGCAACTTGCCGCTCAGGCGACTTCCGCGCCATGCAGTGCGTTGGCGCAAACTCTGTCTGGCGTGTCGGGCTGGCTGCGCTCACCAGGGAGAAAAAGGGTTCCCGTCCAGAACAGGTCTCCGAACGACAGTGCACCTCGCCCCACGGTGGGCGCCAAATGTCGGGGGTTGGGTGCGACATATGCCAATGGATGGCTTATCATGGTGGGAGCGAGTAGGACGTCGCCGGTGCCCGGAAGCGGGATGAGGCGTAGACACGAACGCCGGCGTACTTTACCCAGGTTCGGGGCTCTCCTAGGAGATAACACCCCTAGTCCTGCTCTGCGGTGTCTCCGCATGATCACTAAGGCACAAGTGAATACAAAGGCGCTCCTTGAGCTGTATGCTAGAGGTAGGAGAAGGCGGGGCTAGCTCTCTCCTTCCTCTATGATCTGGTCTAGTTCTAATAGGTTGGGAACCCTTTGCATGGGTGTCCTGGGGGTTTATATAGGCCTACCCCCCAGGGGTACAATGGTAATACGGTCGGGCATAGGGCCCGGCCCTCAGTCTCTTCGGCCGTCGGCTTCTCCACCGACTGCTGGGGCCTGCCGCTTGGTGGGCCCCGCCGACTGGTTGGGTACGGGGCCGACGGGCCGTCCCCGCCGCTCTCGGGTCTTGTCGGCACCTGATCACTGTTGCCGCGTCTCTGATGATGCAGGCTTGGTCAAGGGGTCGTGGCTACAGCTCCGCTGCCTGGCGGGCGATTACTGTAGCCACTCCGCATCTCGTCTGGTTAATGGCGAGTGGGTCCCGAGGAAGGGGCGGGCCGACTCCTAGGGGCCGACCTCCCTCGGGTCCGACTGGTGGGATCGTCACCGTCTTCCGGGCTCTCGCTGACTGGTGGGGCCCGTCGTCCTTGGGCCGTACCGACAGGCTGTCGTGGGAGCAGGACTCTGTTTGCCAGTGATGATGTCAGGGATGGCATGGCAACAGTGCTGCGCCGGGCGGAGATCTCCGCCGTACAGCATACTGTGACCACGCCAGCCCCTGGAAAGGGGGAGGGGATGGGCTGTACTGTAGCCATTCCCTGTCCCGTCCCCCGTCCCCCTTGATGAGGGCACGGGCTTCACTGGTGTCGTGGGCTGACTCCTCGGGGCCGACTTGTCTAGAAGCCACCGAGTAGGAGTCGGCTCGTCTTGGCCTTGCCTCTAGGACTTGGCCGTATACGAGCAGCCGGCTGTTCCTCCAGCCGGCCCCCAGAAGATGGCTCTTCACCTTGGCATCTTGAGGGCGTAGTCTGCCCCGATGTCTTGAAAGGTTCTGGGCCTCGGGTTAGCCTACCCGTGGCACATTACTCCGACATTCTCCCTGATTTTTTCCTCTGAAAATAGGTATTTATAGTGTTAGGGTTGAGGTGTGCGGGGCCACCAGGTGGATACAACACACCTGGGCGCGCTAGGAGAGGGGGCGCACCCTGGTGGGTTATGCCCACCCAGGGGCCCCTCTCCGGTAGGTCTTGGCTCCAGAAATTCATATATATTATATAAAAATTCCTCGAAAAGTTTTGTTCCATTCCGAGAACTTTTATTTCTGCACAAAAACAACACCATGGTAATTCTGCTGAAAACAGCGTCAGTCTGGGGTTAGTTTCATTCAAATCATGCAAATTAGAGTCCAAAACAAGAGGAAAAGCGTGAGAAAAAGTAGATACGTTGGAGATGTATCAGTACCTTGCTTGATAATGATGATGTGCCACTTGGTGAATTTCTTGATAAACAAATTGCTAGAGTAATACAACATGATGTTGTTGAATCTGATGATGAGCTTGAAACTGAAACTCCTGAAACACCTGCTAGAACTATCCCTCCTAGATATCAATTGCCTAAGGTACCGGAAGGTTATGTTATGAGTGAAGAAACAACTAGAGATATTCTTGCTTGTAGAGATAGAGATGATCTAGAGAATTATTATGCAAGTATAAAGAAAAATCTCTTAATGCTAGAATGAAATGTGATCCTAAGTTTGCTACTTCACCTATCTTTATTGATGATAAGGATTATGAATTCTCTGTTGACCCAAAGTTAATTACTTTGGTTGAATTTGATCCTTTCCATGGTTATGAAACTGAAACTGTTGTCGCACATCTTACTAAGTTGAATGACATAGCCACCCTTTTTACTCATGATGAGAAAACTCGCTATTACTTTATTCTCAAAGTATTTCCATTCTCATTAAAGGGTGATGCTAAAGCTTGGTACAATACTCTTGCTCCTGTTGTGTGCGTAGTCCCCAGGATATGATTTATTACTTCTCTGAAAAATATTTTCCTGTTCATAAGAAACAAGCTACCTTATAGGAAATATTTAATTTTGTGCAAATCAAAGAAGAGAGTCTCCCACAAGCTTGGAGGAGGCTTTGCCAATTACTTAATGCTTTGCCTGATCATCCACTTAAGAAAAATGAAATACTTGATATCTTCTATAATGTACTATCCGATGCTTCTAGGGACTTTCCTAGATAGTTGTGCTGGTTGTGTTTTCAGGGAACGAACTATTGGTCAAGCTGAAGAATTATTGAATAACATATTGAAAAATTATGATGATTGGACTATTCCTGAACCACCGCCTAAACCCACTCCGAAGAAGAGGGGTATATTATATCCCAGTCCTAAAGATATGCAAAAGGCAAAGAAATCTATGAAGGAAAAAGGTATTAAAGCCGAGGATGTTAAAATTTTACCTCCTATTGAAGAAATACATGGGCTTGATACACCACCGCTGCCTAAGGTGGTAGAGGTAAATTCTCTTATGAAATTCAATGATAATGACAATCCTCACAATATGCATCCTAGTCAATGCCTTTATGAGTTTGAAAACTATATTAGAAAACAAGATCACTCCAATGCAAATGTTATGAAACAATTGAAAGACAATCCTGATATGATTGCTCGCTTGAGTGAATTGTTATTTAGAATATCAAATGATGTTAGAGGTGTTGGAAAGCATGCTTCTATGGTTCAAACCCAGTTAGAACAAGTTGCTAAATCTCAAAGAGAGTTGCTTGATGAAATGAATAATAATATGCATGACTTTGCGGTTAGAGTTGCAACTAGAGGAGGTAAAATGACTCAGGAATCACTTTATCCTGAGGGACACCCAAAAAGAATTGAACAAGATTCACAAAGAGCCAACACTAGTGCACCTAGTTCTTCTAAAAAGAAAATGAAAAATGATAGGACTTTGCATGCTCCTAGTGAACCTGAAATAGAGAAACCTCCTAATAATAATAATAAAGTTTCTATCTCTGATGCTGAAACTTAGTCTAGTAATGAACACTCACCTAGTGACAATGAAAAATATAATGTTGATGTTCATGAAGACTCTCAACCAAATAATAAAAAACTAGACAATGATGTTGAGATAGAACCAGCTGTTGATCTTGATAACCCACAACCTAAGAACAAAAGGTATGATAAAAGCGACTTCATTGCTAGAAAACACGGCAAAGAAAGAGAATCGTGGGTTCAAAAACCTATCCTTTTACACCTAAGTCAACTAAAAAGAATGTTGATGAGGAATTTGAACGCTTTGCTGAAATGCTGAGGCCAGTCTTTTTGCGTACTCGCTTGACTGATATCTTGAAAATGCCTCCTTATGCAAAGTATATGAAAGATATTGTCACGAATAAGAGAAAAATACCGGAAACTGAAATCTCCACTACGCTTGCTAATTATACTTTTAAAGATGGAGTAACTTAAAAACTTGGAGATCCGGGAATACCAACTATACCTTTCTCTATCAAAAAGAATTATGTGAAAACTGCTTTGTGTGATTTAGGAGCTGGTGTTTGTGTTATGCCTTTCTCTTTATATAAAAGACTTGATTTGAATAAAATCACACCTACTGAAATATCTTTGCAAATGGTTGATAAATCAACTACCATACCTATCGGTATCTATGAGGATGTGCCCGTTGTTGTTGCTAATGTTACTATTTTGACTGACTTTGTTATACTTGAGATGCCTGAGGACAACAATATGTCGATTATCCTTGGTAGACCCTTCTTGAATAATACAGGGGCTGCTATTTATTGCAATAAAAGCAAGGTCACTTTTCATATCAATGGTAATGAGAATACGGTGCACTTTCCGAAGAAACAATTCCATGTGAATGGTATTAATGTTATTGAAAAATCTCTGACAATCACTATTGGAAGTTTTCAAGTACCTCACCTACTGTCAAAAAGAAATATGAAATGCTTATTGTTGGGGACATTCATATCCCCATTGAGGTAACCTAGTGATTTATGAAAGTTCTTTGGTTTCGTGCTAATCGAAAGTGGTTGTTAATAAGACTTGATCAACCTTATTAATGGATCATTTTTGAACGGTATGAGGTTGATGAATTTAGTAAGCACTACTTTCTGTCCCTACTTTTTATCCTCTGTTTTTATTAGTTAAATAAAATAAAATGCCATGTTTTGTCTGTTTTCTGATTTTCCCGTGCAATAAAAAATGACCCAAAAATAAAAGTTCTCATAATACCCTGAAAACTTAATATGATTTTTTCTGAATATTTAAGAATTTTTGGTGCAAATAACATTAGAGGCAGGTGCACCCTGGCGGGTTTTGGTCCCCACGTGGGCCCCCTCACTTATCTCTTCATACCACATCATCACCTACCTCCAGAAAAAAATCTCCATTGCTCTCTCTCCCGTGCTCTTGCTCTCAAACCCGCGGATTTCGATCTCTTTGCTCGAAGCTCCGTTTCCGAAACTGTTTCGGGGGATTGTTGTTTGGTATGTGACTCCACCATTTCTCCAATTAGTTTTTGTTTTAGTGGTTTATATTTTGAATAATTAGCTACTCTTGGTGGTGCTGTAGATGAGCTTGCATGTTGAATTCTTAGTGTTCTAAGTAGTTTGAATGCTTGCTTTGGCCTCTATGTATCCCTATGAGTAGTTGGTATCATTTTTGTGAAGTTTTGTTGAGAAAATTTTGTGGGCTAATAAATTTCAGAATTTTGTTCATAGGAAAACCATGAATTTAGGGAGTTTGGCTCCAAGAAGAACTCCAAGGGTGTTATTGGGGAGTCATATGATAGTGATCTCCATCCTCGGAGGTTGGCTGAGGTATGGCTATGTGAATGGCCGCACACCCCGTTCCTGGAAGAGGCTGGAATCCTTCAGGAGTTCATGCAATATGCTGCTAATGCCGGCCTCACCGACTTCATCGCAGATGAGTGTGAACAGCACCAAATCCTCACAAACATCTTTGTTCAGAGCTTTGCTTTCTTGCCTAGGAATAATCCTCCTGAAGTGAGCTTTGATTTATATGTTGAAAACCATTAGATACCACTTACTGAAATTTTGTGACATATGCATGATCTCTTCTGATGGGAGCTTGGCCGAGGCTAGACCGGCTGGGTTTGAGGCCTTTTCTCGCACTTTGAAAGTGGGAGATGAGAGAGGGGTGTCAGCTACCACTGCCGCTGGCTTGCATTTTCCTGATGTTCATTACTTTGCACTTTTCATTGCAAAAAGCTTGCTTGCTAGGGAGAAGGTGCGAGGCTTAGCTTAGAGGGAGACAACACTTATATCATGGGAGCTATTGTGGCTCGTCGCCTCCATCTTATTAAATCTCAGGGTAAAATCCATGGTGGGATTTATGCTACTCGCTTGGCGGCCCACTTTAATGTTGGAATACGCCCTCACGATTACCCTCTGACCAAGGTTTATCTAGACCGTGCAGCCATGGAACACCATCATTTTCTTGCACAGGATTATCCTAACATTCCCATTCCTTATAACCTGGTCCTTAGTGTTGAAACTCGTGATATTATTCCATTGATTTCCCCTGCCTTGTTTGATTTTGTTGCCAGGGGTGGATATAAGATCATGCATGCACACATCATTGCCTGCCGGAACGCTTAGGCTGCTGCAGAGGTAGAGGAGGCGCATCTGCAGTGGGATTAGTGGATGCCCGCTCCTCGGTATCCCTACTACCATCCAGATTTCTGATCGACTACCAAGTTAGGCCAAAAATTCTAAGCTTGGGGGAGTACATGTTTCTCACCGACATTACATTCATGTTTACTTATTCATCTAGTCGGTGTTCACACTTTTTCATTGTATCATCCATGTTTAAATTTTATTTTTCTTGCTTTCTTCTTGTGTGTTTGAAAAACTTTAGAAAAACAAAAAAAATAGTTGTAGCTAGTTTATTTTCCATGCATGCTTAGCTGTAGTATTAAAAAGAAAATCCAAAAAGATTTCCTTGTTCTTCTTTTGCTTGTTGGGAGCTTTCCCGTGTAAATAGTTTTTTTTTCTTCTCATTTTTGCTTTTCCCTTTTATTTGCTTGTTCAAGAAAACCAAAAACTCCAAAAACATTTCAGTGTGTTTCTCTGAATTTCTTTTCCTTTTATTCGAGTTGTGCCAAGGAGAAGACCACGATGAAAATGTTGAGTGGCTCTCATATGAATAATTGTTAAACTAATAAAGAGCCCATTTTACCTTGTCTTCTCCTGTTGAATAAAATGTTTTGTAGATTCCAGCTTAGTCCATGGCACTCTTGCACTATTATTATTTTCACATTGATCGGTCGTGCAAGTGAAAGGCAATAATGATGATGTTCGATGAACTGGTCGTGGCAGAGAGAAACTGGTATGAACTCGACTTGTTCTATTTGTGTAAATATGTTTAATCTAGTATCCATGATTCAACCCATTATGATTAAACATGTTTGCAGTGACAATTAAAGATTATAGTTTCTCATGCCATGCATAAGTAGCTGGGAGTGAATATTTTTTTTCAAGAAAACGCAAGAAGAGCTTGCATTTCATTGCTTTGGAAAGAAAGGAAGTTTCGGTTACAATCCTCCTAGGAGGGAATTACAGTGCTTGGGGCATATCAGTGCATGTCCCGGGTTTGCAGCAAGATGGCAAGAAACCCTAGGGCACCGGCTCTGGCCCAGAGGGAGGCCTCATCTTTGATCTTCGTGAGTAGGTCGGTTGTCGAGGGTTGGCCTCTATTGAAGACACAGTCGTTGCGGTGCTTCCATGTCATCCATGGGATGAGGAGGGTCGTGGAGGCGACGCCCTTGCGCATGGGCATTGGGGTGTCATGTCGCGTCGTGCGCCACCGATCATTGAGGGAGATCTCTCTGTCAGGCCTGGCGAAGGGGCAGGCGAGGGTGAGGTGGTGCATGGTCTCGGGGGCTTGGTCGCAGAGGAGGCATCATGCGGGGTGCTGCAGGCCGCGGCGGGCGAGGCAGTAGATTGTCCAACACCAGTCCAGGCAGGTGAGCCAGTGGAAGAAATAGACGTGCGGGGGTGCCCAGTTCTTCCAGGTGAGCTTCCATGCGTCGCAAACCATCGAACTGTTGAATGTAGCGAGGTAGGACGATTTGGCGGAGTAGACGCCGCTTGTTTTCCACTTCTAGGTGAGGCGGTCTTGCTCGGCAGAGAGGGTCGTGGCGTTGATAGCCTGCCAGAGCTGTAAGTATTGCCCAAAATCTCATGTATGACGATCGTGTCATGTATGTCCCGTGCCCACTGGTTGGCATGGAGTCCGTCGGCGATGGTCCTGAGTTTGTGGTAGCGCTTTGGGATGGAAGCGTAAAGGAGCGACACGATCTCGCAAACAGAGCGCCTGTCAATCCATCGATCTTCCCAGAAGAGGGCCTCCGTGCCGTTCCCGATTTGCATGGTGGTTGATGCGAAGAAGAATGCGTGCTCCTCGGCGGTGAACTGCAGGTCGAGGCCGGCCCATGCTCTGGTGTTGTCCGTGCAACTGAACCAGAACCAGTGGGTGCGGAGCACGAGGTTGGTCCGGCCGAGGTCGCGCACGCCGAGGCCACCGAGCGAGAGTGGCCTAGTGACGCATTGCCAGTTGACATAGCAGTGGCCTCCATTTGCCTTCTCGCGTCCAGCCCATAGGAAGCCTCGCTGAATTTTCTTGAGTGCTTAGATGGTCTTCTTGGGGGGTGCAAGAGCGAGGAGCTGGTGAATCAGAATTGCGCTGAGGATGGCCTTGACGAACGCGAGGCGGCCGGCTTTGTTCATGAGATGCTCCTTCCAGGTGGGTAGCATGTCGGCTGTTTTGTCGATGACAGGTTGCAGTTGTGCGGCCGTCGGGTGATGCAGAGTTAGGGGAATGCCCAGATAGGTGATCGGGAACTAGGGGAGGGGGCAGCCCAGCAGGTTGACAGCGGGCGCGACGTCGTCAGCGGTGCGTCGGATCAAGGTGGCGAAGCTTTTGGCATAGTTGACGAGGAGGCCTGAAGCTCGGCCGAAGAGCAGCAGGATGCTCTTGACGATAGTGATGTCGCCAATGGTGGGGTGGCAAAATAGGATCACGTCGTCCGCGTAGAGGGAGACCGAGGGGACCGGGCGTCGGGGGTGCAGCCGCTGCAGGACGCCCAGATCCGTGGCACGGCGGAGGAGGCGACCGAGCGTGTCGACAGCGAGGATGAATAGATGTGGAGACACGGGGTCGCCCTGGCGGAGGCCACACCGGTGCTAGATGGTGGGGCCGGGGTCTCCGTTGATGAGCACCTTCATGCTGCCGAGGAGAGCAAGATGGTGAGCCATTCCACGAAGCAGGAGCCAAAGCCGTACTGCCGGAGGACCTCGAATAAGAATGGCCAGCTGATGGTGTCGAAGGCAGGAGCCAGGTCCAGCTTCAGGAGGGCGCGAGGGGCCCCGAGCTAGTGCAGGAGGCGCGCGGACTGGCGCACGAGGATGAAGTTGTCATGCAAGCTGTGCCTGGGGATGAACGCGTTCCGGCAAGTGCTGACGAGGCTGCAGAGCTTCGGCGCGAGGCGGAGCGAAAGAACCTTGGCGAAGATTTTGGCGACGAGGTGAATTAGGCTTATGGGCCTAAAGTCTCCAAGGCCGCGTGCGTCTGCAAGCTTCGGGAGCAGGGTGAGCAGAGCCTGATTGAGGGAGCAAAAGCCTCGGCCGCGCATCTCGTACAGCCACTGGAAAATGTCAACGAAATATTGCCGGACAATGGGCCAGCATGCATGCAAGAACTCGGCGGTGTAGCCGTCCGGGCCAGGAGCCTTTCGAGCAGGGAGGCGCTTCACCGCATTCCAAATTCGGCGGCGTCAAAGGGGGCGTCGAGGTTTGTGGGTGTGATCAGCTTAGTGAAGGCGAGGCTGCAATCGTGGGGCGTCTCGCGGCCGAGCAGGGCGTCGAAGTGTGCGTAGGCCACGGCCGCCATGTCGCAGGGGGCGGAGATCGGGGCGCCGTCCACTGTGAGGCTGTGTATCTGATTCTTCTGTCGATGATACATGCATTGTCGGTGGAAGAATGATGTGCTGGCGTCGCCATCCTTGAGAGTCGCAATGTGGGCGTGCTGTCAAGCGATGGTGCGCTTGAGAGAGGCAAGGCCGAGGTAGGAGACCTTGATATGCCGCCGGAGCCAGTTTTCGTGCGGGGACAGGGGGCGGCTCTCCTGTGTTGTGTCCAGCCTGAGAAGGAGTTCCCTGGAGATTGCAAGCTTGAGGCGAACGTTGCCAACAGTTCGCGTGCTCCAGCTAGTAAGCTTGCGCGCGGTGTTTTGCATGCACCACATGAGCCGCCGAAAGGGGTCATCGTCATGGACGGAGTGCCAGGCGCCCGCCACAATGATGTGGAATCAATCCAATCGCGTCCAGAATTCCTCGAAGTGGAATCATCGATGACCTGGCGGCATCGGTTTGAATTCAAGTGATGACCCACAAGTGTAGGGGATCTATCATAGCCTTTTCGATAAGTAAGAGTGTCGAACCCAACGAGGAGCAGAAGGAAATGAGAAGAAGTTTTCAGTAAGGTATTCTCTGCAAGCACTGAAATTATCGGTAACAGATAGTTTTGTGATAAGGTAATTTGTAATGGGTAACAAGTAGTAAAAGTAAATAAGGTGTGGCAAGATGGCCCAATCCTTTTTGTAGCAAAGGACAAGCCTGGACAAACTGTTATATGAAGGAAAGCGCTCCTGAGGACACATGGGTATTATCGTCAAGCTAGTTTTCATCACGTTCATATGATTCGCGTTCGGTACTTTGATATTGATATGTGGGCGGACCAGTGCTTGGGTACTTCCCTTAGTTGGACAAGCATACCACTTATGATTAACCCCTATTGCAAGCATCCGTAACTACAACAGAAGTATTAAGGTAAACCAAACCATAGCATGAAACATATGGATCCAAATCAGCCCCTTATGAAGCAACACATAAAGTAGGGTTTAAACTTGTGTCACTCTAGCAACCCATCATCTACTTATTACTTCCCAATGCCTCCCTCTAGGCCCAAACAATGGTGAAGTGTCATGTAGTCGATGTTCACATGACACCACTAGAGGAAAGACAACATACATCTCATCAAAATATCAAACGAATACCAAATTCACATGACTACTTATAGCAAGACTTCTCACATGTCCTCAGGAACAAACGTAACTACTCACAAAACATAATCATGTTCATAATCAGAGGGGTATTAATATGCATAATGGATCTGAACATATGATATTCCACCAAGTAAACCAACTAGCATCAACTACAAGGAGTAATCAACACTACTCGCAACCCACAGGTACCAATCTGAGGTTTGGATACAAAGATTGGATACAAGAGATGAACTAGGGTTTGAGATGAGATGGTGCTGGTGAATATGTTGATGGAGATTAACCCCCTCCCGATGAGAGGATCGTTGGTGATGACGATGGTGATGATTTCCCCCTCCCAAAGGGAAGTTTCCCTGGCAGAACAGCTCTGCCGGAGCCCTAGATTAGTTCCGCCTTGTGGCGGCGGAGTTTCGTCCCGTGAGCTTGCTTATGATTTTTTCCTCGACGAAAGGCTCCATATAGCCAAAGATGGGCATCATAGGGCCACCAGGGGCCCCACGAGGCAGGGGGCGCGCCAGGGGGGGTAGGGCGCGCCCCCCACCCTCGTGGACGGTGGGTGGTCCCCCTCTGGTACTTCTTTCGCCCAATATTTTTTATATATTATGAAAATAATTCCTGTGGAGTTTCAGGACTTTTGGAGATGTGCAGAATAGGTCTATAATATTTGCTCCTTTTCCAGCCCAGAATTCTAGCTGCCGACGTTCCCCCTCTTCATGTAAACCTTGTAAAATAAGAGAGAATAGGCATAAGTATTGTGACATAATGTGTAATAACAGCCCATAATGCAAAAAATATCGATATAAAAGCATGATGCAAAATGGACGTATCAACTCCCCCAAGCTTAGACCTCACTTGTCCTCAAGCGAAAGCCGAAATCGAAAAATATGTCCACATGTTTAGAGATAGAGGTGTCGATAAAAAAATACGGACATGAGGGCATCATGATCATTCTTAGAACAACAACATATACATATATATATATTGTCATATGATCTCCTATGCTAAAGTAACAATTCATTCACATACTCAAGTATGAATCAGAAACTTCATTAAAAACTAACAAACTATAATCTCAGTCATTGAAGCAATTGCAATTTATCATAACATAGGAAAGAGTCAATGTAAGAGCTTCTCAGCAAGTCCACATACTCAACCATCATTTAGTCTTTCACAATTGCTAACACTCACGCGATATTTATGGTTATGAAGTTTTAATTGGACATAGAGAAAGATAGGGGCTTATAGTTTTGCCTCCCAACTTTTTACCTCAAGGGTAATGTCAACAATAATAGTTCATGAAAACCCACATCCAATTAGCCATATATATTAGGATCTTTCCAACACATTGTGCTTGCCAAAGGATAAAATGTGAAAAGGAAAGGTGAAGATCATCATGACTCTTATATGAAGTAATAGACAAGAATAAAAGATAGGCCCTTCGCAGAGGGAAGCAGAGGTTGTCATGTGCTTTTATGGTTGGATGCACGAAATCTTAATGCAAAAGAACGTCACTTTATATTGCCACTTGTGATATGGACCTTTATTATGTAGTCCGTCGCTTTTATTTCTTCCACATCAAAAGATCGTATAAAGCTTATTTTCTACACACTAATAAGTCATACATATTTAGAGAGCAATTCTTATTTCTTGCAATGATGACAACTTACTTGAAGGATCTTACTCAATCCATAGGTAGATATGGTGGACCCTCATGGCAAAACTGGGTTTAGGGATAATTGGAAGCACAAGTAGTATCTCTACTTGGTGCAAAGAATTTGGCTAGCATGAGAGGGAAAGGCAAGCTCAACATGTTGGATGATCCATGACAATATAATTTATCTCAGATGTAAGAAAACATAACCTATTACGTTGTCTTCCTTGTCCAACATCAACTCTTTAGCAAGTCATATTTTAATGAGTGCTCACAATCATAAAAGATGTCCAAGATAGTATATTTATATGTGAAAACCTCTCTTTCTTTATTACTTCCTATTAATTGCAATGATGACCAAAACTATGTTTGTCAACTCTCAACAATTTTTATTCATCATACTCTTTATATGTGAGCTCATTACTCTCCATAAGATCCACATGATCCCTTTATTTCTCTCTATTTCTTCTCTTTTTATTTTATTCTATTCTCTCAAGATCATAGCAAAATAGTCAAGCCCTTGACTCAACACTTTATTATATATAGCTCACGGACTCGATTACATAGAAGGATCATAAAGCTAAACTCACAACTAGATCATACTAAAACTTTATTCTACTAGATCAAGATATTGCCAAAAGGATCGAACTAAGAAAAACAGTAAAGATTAAAGTGATGGTGATACGATACCAGGGCACTCCCCCAAGCTTGGCAGTTTCCAAGGGGAGTGCCCATACCCATGCGTTTATGTCTCCTTCTTCGGGGGTGGTGATGTGATATTCTTGGCGATGATGCCCCTCAGGATACGATTCTCTTCCTCGAGCTTATTGACTTGCTGCTTGAGGTCCATTATTTCCTTACAGAGCTTGCCTGTGACGGCTAAGGCTCCTTTCACCCAAGGATGTTGCATAGCTGTAGGAGAACAAGTAACACTCTTTTTCATATTTTAATAAGAAAGAAATCTAACATTGGAAGGGATGACCGAGTTTGGAATAGCTGAGCTCTGTAGTTCCCCCATCGTGAATCCAGCTCGGAAACGAGAAGTAACTTCTTCATCCTCTTCCATGGCATCTATCCTTTTCAAGTCAGCCTCCATCTCGTCCTCGGTTGATGGCCCAAAGTGGTCAGCATTGCAGTTTGCTCTTGGCCCCGGTGTCGGATGGGACACGTGACTCTCCCCGACTGACTCTTGAGAAGATATCTTGCTCTAAATATGCAGCAGAAACAGCTCAAAACAAAAACAGAGGATTTTTGCGTGGTACGGTGGTCAAAACCTTCGGGAGATTAAATAATGAATTTTTACCGACCAAAAGAAGTATCGTGCAAGAAAATGGAGTCCGGAGAGCACACAAGGTGCCCACGAGCCAGGGGCGCACCCAGGGGGTAGGGCGCACCCAGGGGGGTAGGGCGCACCCTCCACCCTCATGGAAGCCTCATTTCCTTTCTAGTCTGCTTCTTATTTTCCTATTTATTAAATATTCCAAAACAGAGAAAAATTGCCATTAGAACTGTTTTGGAGTCGGTTTACTTACCGTACCACATACCTATTCCTTTTCAGAGTCTGAAACATTCTGGAAACTGTCCCTTATGTATTCCTCCGGGGTTACGGTTTCAATAACATTAGTTTCAACATTTATAGGATTACTTGAGATATAATGTTTGATTCTTTGACCGCTCACCACCTTCGGATTTGTGCCTTTGAAGTTGTTGAATTTTATAGCACCGGAACGGTAGACCTCCTTGATGATGTAAGGACCTTCCCATTTAGAGAGGAGTTTGCCTGCAAAAAATCTTAAACGAGAGTTGTATAACAATACATAATCACCTACATTAAACTCACGTTTTTGTATCCTTTTATCATGCCATCTTTTGACTTTTTCTTTAAATAGTTTGGCATTCTCATAGGCCTGGGTTCTCCATTCATCAAGTAAGCTAATGTCAAAAAGCCTCTTCTCACCGGCAAGTTTAAAGTCATAGTTGAGCTCTTTAATAGCCCAACAGGCCTTATGTTCTAGTTCGAGAGGTAAGTGACATGCTTTACCATAAACCATTTTATATGGAGACATACCCATAGGATTTTTATATGCAGTTCTATAAGCCCATAATGCATCATCAAGTTTCTTGGACCAATTCTTTCTAGATCTATTAACAGTCTTTTGCAAAATTAATTTAAGCTCTCTATTGCTAAGTTCTACTTGACCACTAGACTGTGGATGATATGGAGATGCAATTATATGATTAACATCATACTTAGCAAGCATTTTACGAAAAGCACCATGAATAAAATGTGAACCACCATCAGTCATTAAGTATCTAGGGACTCCAAACCTCGGAAAAGTAACTTCTTTAAACATCTTAATAGAGGTGTTATGATCAGCACTACTAGTTGGAATAGCTTCGACCCACTTAGTAACGTAATCAACAACAACTAAAATATGAGTATACCCATTAGAGGAAGGAAAAGGTCCCATATAGTCAAAGCCCCAAACATCAAATGGTTCAATAACAAGTGAATAATTCATGGGCATTTCTTGACGTCTACTGATATTACCAATTCTTTGACATTCATCACAAGATAAGACAAACTTACGGGCATCAAATGGTTCAATAACAAGTGAATAATTCATAGGCATTTCTTGACGTCTACTAATATTACCAATTCTTTGACATTCATCACAAGACAAAACAAACTTACGGGCATCCTTGAAGAGAGTAGGCCAAAAAAAACCGGATTGCAATACCTTATGTGCAGTTCTATCTCTAGCATGGTGTCCTCAATAAGCCTCGGAGTGACACATGCGTAGGATCAGTTCCTGTTCATGCTCAGGTACACAACGTCTAATAACACCATCTACTCCTTCTTTATAAAGGTGTGGGTCATCCCAAAAGTAATGTCTTAAATCATAGAAGAACCTTTTCTTTTGCTGGTATGTGAAACTAGGTGGTATGAATCTTGCTGGGTCATCCCAAAAGTAATGTCTTAAAATAGTACGAGAAGCATTTATGACAGCTAATTGCTCATCAGGAAAGCTATCATCAATAGGTAGTTGGTCATCAAGAACATTCTCTAACCTAGACAAGTTGTCTGCAACGGGGTTCTCAGCTCCTTTTCTATCAATAATATGCAAATCAAATTCTTGTAGCAAGAGAACCCATCTAATAAGTCTAGGTTTAGCATCTTTCTTTTCCATAAGATATTTAATAGCAGCATGATTAGTGTGAACAGTTATTTTAGAATCAACAATATAAGGTCTGAACTTATCACAAGCAAATACAACTGCTAAAAATTATTTTTCAGTAGTAGCATAATTTCTTTGGGGACTGTCTAGAGTTTTACTAGCATATTGAATAACATTTAATTTCTTATCAACTCTTTGTCCTAGAACAGCCCCTACAGCATAATCACTAGCATCACACATAATTTCAAGGGGTAAATTCCAATTAGGAGGTTGAACAATAGGTGCAGAAACCAAAGCCTTCTTAAGTATTTCAAATGCTTCTACACAATCATCATCAAAGACAAAAGGAACATCTTTTTGTAAGAGATTAGTCAGAGGCCGAGAAATTTTAGAGAAGTCCTTAATGAACCTCCTATAAAAACCGGCATGACCAAGGAAACTTCTTATACCTTTAATGTCCTTGGGACAAGGCATCTTTTCAATAGCATCAACCTTAGCTTTATTAACTTCAATACCTCTTTCAGAAATTTTATGCCCCAAGACAATACCTTCATTAACCATAAAGTGGCACTTCTCCCAATTCAAGACAAGATTAGTTTCTTCACATCTCTGCAAAACTCGATCAAGGTTGCTTAAGCAATCATCAAAAGAAGTCCCATAAACAAAGAAATCATCCATGAAAACCCAACGATCTTTTCACAAAAGTCAGAGAATATAGCAGTCATACATCTTTGAAAGGTAGCAGGTGCATTACATAAACCAAAAGGCATACGTCTATAAGCAAAGGTACCGAAAGGGCAAGTAAAAGTTGTCTTTTCTTGATCCTCTTTTGACACAGGTATTTGAGAAAAACCAGAATAACCATCTAGGAAGCAAAAATGTGTATGTTTGGATAATCTTTCTAGCATTTGATCAATAAAAGGTAAAGGGTAATGATCCTTTTGAATAGATTTATTTAATTTATGAAAATCGATTACCATTTTATAACCTGTAACAATTCTTTGTGGGATCAATTCATCTTTATCATTAGGAACAACAGTAATACCTCCCTTCTTAGGGACACAATGGACAGGACTTACCCTCTGACTATCAGCAACGGGATAAATTATACCTGCCTCCAGAAGCTTTAGTATTTCTTTTCTTACCACTTCTTTCATCTTAGGATTTAACCATCGTTGGTGATCAACAACCGGTTTAGCATCCTTATCCAATTTTATTTTGTGCTGGCATAGAGTGGGACTAATGCCCTTAAGATCATCAAGAATATATCCAATAGCAGCACGGTGCTTCTTCAGAGTTTTCAATAGTTTATTTTCTTCATGCTCTGAAAGATTAGCACTAATAATAACAGGATATATCTCTTTCTCATCAAGATAAGCATATTTGAGAGTATCAGGTAAAGGTTTAAGCTCAAACATAGGATCACCCTTAGGTGGAGGGGGATACCCTAGGATTTCAACTGGCAAGTTGTGTTTCAAAATAGGTCCCTATTTAAAGAATACTTTCATCTATTTCCCTTCTTTCATTCATAAACATATAATTTTCATGGTCTAGCAAATATTGTTCTAAAGGATCAGTAGGAGGCATGGCAATAGAAGCAAGACCAATAATTTCATCTTTACTAGGCAATTCTTTATCATGGGGTTGTCTACGAAATTTGGCAAAATTAAACTCATGAGACATATCCCCTAAACCAACAGAAACAATATCCTTGTTGCAGTTTATCTTAGCATTAACAATATTCAAGAAGGGTCTACCAAATATAATGGGACAAAAGTCATCTTGTGGGGAACCAAGAACAAGAAAATCAGCAGGATATTTAACTTTCCCACACAAGACTTGAACATCTCTAACAATCCCAACTGGTGAAATAGTATCTCTATTAGCAAGCTTAATTGTAACATCAATTTCCTCTATCTCAGCAGGTGCCATATCATGCATAATTTCTTTGTATAAGGAATGAGGTATTGCACTTGCACTAGCACCGACATCACATAAGTCATGATAGCAATGATCTCCTATTTTAACAGAAATAACAGGCATGCCTACAACAAGTCTATGTTTATTTTTAGAATCAGGTCTAGGAATTCTAGCAGATTCATTGCATAAGTAAATAACATGCCCATCAATGTTATCGGCCAAGAGATCTTTAACCATAGCAACACTAGGTTCAACCTTAAATTTTCTCAGGGGGTTTGGGTGTCTTAATATTACTTTTGTTGACCACAGTTGAAGCTTTAGCATGATCCTTTATTCTAACAGGGAAAGGTGGTTTCTAAATATAAGCAATAGGAACAACAGGACCATTATAAGTGATAGTCTTTTCTTCAACTTTAATAGGTGCAACTAATTTTACTTCAATGTGAGCATTATATTTAAACCACTTCTCCATAGGAAGATCAACATGAGTAGCAAAGGATTCATAGAAAGAAGCTACTATCTCAGAGTCAAGTCCATATTTAGTGCTAAATTCACAGAAAGCATCGGTATCCATAAAAGATTTAACACAACCAAACTTAGGTGTTATACGTGACTCCTTACCTTCGTCGAGGTCCCAGTCTTCATAGTTGCATTTAATTCTCTCCAATAAATCCCGTTTGAATCCAATAGTCTTCGTCATAAAAGATCCAGTACAAGAAGTATCGAGCATGGAGCGATTACTGAGAGAAAGCCGAGCATAAAAATTTTGAATAATCATTTCTTTCGAGAGCTCATGATTGGGGCATGAATATAACATTGACTTAAGCCTCCCCCAAGCTTGAGCGATGCTTTCTCCTTCGCGAGGCCAAAAATTATATATATAATTATGGTCACGATGAACAAGATGCATAGGATAAAACTTCTGATGAAATTCCAATTTCAATCGTTGGTAGTTCCATGATCCAATATCATCACATAGTCTCAACCATGTCAATGCATCTCCCTTCAAAGATAAAGGGAAGACCTTCTTCTTGATAACATCCTCGGGCATACCTGCAAGCTTAAATAATCCACAAACTTCATCCACATAGATTAGGTGCAAATTGGGATGTAATGTTCCATCACTTGTGAAAGGATTAGCTAGCAGTTTCTCTATCATACCAGAAGGAATTTCAAAGTACATTTTCAGTAGGTTCAGTAGGTTGAGGAGCTACTCTTTGCTCTACTGGTCGGGGTGAAGATACCCTGAACAAGCCCCTCAAAGGATTATGTTCCATAGTAACAAGTGACAGTAAATTTCAGCACACTATATAAATTTTTCATTACCAAATTTCACCTCCCAAAGGCGCTTCACTCCCCGGCAATGGTGCCAGAAAAGAGTCTTGATGACCCACAAGTGTAAATATGTTTAATCTAGTATCCATGATTCAACCCATTATGATTAAACATGTTTGCAATGACAATTAGATATTATAGTTTCTCATGCCATGCATAAGTAGCTGGGAGTGAATATTTTTTTCGAGAAAACCCAAGAAGAGCTTGCATTTCATTGCTTTGGAAAGAAAGGAAATTTCGGTAACAATCCTCCTAGGAGGGAATTACAATGCTTGGGGCATATCAGTGCATGTCCCGGGTTTGCGGCAAGATGGCATGAAGCCCTAGGGCACCGGCTCTAGCCCAGAGGGCGGCCTCATCTTTGATCTTTGTGAGTAGGTCGGTCGTCGAGGGCTGGCCTCTGTTGAAGACGCAGTCGTTGCGGTGCTTCCATATAATCCATGGGATGAGGAGGGTCGTGGAGGCGAGGCCCTTGCGCATGGGCATTGGGGTGTCATGTCGCGCCGTGCGCCACCAATCATTGAGGGAGATCTCTCTGTCGGGTGGGGCGCAGGGAAGTCTGAGCCAGTGCAGAACCTCATGCCAGATCTGCCTGGCGAAGGGGGCAGGCGAGGGTGAGGTGGTGCATGGTCTCGGGGGCTTGGTCGCAGAGGAGGCATCGTGCAGGGTGCTGCAGGCCGCGGCGGGCGAGGCGGTCAGCTGTCCAACACCGGTCCAGGCGGGCGATCCAGTGGAAGAAACAGACGCGCGGGGGTGCCCAGTTCTTCCAAGTGAGCTTCCATGCATCGCAAACCATGGAGCCGTTGAATGTGGCGAGGTAGACCGATTTGGCGGAGTAGACGCCGCTTGTGTTCCACTTCTAGGTGAGGCGGTCTGGCTCGCCGGAGAGGGTCATGGCATTGATAGCCTGCCAGAGCTATAAGTATTACCCAAAATCTCATGTATGCCAATCGTGTCGTGTATGTCTCGTGCCCACTGGTTGGCCTAGAGTCCATCGGCGATGGTCCTGAGTTTGCGGCGGCGCTTGGGAATGGAAGCGTAAAGGAGCGGCGTGATCTCGCAAACGGAGAGCCCGTCAATCCATCAATCTTCCCAGAAGAGGGCCTTCGTGCCATTCCCGATTTGCATGGTGGTGGATGCGAAGAAGAATGCGCGCTCCTCAGCGCTGCACTGCAAGTCAAGGCCGGCCCATGCTCTGGTGATGTCCGTGCGTCTGAACCACAACCAGCGGATGCGGAGCGCGAGGCTGGTCTAGCCAAGGTTGCGCACGCCGAGGCCATCGAGCGAGAGTGGCCTAGCGACGTGTTGCCAGTTGACATGGCAGTGGCCTCCGTTTTCCTCCGCGCGTCCAGCCCATAGGAAGCCTCGCTGGATTTTCTTGAGTGCTCGGATGGTCTTCTTGGTGGGCGCAAAAGCGAGGAGCTGGTGAGTCGGAATTGCGTTGAGGACGGCCTTGACGAACGCAAGGCGGCCAACTTTGTTCATGAGATGCGCCTTCCAGGTGGGTAGCATGTCGGCCGTTTTGTCGACGACGGGTTGCAGTTGTGCGGCCGTCGGATGATGTAGAGTTAGGGGGATGCCCAGATAGGTGATCGAGAACTCGGGGAGGGGGCAGCCTGGCAGGTTGACAGCGGGCGCGACGTCGTCAGCGGTGCGTCGGATCAAGGTGGCGGAACTTTTAGCGTAGTTGACGAGGAGGCTTGAAGCTCGGCCGAAGAGCAGCAGGATGCTCTTGACAGCAGTGATGTCGCCGATGGTGGGGTGGCAGAATAGGATCACAGCATTGGCGTAGAGGGAGGCTGAGGGGACCGGGC
Source organism: Triticum dicoccoides (assembly GCF_002162155.2). Taxonomy (NCBI): domain Eukaryota; kingdom Viridiplantae; phylum Streptophyta; class Magnoliopsida; order Poales; family Poaceae; genus Triticum; species Triticum dicoccoides. The sequence goes on along the minus strand of NC_041382.1, from coordinate 728,387,852 downwards.
GCCGGGGGTGCAGCCGCTGCAGGACGCCCAGCTCCGTGGCACGGCGGAGGAGGCGACCGAGCGTGTCGACGGCGAGGACGAATTGTTGGGGATCATTGCAGAAATTAAAAAATTTCTACGCATCACCAAGATCAATCTATGGAGCTTACTAGCAACGAGAGGGGAGTGCATCTTCATACCTTTGAACATCGCGATGCGGAAGCGTTGCAAGAATGCGGTCGGTGGAGTCGTACACGAAGCGATTCAGATCACGGCCGAATCTGATCTAAGCACCGAACAATTGTGCCTCCGCATTCAAAGCACGTGCATCCCGGTGATGTCTCCCGCGCCTTGATCCAGCAAGGAGAGAGGGAGAGGTTGGGGAAGACTCCGTCCAGCAGCAGCACGATGGCGTGGTGGTGGTGGAGGAGCGTGGCACTCCAGCAGGGCTTTGCCAAGCACTACGAGAGACGAGGAGGGAGAGGGGTAGGGCTGCGCCAAGAGAGAGGGAGACTCGTATCGTTGGCAACCCCAAAACTCCCACTATATATAGGGGAAGGGGAGGGGTGCCGGCCCCCTAGATCCATCTAGAGGGGGGGCGGCGGCCCCTCAGGGGGGCGGGGCAGCGGCCCCCTTACGGTTTCCAACTAGGGGGGCGCCTGCCCCGGGGGGGCAGAGGCCCCCTAGGGTTTCCAACCCTAGGCACCTTGGGCCCTTGGGGGGCGCACCAGCCCACTAAGGGGTTGGTTTCCACCCAACTACAGCCCATTAGGTCCTTCGGAGCAGGTGGACCCTCCCGGTGGACCCCCGGAACCCCTTCGGTGGTCCCGGTACAATACCGATAAACCCCAAAACCTTTCCGGTGACTGAAACTGGACTTCCCATATATAAATCTTCACCTCCGGACCATTCCGGAACTCCTCGTGACGTCCGGGATCTCATCTAGGACTCCGAACAACATTCGTTAACCACGTACATCTATTCCCTATAACCCTAGCGTCATTGAACCTCAAGTGTGCAGACCCTATGGGTTCGGGAACTATGTAGACATGACCGAGACATCTCTCCGGCCAATAACCAACAGCGGGATCTGGATACCCATGTTGGCTCCCACATGTTCCACGATGATCTCATTGGATGAACCATGATGTCAAGGATTCAATCAATCCAGTATACGATTCCCTTTGTCTATCGATATAGCACTTGCCCGAGATTCGATCGTCGGTATACCGATACCTTGTTCAATCTTGTTACGACAAGTCTCTTTACTCGTTCCGTAACACATCATCCCATGACCAACCCCTTAGTCACATTGAGCTCATTACAATGATGTCTTACTGAGTGGGCCCAGAAATACCTCTCCGTCATAAGGAGTGACAAATCCCAGTCTTGATTCGTGCCAACCCAACAGATACTTTCGGGGATACCCATAGTGTACCTTTATAGCACCCAGTTATGTTGTGACATTTGGCATACCCAAAGTACTCCTACAGTATCCGGGAGTTTCACAATCTCATGGTCTAAGGAAAAGATACTTGACATTAGAAAAGCTTTAGCAGACGAACTACACGATCTTGTGCTAGGCTTAGGATTGGGTCTTGTCCATCACATCATTCTCCTAATGATGTGATCCCGTTATCAATGACATCCAATGTCCATGGTCAGGAAACTGTAACCATCTATTGATCAACGAGTTAGTCAACTAGAGGTTCACTAGGGACACATTGTGGTCTATGTATTCACACACATATTACTATTTCCGGATAATACAATTATAGCATGAACAATAGACAATTATCATGAACAAGGAAATATAGTAATAACCATTTTATTATTGCCTCAAGGGCATATTTCCAACAGTCTCCCACTTGCACTAGAGTCAATAACCTAGTTACATTGTGATGAATCGAACACCCATAAAGTTCTGGTGTTGATCATGTTTTGCACGTGGAAGAGGTTTAGTCAACGGATCTGCGACATTCAGGTCCGTATGCACTTTACAAATCTCTATGTCTCCATCTTGAACATTTTTATGAATGGAGTTGAAGCGACGCTTGATATGCCTGGTCTTCTTGTGAAACCTAGGCTCCTTGGCAAGGGCAACGGCTCTAGTGTTGTCATAGAAGAGAGTCATCGGGGCCGCCACATTGGGAATGACAACTAGGTCGGTAATGAACTCCTTCATCCAGATTGCTTCCTATGCTGCCTCCGAGGCTGCCATCTACTCCGCTTCACATGTAGATCCCGCCATGACGCTTTGCTTGCAACTGCACCAGCTAACTGCCCCACCATTCAAAATATACACGTATCCGGTTTGTGACTTGGAGTCATCCAGATTTGTGTCAAAGCTAGCATCGACATAACCCTTTATGACGAGCTCTTCGTCACCTCCATAAACGAGAAACATATCCTTAGTCCTTTTCAGGTACTTCAGCATATTTTTGACCGCTGTCCAGTGTTCCATGTCGGGATTACTTTGGTACCTTCCTACCAAACTTATGGCAAGGTTTACATCAGGTCTGGCACACAACATGGCATACATAATAGACCCTATGGCTGAGGCATAGGGTATGACACTCATCTTTTCTCTATCTTCTGCCATGGTCGGGCATTGAGCCGTGCTCAATCTCACATCTTGCAATACAGGCAAGAACCCCTTCTTGGACTGATCCATATTGAACTTCTTCAATATATTGTCAAGGTACGTGCTTTGTGAAAGACCAATGAGGCGTCTCGATCTATCTCTATAGATCTTCATTCCTAATATGTAAGAAGCTTCTCCAAGGTCCTTCATTGAAAAACACTTATTGAAGTAGGCCTTTATGCTTTCCAAGAGTTCTATATCATTTCCCATCAATAGTATGTCATCCACATATAATATGAGAAATGCTACAGAGCTCCCACTCACTTTCTTGTAAACATAGGCTTCTCCATAAATCTGCATAAAACCAAACACTTTGATCATCTCATCAAAATGAATGGTCCAACTCCGAGATGCTTGCACCAGCCCATAGATCAAGCGTTGGAGCTTGCATACCTTGTAAGCGTTCTTAGGATCGACAAAACCTTCCGGCTGCATCATATACAATTCTTCCTTAAGGAAACCATTAAGGAATGTCGTTTTGATGTCCATTTGCCATATCTCATAATCATAGAATGCGGCAATTGCTAACATGATTCGGACAGACTTCAGCTTCGCTACGGGTGAGAAGGTCTCATCGTAGTCAACCCCTTGAACTTGTCGATAACCCTTAGAGACAAGCCGAGCCTTATAGATGGTTACATTACCATCCGCGTCTGTCTTCTTCTTAAAGATCCATTTATTTTCTATGGCTCGCCGATCATCGGGCAAGTCAGTCAAAGTCCATATTTCGTTTTCATACATGGATCCTATCTCGGATTTCATGGCTTCTTCATAGTTCGAAGGTTCACCATTCTCTAACAACATGATTTCCAGGACAGGGTTGTCGTACCACTCTGGTGCGGAATGTGTCCTTGTGGACCTATGAAGTTCAGTAGCAACTTGATATGAAGTTTCATGATCATCATCATTAACTTCCTCTCTAGTCGGTGCAGGCACCACAGAAACATTTTCTTGAGCTGCGCTACTCTCCGGTTCAAGAGGCAATACTTCATGAAGTTCTACTTTCCTCCCACTTACTTCTTTCGAGAGAAACTCTTCCTATGGAAAGGATCCATTCTTGGCAACAAAGATCTTGCCTTCGGATCTGAGGTAGAAGGTATACCCAATAGTTTCCTTAGGGTATCCTATGAAGACGCATTTTTCCGATTTGGGTTCGAGATTTTCAGGTTGAAGTTTCTTGACATAAGCATCGCATCCCCAAACTTTCAGAAATGATAGCTTAGGTTTCTTCCCAAACCACAATTCATACGGTGTCGTCTCAACGGATTTCGACGGAGCCCTATTTAAAGTGAATGCGGCAGTCTCTATAGCATAACCCCAAAATGATAGCGGTAGATCGGTAAGAGACATCATAGATCGCACCATATCCAATAGAGTGCGATAACGGCGTTCGGACACACCATTACACTGAGGTGTTCCAGGCAGCATGAGTTGTGAAACAATTCCACATTTCCTTAAGTGCATGCCAAATTCGTGACTCAAATATTCTCCTCCATGATCTGATCATAAGAACTTTATTTTCCTGTCATGTTGATTCTCAGCCTCACTCTAAAATTCCTTGAACTTTTCAAAGGTCTCAGACTTGTGTTTCATCAAGTAGACATACCCATATCTACTTAAGTCATCAGTGAGGTGAGGACATAACGATAACCACCACGAGCCTCAACACTCATTGGACCACACACATCGGTATGTATGATTTCCAATAAGTTGGTTGCTTGCTCCATTGTTCTGGAGAACGGAGTCTTGGTCATTTTGCCCATGAGGCATGGTTCGCACGTGCCAAATGATTCATAATCAAGAGACTCCAAAAGTCCATCTGCATGGAGTTTCTTCATGCATTTGACACCAATGTGACCAAGGCAGAAATGCCACAAGTATGTGGGACTATCATTATCAACCTTACATCTTTTGGCATTCACACTACACTACAAAAAAAGACACATCCGTGACATTTTGGGCCGAACGAATTTTTTTCTGTCATACATATAACACTTCTATGATGATAATTGTGACAAAACCCGGTATCATCATAGATGTGGTGTGCTCCTACTTCTATGACAAAAAATCATGACAGAAAATGGGCTTTTCGTCCTGGGCAGGACGGAGACGCAGCTGCATGACATTCTTTGGGCCGTCCATGATGGAAAAAACCGTGGTAGAAGCGAGGGGGAGGAAAATTTCGGGGAGTTCCCGGTTACGGTGGGAGGTCGGGGGCCGAGCGATGCACGTTTCTCTCGTACACGTACGCGCATGTGTGCGAGGCGTTGGCTCTAACTGAACCCGAGCGAGGCATTGGGCTCTAACTGAACCCGAGCGATTGCACTACAGGCTACGCGTTACTGAACCCGAGCTATCGATCGATGGCTGTTAACTGAACCCGATCGAGCGATTCCTTCGCTACTGCTGCTAACGGAAGTCGATCGATTGGATGAACAGTGAGCGTTGCGGGGGGGTTTGGATGAAAAGTGAGCGGTGGCGTTGCCTCTGGATGAACAGGACCCCGTGGTGTGGAGGGCTGGATGAACAGTAGATGGTGGAGGGGTGCCCGTGGAGGGGTGGTTGAACAGGACCCCGTGGTGTGGAGGGTTGGATGAACAGTAGACGGTGGAGGGGTGCCCATGGAGGGGTGGTTGAATAGTAGCCGGTGGAGTAGCGCATAGTGGAGGCTGGATGAACAGGAGCCCGCGGAGGCTGGAGGAGGTCGACAGTAGCCCATGGAGGCTGGAGGAGGTCGACGGTGGAGATGAACAATATCCCGTGGAGTCCCGTTTTGCGGTACGCCACACCCCTCCCGATGAACAGGACCCCCATTTTGACCGTTGGAGGTCCATCTCGTCCGTTTTGCGGTACGCCACACCCCTCCCGATCAACAGGACCCCTGTTTCGACCTTAGGAGGTCCGTTTCGTCCGTTTTGCGGTACGCCAAACCCCTCCCGATGAACAGGATCCCGTTTCGAACGTGGCTGGTCGAACACAAGGCTGTTTCCTCCATTTTGCGGTACGCCAGGCCTCGTTTCCATCGCCTGTTCCATCCAAGCCCTCCCGATGAACACGACCACACATTTCGTTTCGACCCAGCCGGTTGGCTCCCATGTGTTCTGTTGCCTCCTGATGAACACGACGCATTCCGTTGCCTCCCCATGAACAAGACGCATTCCATTGCCTCCCCATGAACACGACGCTTCCATTGCCTCCCCATGAACACGACGACGACGCTGTTTCTCCGTCCCGACCCAGCCATGTACACGAGCCCTGGCCGTACGTATGAGCGAGTAGGCGTTCGAGACCCTGCCCGTATGTACATACATGGCCGTATTTTCTTGCTTGCACCCTGGCCGATGTACGTACGTGTACATGCTACGTGCGCGCCTCTACTACGACACGTACGCGCCTCTACTACGACACGTGCGCGCCTCTACATCGACCAGTATATATGTACGTACACGTTCGCGACCAGAATGACAACGCTACGTACGCTTCGACAAGGTGGGTCCTGACTGTCAGGCACTTCCTTGCCTGCGAGGATGTAGCTGGTGGGTCCCAGCAGTCAGGGGGGCGCATCATTTTGTTTTTTTACCCGGATGCACTTCCTTGCGTGCGAAGATGTAGCTGCTGGGTCCCAGCAGTCAGGGGGGATTGTTTTTTTTCAGACACACTTCCTTGCGTGCGAAGATGTAGCTGGTGGGTCCCAGTAGTCAGGGGGTGAATCGTTTTTTCGGACGCACTTCCTTGCATGCGAAGATGTAGCTGGTGGGTCCTAGCAGTCTGGGGGGGAAAATCGTTTTTTTTGGATGCACTTCCGTGCGTGCGAAGATGTAGCTGATGGGTCCCAGCAGTCAGGAGGGAAACGTTTTTTCGTGAAATACGGTGGCCCGTCCGGTGGGTCCCCGCTGTCAGGTGGAGGAATAATTATTTTGCGCGTAATAAGGAGGCACTTCCTTGCTGCGGCCGTGGACCCAGCTGTCAGCCTCTCCACGTACAGTCCACGTCCGATGGAAGCCATTCTTTGACCACGTTGACCACACCACGCCGAGAGCACCAGGGCGGTGGACGATGGCGAGGCCTAGGAAGGGGATGACGCGGAGCCGGGGAATACGCGGCAGTGGATGCCCACACGTAGAGGAGTACGAGGGTTCACTCGTTCGGCTGCGGTGTGAGGCTGCCATCGCCGCAGAATAACAGGGGGTGTGGGTGCGTAGAGGGATGGCCTAGCCAGCGGTGGGAGTAGTAGGGGGCGGTGAGCCCTCCGCGGCATCACAGCCGGCCACGGGCGGCAGGAGCAGGCGGCACGACCGGCGCTGCTTTGGGCGGCTGGAGCAAGAAGACCAGAGGTTGAACAAGCACTACGGCCGTTGGATGGACATCGTACGGTCACTTGAGCTAGAATCGTTCATATATTGACTAAAGTTGTTAAAGGCCTCTGTCCCAGTCAACTTAGTAGGCCCACAAGTCATCCTCCCACCAAGGTGGGTCCCAGCTAGCAGGGGGTATTCACTTTTTTGTGCGTAATAAGGAGGCACTTCCAGTGTGTCCGAGCTGACAGCGGGGGGTACGTTTTTTTCGCGAAATACGGTGGACCGTCCTGTGGGTCCTAGCAGTCAAGGGGAAACATTTTTTTCACGAAATACTGGTGGCCCGTCTGGTGGGTCCCTGCTGTCAGGTGGAGGAATAATTATTTCCGTGTAATAAGGAGGAACTTCCTTGCGGCTGCCGTGGACCCAGCTGTCAGCCTCTCCATGTATAGTACTCTTCCGATGGAAGTCGGTTGTTGACCACATTGACCATGCCGCGCTGAGAGCACCACGGCGGTGGACGACAGCGAGGCCTAGGAAGGGGACGACACGGAGCCGGGGAAGACGCGGTAGTGGAAGCCCGTGCGGAGAGGAGTACGAGGGTTCACCAGTTTGGCTGCGGTGTGAGGCTGCCGTCGCCGTAGAATAACAGGGGGTGTGGGTGAGTAGAGGGATGCGCTGGCCAGCGGTGGGAGTAGTAGGGGGCGCTGAGGCCTGCGCGGTAACACAGCCGGCCGCGGGAGGTGGGAGTAGGCGGTCCTGCCGGCGCTGCTTTGGCGGCTGGAGAAAGAAGATCAGAGATTGAAGAAACACGACGGCCGTTGGATTGACATCCAATGGTTACGTCTGCTAGAATCATTTGTTGACGTATATAATAACTAAAAAATCTTGCATACGCGTCAACTAAACAAGCCCACAAGTCAGACCACTCCCTGTTTTTTTTAATAATTTATATATAGGTCATGGCAACTTCTTATATAATTTATTGCAGTCGTTTTTTTTGGTTGGCCAGGGCCAATTTCGCATATTTTTGTGGGTTCCAAACTATTTTTAATACCGAAATGTCGAGCCAGATTTAAATTACTTTGAAGATATATTTAAATTAGGTTAATGCCCAGTGAAATAGGAATCTCAAAATGTGAAAAAATTCAGAAATTATAAAGTATTGCCAATATGTCATCTGTTTTTATATTTACAACCCATTTCATATTACTTTCAAGATTTGCAGGCGTCTTGAAAGAGTTGCAGCCCATCAGGGCGTAGAAAAATAAGTAGGCCTGGAATGGGTATTCTTCAGAAAAAATAAACTGGGCTCATTTTCACAAAGAAAAAATAGCTGGGCTGGTCACATGGTGAACATAAAATATAAGCCTGGGCTAGATGGGCCACAGCCTAGTTCAAACCCTACTCCGTCTCAACAATACCAAACAAAAAAATACTGCTCGAGTAGCTATGTCCCAGGTGTCAGCCAATCTTGTGTTGTTCTCTTGTCTATTGACTATATACGCTCACAATGTCGTGGGTCCCAGATGTCAGGAAAACACTAGGAGGAAGCATTTTATTTTTCCATACGTTGACGTGGTGGGCCCCTACTGTCATCCTCTCCACGTACTTCTGCCGATTTCCGTTGTTTGTTGACCATGTTGACAACGCGAGAGGGCGGCGCCACGGCGAGCGCACCAAAGTGTGCGGAGGACATCAGCGTTAACGATTTTGGAGACGGTGGGGCGGCGATGCGTGCGTTGAGGCGCAGCCAACCATGGGAGGCGGAAGCATGCGGCCCCGCCGGTGCTGGTTTGGTTTTGGCGGCTGGAAGACAGGACTGAAGAAACACGACAGACTGTAAAAGCAGCAGGAGTACTTAACAACCTTAACTAAAACTAGCAGGGGCACTTAACAACCAAAGCTGAAAGCAGTATAAGTACTTATACAGGTTCAACTGTACAAAGCACGCCTCGAACAGTGCTACTTTGCCTACAGTTAACCAAGGGTGAGGCCGCCAAGCCCCAGGACAAGCCCCAGGCGCCACCCCGCGCATCCACAACCTTCTGAAAGTGGCTTCATCTCGCAACATGGTCAATAAACAGGATATTCGCTTTAGAGCCATGGAAAAGCATGAACATAATCTTCTGTCCTATTCTCCAAGATGGACGGGCCTTCATTATTTGAGACCACCCATGAATAAGTATCTTTTCACCTCCAAGGGGAATTGAGTAGGTCGACATAAACATCATGTTGTGACCAAGCGCAAGTCTGACCCGACCATGGTCAGGCATCTGTATAGGAACAATAGAACTCGGTAGTTCCTGTTTCAAGAAGATCACAGCTGTAAAACTGTGTATACGCAATAGTTTATGAACAACATATATAACAGAAAACAGCTCATACCATAAGTTTCTCGACACAGTTGGACCTGTTCAACGAGTGCAACAGTGGCACACATATCCCACATGGCCTTCCACCATTGAAACGCCCCACAAGGATCTCAAGACGATCAATAAAGTGTAGGAACTTGTGGATGTCGATCCAGTCAACTTCAGTGCCATTAGTAACAGCCGAGTTATTACAGAGTAACAAACGAGCAGACTGCCTAACTCTGAAAAAACCTACGCATGCCACCAATTATAAGAAAATATTAGTTAGAAGTAGCATCTTCGTGAGAGATTCATTGCTACTTCTAAAGTTAAATTGTGATTAGTTAGATAGAATAGGTGGATTAAGAAGTAATCGAGGCAACAAGCAAGAACCAAAAACAAAACTAACATGGATGAACAATTGGAACAACGTCGGGGTGGAAGATCACAGTGAAGATGAGACCAGGTTCTGCTATTTCCATCAACATTCGTGTGCCAACTTTCAGTCTGTAACACTTGAGAAAGTTTATCCAAGTTCGGCCATAAAAAAAGCAGCGATCTTCTTGGTTCATGAACCCAACTCAGAACTTATATCCATGGCTTGTCTTCACTGTGACCATTAAACTAGTGTATTCAGTTATGGCAAGGCCAAGCATCTTGAGTACATGTGTTCTGGTAGAGCAAATAATACACTGCAGGAAAAATAATATGAGAACACAACATGTTCAAAAAAAACCCACCCTCCCGGATAGAAAATAGGATTCTAGGAACATACTGTGCGTGTTTCAAAATGTTGTGTTAGGATGAGAAGGAACAAGTGTGGCGTCTCGCCGAGGGTGCAGAAACCTGTAGGGTACTCGCACTTTGGGCACTGCAAATGAAACACACTAGATTCAGTAGGAAGAAAAATGCATCAACGGCGGCGGCTGCCATCCTAGGATTACCTGCGGCCAAGGGACCTGGATTTATAGGGGATGGATGAAGAATTCGTACCTGGTTCTCCATGAGAAAACCCTATGCAATCGCCGAGAGGGGGTTTTCTCTGAACAAGCAGACAAGGGAGAAGGGGATTCAGGCCCAGTGAAATATTGTCGCTTCGTCCGTCCAGCTTGCTAAAGCTAGAAAGGGGGGGTTGTGATTTGACGGCTCATTAGGCATTACTGCGGCGCTACAACCGGGGTGTGTCTACCGTGAAGTTGTGCACTCTAATTTGTGCATGTGGCACGTGGACCCCGTTGTCGGTTTCCCCACATATCAGCGAAAGGAAGTAGAAAGACAGGAGTAACTAGTTACACATAAATATATATTTTGACAGATAGATACTCCCTCTGTAATGATATATACAAATCTTTTATATCACAGGCTCACCTTGCCGAGAAATATACTCCCTCCGCAACACAAGGGCATTATGGGGGCTCAGCTTTTTTTATGGGGGTTCAGCTGAGAATATAATACTCAGATAGGCTCACGGTTCTGGACTTTGGGCTGCAGGCCGACCCTGCATGTTTGGGGGCCCATGTGTTCTACCTCAGCGTTTTTCATATTGCAAGCGATCGGTATGGCGCTGGTTTTAGATGTTGTCGCAAGGCGAATACACAAAATTGAATAAAGCACGGCAACTGTTGGAATGAAATTGAACGACGGTTCCTAACCAGCAATCAGAGTTGCAATTCTATCAACGATATACCATGTGATAAATAATACTGTCGTACTACTTATACACACAGGACACTTGTTTCACCATGCCAGATTATTACATCAAAATCTCTCGGAGGATAGATCAGTTCGGCAGTTGCGTGCTGCTACTGAAGAATTTCAAAGTTGATTTGGACCAGCTCTCCTTGCCGAGAAAGTTCAATTTTGACATCATCCCCTACCGCAAGATATGATTTAGATTTGAACCTTGAGCATCCTTTAGCATCAATCATCATGCAACCATCCTTTGTACTTACGGTATATTGAGCAGGTTCATTCACACCAAGGTTGTGCATGGTAAGAGAAACTTGGCCGCGGTCGCCCTGATTGTTGAACGACTCCCTCGTTGCTCTAGGAATTCTCTGTTTGCAAACAAGAAGACATACCCAAACAATTAGATCAACATAGTGGATCATGTGAAACAACATGGAAAGAAAAAAGAACGAAGAATTTGGGCGGCCAATGCTTACCAAGAAGGTGGACATGTCGGTTTTTGTAAGGACTTTGGTATATGAAGTGCGAACTGCAGCCCAGTCGGTTGCCGGTGCAACTGCACGGGCCGGAGCAGATGCAAGTGCAAGTGTTGGTGTAGGTGCCGAAGCCGCTGCTGCTACCAGAGATGGTGCTCCTTGTAGAGCTGGTGCCGGTGCCGGAGCAGGTGCCGGTGTCGATGCCCGATCCTCCGGTAGATTGGACTGATCCACTGACGCGGTCGGTGCCCAATCCTCAGCTGGATCAGACTGAGTTGCTACCGCTATCAGTGTCTAAATCTTATTGATCAGACTGAGTTTTCTTTCGTTATTCTGTGATGAATGTCACATGGTAAAACCTGCATCGTAAAATTGTAGGAAAAGAAAGAAAACATGACATTAAATCAATAAGATTTAGACAGTAAATCAATAAGATTTACTTGATGTGACACGAGTGAATCCTTACCAAGAAATCACTATGTTGAAGTACTAAATAGAAGATTGATCATCCAACTACGTGTGGCATGCAGGGGCCCCGCCTACTCCCACAAGCAGGATAGTCCAAAGGTCATGACAAATCGTATTGACCAAACATCCATGGGACTGGAAATCCTGGTGGGTGCGATAAACCCTGCAATGCATACAGATATTGGAGTGTAACCATAATTGATAAACCGTCCTCACAAAAAATATGATCTGGATACTTCAAAATATACAGACTGAATTGAGAGGACAGACATTAACATAGACCGTTCTCAGGACTGACCACACACCAAAAGCGGTAGTACTAATAAACAATATAGGGTTCACAAACACAAATCAAGTACTGAACAATAGTACTTACTACAGACAAGCAAAGTTGCACTAACTAAACTCTGCAGACTATTTCTTGTCACCGACCTACGGGATGAACCCCGCATAACTGACTTGGCCATGGACTTTGTGTGAGATGTCTACATGCACCATCACCATCTTGTCAACCTTGGAGAACCTAACAGAGTGGTCTTTCCACTCATAAACATGATGATGAAGATAGGCCGCATCAGATTTCTTGGGAAGCTTTACAAGAACCACACCATTCATAATCGAAGGCACAACCAGGAAATTGTTGTGGTCAAGTACAGCCTCGAGAACACGCGTGACAACAATGCTATAGGAAAACACTAGTTCAGGACACGTGGCGACAAGGACACAGCAGCTGGATAGTTCAGCAGTAGAACTCATCATCAGGTCTTCCAGTTCACACGGCATGACTTTGAGAACTTCATCTCCACCGCAGACCTGGTTCTAATTCAAACAGAAACCATATTTTATTACTACATCCGTTCAGAAATATAAGATGATTTTCGATATTATACTCCATATATGACTACATATATGCACAGAAATGAGTGAACAAAGACACTAGAACATGTATTCAAAGGCATGAGAGCAGAGGGATTACATGCAATATCCATAACACAAGTTACTGAGGCAAATATACCCTCTTAAAAGGTAGCATTGATGTTCATAAAGTACTCCCTCCGTCCCAAAATTCTTGTCTTAGATTTGTCTAGATACGGATGTATCAAGTCACGTTTTAGTATTAGATACATCCGTATCTAGACAAATCTAAGACAAGAAATTTGGGACAGAGGGAGTAGTTGAAAGTAATCTATAAGAAATCAGTGTCAACCTCTCGCATGTTTTTGTCAAAAGAGGAATTTAGAACCGTCATTTGGCACACTAAAATCACATGCAAGATCACCCAGAAAGTTGTACTACCAGTACTAGTACTGCGTGTTAGATGAAAAAACACGATCAAGATCGAGAAAAAGATCGTCAACAAGAGACATTACCTGGACTTGCTTAATGAGGGATCCCGAAGAGGGGGGCTTGGACAGGGCGATGGCTTTGAGCTTGCCTGCAGTAGTCTCCGCGGGGTGCTTGCGCTTCTTCGTACCATGAGCCTCAATGGTTTTGGCCAGAGCCATAGACATCACGTCGACCAGTGCTCCGGCGTCCATCCAAGAGAGGAAGCTGAGAGAGAAGAGTGAAAGGAGGAACGAAATGAGGGAGAAGCGAAGCGAGTGGGGGTTTTCTTCAAGAGAGGAAGCTGAGAGAGAAGAGTGAAATGATGGTTGCTTTGTCCATCCAACTTACTGCTGGAAAGGAGGGGGTTTTGTGATTTGACGGCTCATTGGGCATTACTACGGCGGTTCGATTGGGGTAGTCTACCGTCACTCTACTACGAAGTAATTTAGTGCATGGCTGGTGGACCCAGGTGCTGATTGTCCCACATGTCGGCGAAAGTGAGTAATTTAGTGCATGGCTGGAGGAGGATCCGCACGGTAGAGCGTGTCCACTATTTTTCCAAAGAAAAAATGATTACAGCAAGCGTTTCCACTCTTATGATGAAGGAGTGCGAAACACGGCAGCCACTTGAACATACACTGTGCTCCTACTACTAGGCATGTGCAGTGGTTCATACGTCAGTATTACACAATCTTGTTGCTAGTGTAGTAAGATATGACGATAACAAATGATGGTGTGCGCATGTCAACTACTCCTATATGTAACATAGTACCGCTTTTTCGACTTTCCGGTCGAGAATGAACGGTGAGATCAATGTTAACAAAACTAGGTCCACAGCGCACGGAGAGTACGGTGCTACAGTACTCCACAAAACATGAACCATATGAAGCACGAATAGTGTTAGGCAGGGTGTATGAAGGGTGCACGGGATGGGAGCAAAAGTTCCATTCTTGACCCACTTTTGGGTGTTTGGCAGACTGCATGAAGGGTGCATGAGTCCACACTAGTAGGTTGACAAAAATACACGAAGAGGAAACAACTATATTGAGATGAGAATGCAACCAAACACACCCACATGCTTTGTGCTACAGTGACTGATCTGCACCATCTGAGTTTGATCCAACTGCCCATGCAGAGGGCGCCTAAATACCACTGAAGTCCCACTGCTTCTCGAGGCGCACGACGTTGGTGATGCAAGGTGCAACCGCCTGTAGAGCCCGCTCCCGGTCTACGGGAGCCAGCTCGTCAAAGACGGCGTCCAATGGCACGAATGGATTCCGGTGACGGAGCCCTGAAAGGATTCGCCCGACAACGGCGACGGCAGCCTGCAACCCCTCCTTGTCCAGCTCAGCCCCCACCATCGCGCGGAGACGGCTCAGCTCCTCGGAGATATAGGTGAATAAGGAGACTAGATCAAGCCGCAACTTGTTGAAGTCGACCGGGTGGTCGAACGGGTTTAGCCCGACGGCCGGCATCGTCGCGCTGGCACGACGGTAGGCATCGCGCAGCCGCAACATGTGCGTGGTAACTTGCTTCGCCAACTGGCTGAGGCGATCCTGGACCTCTTCACGATCGGCCCGCTCGCGCTCCAGCCGGCTCCCCTGACAGCCTATTGTATCTCCCGCTTTCTGCCACAACACCGTCGACGCCTCGAGCATCTTTGTGGTGGACGCATGCCGCTTTTGAAGCTCCGTGAACTCCCGCACATAACGGAGGAGCATGGCACTCCTCTCCTCCTTGAGCTCACGGAGCTCCATGTCCTTGGCCCTGAGCTCCGCATCCTTGGCATGGACCTCCTGTGTCAGGAGCCTCACCTCGGACTCCGTGATCTGCTGCGCAACTGTGGCACCAGGTAGAAGCAATGGGGAGAGGAAGCAAAGGGGGCGAAACGGCTGAAAGGCAACGCAATCTACGGGAAGGCGGAGGCAGCGGGGAATCTTTTGGTTTTCACCATGGTAAAACACCAGTCAACGACTTCTCACATCAGGGAGCAGTGGGTTTTTACAGGCGGAGTCATCGTGACTAATTGCTGCCGCGCCTGTTCCCGTCAATCAAAAAATTAAAAATCCTGCCGTGCCTGCTCCCGTCAATCAAAAAATTAAAAATCCTGCCACACCCAAACACCAGAGCAACGCCGCGGTGGATATTTAAATTTATCTGTCGGCAACTAGATAAAAAAGGGGTGAAAAAACAAATGTGGCGGTGGCCTAGCTAATCGGTCGAACTAGCCCAACTAGGTAGCCACCGTGCTTCACTGATGTACTCGGTGGGAAAGGTGGTCTTTCATGATTTGACGACTCATTTACTTGCTTTGGCGCTACGATCGAGGAGGACCCAGAAAACATGCGGTAGGGTGTCCCATGTCAGGAAGAATATATGCATGCACCACCCGGGAGGACCCTGAAACCGCGCGGTAGGGTGTGCCACATCTTGGCACGGAGGAAAAATGTGCGTGTAAAAATATACTGTATTAGACATAGTACCTATGGTTCGACCTCGGGACCCAGCCAGTCGGTCAAAAACACCCCACTAGCCACACAGCTTCATCATGCAAATGTGGCACAGAGGATAGATGTGGTTAGCTCCGTCTCGAGCGGCCACAACGTCTCTTGTTCTAGGCGATTCTTCTATTTTCCAAGCTTTTTTTAGTTGTAATAACACCACGGCAAGCTAGCGCCGCTCTTCGTGTGTGCCCGTGCAAAGGTTAGATGATGGAGAGAAGAGAGATTGAGATCGCGGACCTGGGACCCACCAGTAAGTGAGACAACGGTCATGCACGTGTTGACGAGGCACTCCCTCTACTCTACTCAACGCAAGTACTGTATAAAATCAAGTTATGGGACAAAGCCAACAACCATTCATTTTTTCAGGCTATCGACTTACGCTTTGTAGTCCAGGTTGCCAATTCGAATCTCGTCTTTCAGATTTGTTAGTTGTAGGTCCAAATTTGATTAATGACAAGTGGGACCCCCGTGTGTTGTTCCGATATTTCAGTGTAGGATGGTTTTTATGAACAAACACTTTGCGCGGTTAGACAAGTAACGGCATGAGTTACATGTATTTTGCAAGTTTACGAACAAAAATGATAGTGGCATAGAATATCACATCCACCCCGCAGCTTAGATACTATGGTGATACGAGTTTTTACACCGTTGGAAGTGAGATCCAATGGCTTGGGAGTAGTCTTTGTGATTATGCGCAATTTCCAAACTCTCCAAAGGTTTTTTTGCAAATAAAACATTCAGGCCTCGTGTGTGCCGCTGCATCTTCGATCCAACGGCTCCCCGGTGCTCATATTAGGTGCTCCCCGTAGCTTAATTACCTGCTACGGTGATATGAGCATCTAGGTCATGGCACATGCGTAGTACTTGTACTTTCTGCGCATTTCCCAAACTCGGTTAGTCGTATATTGCGAAAACATTCAAACCTCCTACTGTGGGTCGTTAGATCTCAATGAACTCGTATCACCATAGAATCTACGGTGCGGGAGCACCTCATACTCTCCCGTGCGAGAAAACATAAGGTGCTATCGCAGCTTGGATGCTATGGTGATACGAGCTTGGAGGTCGTTTGATCTGAGATCCAATGGCATCTGAGCAGTCTTTGTGCTTGTAAGCAGTGGCCGAACTCTTTCGGGGCTTTTCTGCAAAAAACCATTCGAACCACCGAGGAGGTGTTGGGTCACAAATCCAACGGCTCCGAAGAGCTTGTATCACCAAAGCATCTAAGGTGTGGTAGCACATGATATTCTTACATACAGGAGAATATGATGTCCTCCTCCATCTTAGATGCTACGGTGATACGAGCTTCGAGGTCGTTGGATATGGGATCAAAGGGCATCTATGCAGTTTTTGTACAAATTGTGTGCAATTCTCAAACTCATCAAGGTTTCCTGCAAAAATATTAAGACACATCATGTGAGCTGCTATATCTCAGATCTACAAGCTCCAAGCAACTCGTATCGACATATAGCATCTAAGGTATGGGGGCAAATGATATTCTCCCGGGGAGGAGGGGTGGGGGTGCACAACCAATCGGTGGTTGGGAGGGTGGGGACAAATATAATCTAAACAACCCTAAACAGAGCTCCACAATTTTATCTAAGGTCGAGGGGTTGACCCCCGACAATCATAGCTCCACCTAAACACAACATTTGCATGTACTGTAGTACTAGACTTAATATTCATGTTTCAGTTTCATGTTCATTTTAAATATTGAACTGAGGACCATGGATGTCTTACATTTTACTCCTTTCGTTCCTAAATATTAGTCTTTTTAGAGGCTTCAAATGGACTGGCACATACAGATGTATATAGACATATTTTAGAGTCTAGATTCACTCATTTTGCTCCGTATGTAGTCACTTGTTGAACTCTCTAAAATACTAATAGTTAGGAATAGAAGAAGTATTTTTGAATTCGTGTCATACATGCATGGTTTGGAAAAATAGATGCACTATACTTATTGGATTGTTGTTGTGTTCGTGCCTGTGTGTCTCTGTGTGTGTGTGGTCATATGCTTGATACATACAAAGTTTTCTCACCTCCATATTGTTCATCTTTTAAATTTGAATTTGCATTGGAAAACTTACTAGGGATACCATGAAATGTGAAATCCATGTTGAGATCACTATATCACAAACTCACTCTAATTCAACAACTCGTCATAAATCAATTACCACGTTGAGAGTAGTATTTGCAAGGAAAATATGGGTATTGTAATACACATAGATTCATTTGGCAATTTAAAAGGTTCCTTTCGTATTCTCGAATGGTAGGACCCAACGGCGTACCAGCCAGACCTTGGCTCGTGTTGATCCTAAAAAAAACGGGCTCGTGTCCTTCGGTGGCGTGCGTGGTACGCACATTAGGCAACCCCAACCAGTCGAGCCTCAGCGTTTCAAGTCGAAATATCTGGCGGCCAGAATTCCAGTCCTAGGAAATTCCCCTCATGTCCCCGGTCCATAATGACTACCGATGAACAATGGAGGGATGCTTTAGTAACTAGACAACGTTACCTACCGTGCCGAGCACGGTTCAATTCCCTCGGTCGCCGCTCGTCAAGGTCACCCGTCAACTGCATTGCCTAGTACTACTGCTACTACACCAGGATGAGCACAGAATTGAGCCCGTTTGTTTGTGCCTAGTACTTGAGTTAATATATCAGGCAATGCACTGGTACGGAGGGATTATCCTTTTACTCTGCATATATAACTTGTCTGAAGTCTAACTAAGCAAAATGTTTGACCAAATCCTTTCTTAAGAAATATAACAGGATAGATGTACATCTTGAAAATTTATTGCATGATGCAGGTTATGATATTGTTTCAAATCTTGGATCTTAAATTTCAGAAAATCCAAAAGTGAGCATAAATTCTTAAAACTAAGCATGGTCATGTGATATGGCACAAATATTACTTCGTAAGTTTTTTCTTCAATTTGAGACAAGCTGCTTATGACAAGTTGCACAAATGAAGAGCCAAGGTATTTTGGAACAAAGACCTGTCACGTTAAGGGGAACCGTGGGCGTTTACGTGCCGCCACGAGTCCCCGCTTCTCATCGGCAAGTGTCGTCCGAGCAAGCGTGTGAATCGACCAGAGGCGTGCGAGCAGACCGCTGCGCCGGCTGTCAGGGAGGCGTGCGAGAAGACCGCTGTGCAGGCTCACCGGGAGGCGAGCCCTTTGACCAGGCTCCGCCGCCCACCATCGCCCCAACTGCTCCCACCCGGTATCACTACAATCCCGCACTACCCGGTATCGCTACAATCCCGCACTACCCGGTATCGCTACAATCCTCTCTCTTCCTCTTCGATTCTCCTGTCGTCTACCTCCAACTAGCCTGACCTAAATGTACGCCATGCCGCATCACGATGGTCTGCCCTTAGTGTTCCAGTTTCCTGAGGAAGACACCCAGCCGGAGTCTCAAGAACATAAGGCGCTTTGGGACGAGCTTGAACTGGCCTTGCGGGAAGACGCCGCGCCTGTCCCCGCTCCCGTTCCGGCTCCCGTCGCCCCGACTGCGCTAGCGCCCATCCCCGTGCACCTGCCAGCGCATGCGCCTGCACGTGCACTGACGTGCGCGCCCGTGCCGGTGCCCGTGCACACGAATGTCTCCGTCGCGCCGTTCACAGTGCATGTCCCCGCGCGGGTGCCAGTGCCCCCCTCAGCGGCATGGATGGCCGCCGTCGACCGCCTCCTTGCACCAACGCCAGTCGCCTCCTCCCGCCAGTTGACTCACTCCGAAGTCCAAAACATCTTGGCCTTCCTTGAAGCTAGGCCAACGTCCAGGAGTACGCCAACAACAGCGCAAGCCGCCGCCGTCGCCGTCGGTCAGTGGCCCGACGACACACAAAGCATGGCAGAGGAGCTGCTTCCCACTGTGAGACGCCCCCGCCGCCGCCGCGTAATCTAAATTTTCCATGAAAAACGTTCGTATTGCCATGCTTAAAATCCAAACGTTTATCATTTCAGTTTATTTTATATCGATCGTCATATAATTTAAAGTCGGAGTCAGACTGAATGAAATGTATGGTTTGATGGATTGAATGTTCTGCTAGAGCCGTATCAAATTAAATATAAAACGTCATCAAGCCACATGTATTCCTTGTCATCCAACGACCTAGGTTGCTTCAATGTCGAGCGCTCAATGCGTTTAGCGTGCAGTTAATTTCATGCCAAAAATAGTGCTAATCACATGACAACACGCAAACAATATCCTAGTAGTTAATATCCGCATGCACTTAATATACTTCCAAATTAACGTGCATTGCACGTACACACTGACTAGTGCTGCTAGTACGTGAAACTGGTGCCGTGACTTGTGAACGGGTCCAGATATGGTCAACGGCAACATCACCTGCGAGTTCTTCCTGTTTTCCCGTGCGTCTAAACACGGAAGGGGAGGAGAGAGAGAGCACACATGGAACCCACCAGTAAGTGAAGGCAAATAGTACTAAAAATAATATTACATGCCATCCATTAATTAGGCTATGGTAATATAAAAACATTATGTGAACAAAGGGGGTACAACAAACATTGTTATTCTATGTATGTTGCCTATTGACGTGCGGCTTGAAGGCCTGGTCGCATGTTCGATCCTCGTCCTTTATTTTTTAATTTGTATATGAGTCCAAATTTGTTTCATGACATGTGGGCCCCTCGGTGTGTAGTTTGTAGCACTTTAATTTGTGGGTCGAAATTTGTTCCATTCTAAGTGGACTATCGGTGTGTAGTTTTTAGCATATTTATAATAATTAAAGAGAACAACATAGTTTTTTCAATAATACCATGGTGCGATGTTGAAGGCGAGAAAGGACGTGCGAGAGAGCAATGACCGAGCCAGAGCAAAATCAACTAGGGGAGTTGTGTGGGTTGCAACGGTGTTTGGAGTAGTTGTGGGCCGAATGCTACGAAAATATAATCTAAACCGACCGGAACAAATGCCTACACAAATTAATCCAAGGTTGGAGTGCCCCTCGCAATGTAAATAGCTCCGGCTTTGCAAGGGATGGAGAGGTGGTAGCTTCAACGCGTGGAAGATACAGTGTGAGAAAGTGAGGTCAATCGAGAGACATATAGATAGAGAGACAAAGTGAGTGTGGTCCGACATTCATTGAACAAATATATATGCTCTGGAGAGATATTGTACGATTGAGCTTTTTGGCAAGGGTGAGGGCTGTAATATAGAGCTTGAGAGATGATCCAGTCACAGACGTGTAGATATATTTTGTGTGTGGGAGGAAGCAAGGTCAACCGATCACATAGGGTCGCCCTGCGATCGAAATAGTGAGACGGGTTGGAGAGAGTAACCTAGATAGACGATGTGCGTGAGAGAGTATACAATGTGAATAGGTCGAATTGGGCTCAAACATGGTGATATATCGTTTTTTTCCGAGAAAGAGAGAGGTCAATCGAGACATACCAAGAGAGAGAGAGATTGAGTGAGTGTGGCCCACCATGAGGTCGAAAGAGTGGCGGCGGCTTGGATGGACTGATCTAGATAGACAATCTGCGTGAGAGAGTATAGAGTGTGTCGATCGAGGCCCGAACAGGGAGATATATAATTTGTGTGTGAAAGAAAATGAGTTTAAACGAGACTCAGATAAAGAGAGCGAGATTGAGCGAGTGTGGCCCGCCGTGCGGAAGAAAGAGTGAGACAGTCTCGAGGGAGTGACCTAGATATACAACGTGCCACTACAAGAAATATTTCAACTAGTGACCTTCTGTCGGTGACCCTGGAAGAATTGGTCATAGATCTATGACCATTTCAGACCAATTGGTCAAAAGTTGTTCGGGGGCTCCAAACCCTAAACACGAAATGGTCATAAAGCAGATAGCACTGGTCCGCTGCCTTATTTCTAGCTGATCATGACCAATATAGATGGTCATAACCTTGTAAATTGTGGTGGGTTGCTATGACTAGGCGCCACCTCATCAGTTTTGCCTATGTATCATGTCCATGTGGCAATTTTTGCCCCAGGTTGTGAAGCAACCTATATTTCTTTCATTCCCAAAATTCCCAAAAAAATCTCATAAATTCTTTGGGTCATATCTTCGTCAAATATGTAAAAACAATTCCTTGCCTAGTTCAAAAATAACTCAACAATATTCATTTTCCTATTCTGTTCAAAACAACAGTTTGTGAAGGAAGTACCACTTTGGCATGTCCAAATAGTATCCATTTTCTATGGTGCTTTCCTATGCCCAAATAACCATCCTCCGCCAAATGCCAGCTCAATCCATTCATTATTTTGAGCCCAGCTTCAACATGCGTATTTATGTCCAGTGTGGTACTTTGCAAAGCAAGTACCACCTAGGCTCCTCCTTTTGAGCTAAAAAATTGTGAAGACGGTCTTCTTAGTAACTGATCATCCTCAGCCAAAACTCACGCCCATTAGCCATGTACATTTATCGTACCGCTAATCAAACACTTGGCTACTAATTCATGTTTGAGCATCGATCGGTCTCCTCGTGAGAATCTTATGTTGTAATTTTCTTCCTAGCACCTACCTGGGGAGTGCCAAGCCCAGTAGACATGCCTAGGCCGCCCAGAACACATGGCAACGCCACGGTCACGCGATGACCACGCGGCGGGCATGCGAGTTTACGCGCTCTAGAGTTGGGGCCCTCGGCCACCACCCAAACCTCGATGTATCGCCACCAAACCATGTATTTATGATTAAATAGGTCCTTATGTAACTAAAAATGATTATTTGAAAAAATAAATAGCAAACTATGAGGCAGCTACAGTTCACATTTGACCCGCTTCCAACTGAATCGACGGAAATTTGTCTTTTTCACGAGAGGTGGATCAAAACTTTTTACACCCAACCATTTTGTCAATTGTGCATTAAATATGTCCTAATATTTTAGAAAATTGATTTGGTCCAATTTTGCAACAATTATTTGGGAGGTCCTTCACAAAAAAACCTCCCTTTTGGCCCTCGAAAAATGGAAAATGGTTTTTTAATCCAAAGAAAATGAAAACTTCCTTAGGCAACATTGTTTTCCATTCCAATATGCACCCTTGTGCACAATATGAGATCATTTGAACAAACTATGCCATGAATGTGGCCATAAGATTGATCATTTGGGTTGAGAGCCATGAATCTTCACGCATGATAGCTCGTTTCTGAGAACACTTTTTAAAAATAATTATCGTATTACAAGTTTGTTATTTTTCCTGGTAACTTTGCCACATATAATGACACTATGCGAAGGTTTTCCAATTTTTTGATTTTTTTTGAAATTTTCATGCCCGTTTCAAAATGCGGTCAAAACAGCGGGCATGACCGTTCCTAGCTAATGGTTGAATCTTGGAAAACTTTTGTTGTTTTTCTAATTAAAAATATACTTTTTTACCTACAAATGATTTTTGTAAAAAATAAAAAGCAAACTATGAGGCAGCTGCAGTTCAAATTTGACCCGCTTCCAACTAAATCGGTAGAAATTTGTCTTTTTCATGAGAGGTGGGTCAAAACTTTTTACACCCAATCATTTGGTCAGTTGTGCATTAAATATGGCCTAGTATTTTAGAAAATTGATTTGGTACAATTTTGCAACAATTATTTGGTAGGTCCTTCACAAAAAAGCTCATTTTGGGCGCTCGGAAAATGGAAAATGATTTTTTCGTCCATAGAAAATGAAAACTTCCTTAGGTAACATTGTTTGTCATTCCAGCATGCACCTTTGTGCACCATATGAGATCATTTGAACAAACTATGCCATGAATGTGGCCATAAGATTGATCATTTGACTTGAAAGCCATTGATCTTCACACATGATAGCTCGTTTCTGATAACACTTTTTAAAAATAATTATCGTATTATAAGTTTATTATTTTTCCTGGTAACTTTGCCACATATAATGACACTATGAGAAGGTTTTCCAATTTTTTTGATTTTTTCTGAATTTTTCATGTCCGTTTCAAAATGCGGTCAAAACGGCGGGCATGACCGTTCCTAGCTAGTGGTTGAATCTTGGAAAACTTTTGGTGTCTCTATGATTAAATAGATACTTACGTACCTAGAAATGATTTTTGGAAAAAATAAATAGCAAACTATAAGGTAGCTGCAGTTCAAATTTGACCCACTTCCAACTTAATCGACGGAAATTTTTCTTTTTCACGAGAGGTGGATAAAAACTTTTTACACCCAACCATTTTGTCAATTGTGCATTAAATATGTCCTAGTATTTTAGAAAATTGATTTGGTCCAATTTTGCAACAATTATTTGGGAGGTCCTTCACAAAAAAACCTCCCTTTGGGCACTCGAAAAATGGAAAATGGTTTTTTCATCCAAAGAAAATGAAAACTTCCTTAGGCAACATTGTTTGCCATTCCAATATGCACCCTTGTGCACAATATGAGATCATTTGAACAAACTATGCCATGAATGTGGCCATAAGATTGATCATTTGGGTTGAAAGCCATGAATCTTCACGCATGATAGCTCGTTTCTGAGAACACTTTTTAAAAATAATTATCGTATTACAAGTTTATTATTTTTCCTGGTAACTTTGTCACATATAATGACACTATGCGAAGGTTTTCCAATTTTTTGTTTTTGTTTTTGAATTTTTCATGCCCGTTTCAAAATGCGGTCAAAACGGCGGGCATGACCGTTCCTAGCTAGTATTTGAATTTTGGAAAACTTTTGGTGTTTCTATGATTAAATAGATACTTATGTGCCTAGAAATGATTTTTGGAAAAAATAAATAGCAAACTATAAGGTAGCTGCAGTTCAAATTTGACCCACTTCCAACTGAATCGGCGAAAATTTGTCTTTTTCATGAGAGGTGGATGAAAACTTTTGACACCAAACCATTTGGTGAATTGTACATTAAATATGACCTAGTATTTTAGAAAATTGTTTTGGTCCAATTTTGCAACAATTATTTGGTAGGCCCTTCACAAAAAAAACTACGAGGAAACTATTATTTTTTGTTTAAATGGCTAAAAATGCTAGAAATATCGGAAGTGCATACAAGTTGGTTATCATCTAGAAAATGTTGTATAACTTGAGTGATATTTTTTAGTGGTGCCATTTTTGGAAAATATTATTGGCGGGTGCTTGACAAATTCCCTCTATTTTACCACTTAGAAACTATTTTAAATGACACATTTCTTGGACCAATCAGAAGGCAGAACCTCCCTTCCCACGGATCAACCCCCTAAGCCGATCTGAGCCGTCCACACCATACAAATCCAACGTCTCCTAAACGCACGTTGGCCAACCAAACCCTAGCATCGTGCAGCACACTCCCCTCCCTCTCCCTCTCCTCGACCCATGCGGCGCCGCCTCCCTCTCCCCGACCCAGATCTCCCTCCCCGACCCAGACCTCCCTCTCCGCCGTCCCAACTCCTACCCCGCCACCGGCCTCCCCCCAAGCGCCACTGCTCTTGACCTGCAACGACCTGAGCAGGAGCAGCAGCAACTTCCAACTCCACTTCCCCTTGCTTTTGCCGCCTGCCTTCGAGCTCTTGCCTCTACGGCTCTTCCGAAGCCACGGCTAATAGAGCCACGATAGGCTGAGCCTGCACCGGTGACGCCTCTGTCGCTCCAGCAAGTATGCACTTGTGGTCTGGCCGCGCACCGCTGCTCAGATCGAGCAAGAGGCGAGGCAGCGTCGGATCCAGATTGAGCGCCGGATCCAGGTAGAGCCACCGGAACAAGGTGCAGCACCGGATCCCTTATTCTTCCATGGATGGACTTGTCATCTTCCCTTTTTCCTTGCTGCTGTGATTTGATTTGCTTCCTCACCCTCTGCCTCTTCCTCACGCACGCCAGGGCCATGGAACCGACAGCAGGCACGCCATGGAGGAGAGGACACCATGGAGGGGATGAATTCCAGAAATCGTGTGGTTCGATTTTCGTCGGGGTTGGTTAAGTTCCAATCCCGGGTCAAGGCCCCCTCCTCCTCCGCCCCCGGTAGATCCCAGCGGCGCCCGTCGCATCGCCTCCCTGACGTGGCTTGGCCTCTGTCCCGCCTAGTTTCGTGCCGTGCGGCCCCCGATCTGGCCCCGCCGAGAGCCCAGATCATGGGTCAGGGTGCGCTCTGATGTTTGTTATACTGATGCATCATCTATACTTTTTGATTGAATTATCATATCCTACGTTGATCAGATTTATATCAGCTACTTTGTGGTCTGTGAGAGTTGCTTAGTATTGTAGCTACCCACTTCAACAATTTTCTTTCTAAATGGTTGGATCTTGTCCACTAGAAAATTAAGCCGGTAAGGCATGGACTTCCAATCTCAAGCTCAGGCTGCAGTTGCGTACTTGTGTAGCCTACAAAATCGTCTTATATTTTGGAATGGAGGTAGTATTTGTTAGGTTGCAGTTTAGACAATGAACCCCCTCACTTATGTGAGTCCAATATGAGAGTTGTGCCTGTACCAACTGCTATAGGCCTGATTAGTCACTTAGTCATATGGTCATTTTTCTATTAGGATTATTTTTACCTTGCAGCACATATTTTGTACAAAACATATGAGCTTATGTTGTAGATAGCCGTGTTCACATGTTTCCAGTGAGTTGTTGTACAAGTGAGAACTTTATGCGGAGTATACTACCTATTCAAGGAGCTTGAATTGAAGTTATAAACATGTTCTGTGCTCTGTTTTTTTAGTTTGATGGAGGGTCAAGGACCGCACGCACAATGATATCCAGAACGCCCAGGCCAGCCACCGTGTGAGGTAATGAAACTAGTCCTCATGCTGCCAATAGTCGAAAACTCGCTCACACTATATGCAATTGTATGGAATAGAAGATCTTTTCTTTAGAAGCTGGTACTTGATGAGC
This sequence comes from Triticum dicoccoides, assembly GCF_002162155.2. Taxonomy (NCBI): domain Eukaryota; kingdom Viridiplantae; phylum Streptophyta; class Magnoliopsida; order Poales; family Poaceae; genus Triticum; species Triticum dicoccoides. The sequence continues at coordinate 728,361,320 of NC_041382.1, read as the reverse complement.
TCCAACCTCTCTTTCAAGCCCTTGCAAATTTTATTTGAAGTATTGGTTCAACGTTTGTGTGAAATTTGTTTGTCATTGTGCCTTTTGATGCTTGCTTCAGAAAACGAAAATCATGGATAGATAGAAGATGGAAACAGTGAGCTTCCTTTCAAGTTAATAATACTAAAAATCATTTGACTCATCAATTTTTCATGTCTAGTGTTAAATATGTTCCATTGCAATCTTGCCATGTATGGATGGTTTGGTACAGTTTGCCATGGATGAGTATACATACACATGTGCTCTGCAGTTTTAGTTCTTCTTGTGTTGCTGCACTTAGTCTAGAGACACAACACCATTAGTTAGGTCGATGGATGGATGGATCGACACATACAGCTAGCAGTGCTAGCAACAACAACAAAATAACCTTGTGATTGATTCTGTTGACACTAGCATGCTTTGTTTGTTTTGGAGCCCAACCATGGACTGTACGTACTAAGCTAGCTCAAGCACACACACAACCAACTTGATTTATATATGTAGATACTAGCAGTAGCATGTGTGTGTGTCTCCTATACTCGCTTGCTTAATTTTTGTACTAGATCAACAACACTAGCTCTTACTTCTTTGTTTGATTCGGAGCAGTAGGCATCCTCTATGGACGATGACGACAACCAGGGCATCCACCACCACGACAACGCTCTACACATTGTCCAACTTGACTACAACCTCCTCTACCGCGGGACGAAGACCGTGGCCATGTGCGGCATCGGCTACAACCTCCTCTCATGTGAGTTCGTCTCCTAGCTTCTAGCCCCCTCTCTTGTGTTGCTATAGGAGTACCTTGCTCTGTTTCATGTGCAGTGATTTTGTTTGTACTTTCCGTGCTTGTGTCATGGAAAAGATCATTCCTATTTACAAGTGATGATGATTTGGAGTAGCACACTTGTTAAATTCTGCTCTTGTAGTAGACCCCATTTGTAGTTACTATGATGTGCATTGACTCGGCCTCCTAGTACTGCAGATCATGTTGTATGTGTCGATGGATGGATGGATCGACACATACAACTAGCAGTGCTAGCAACAACAACAAAATAACCTTGTGATTGATTCTGTTGACACTAGCATGCTTTGTTTGTTTTGGAGCCCAACCATGGACTATACGTACTAAGCTAGCTCAAGCACACACACAACCAACTTGATTTATGTCTGTAGATACTAGCAGTAGCATGTGTGTGTGTCTCCTATACTCGCTTGCTTAATTTTTGTACTAGATCAACAACACTAGCTCTTACTTCTTTGTTTGATTCGGAGCAGTAGGCATCCTCTGTGGACGATGACGACAACCAGGGCATCCACCACCACGACAATGCTCTACACATGGTCCAACTTGACTACAACCTCCTCTACCGCGGGACGAAGACCGTGGCCATGTGCGGCATCAGCTACAACCTCCTCTCATGTGAGTTCGTCTCCTAGCTTCTAGCCCCCTCTCTTGTGTTGCTATAGGAGTACCTTGCTCTGTTTCATGTGCAGTGATTTTGTTTGTACTTTCCGTGCTTGTGTCATGGAAAAGATCATTCCTATTTACAAGTGATGATGATTTGGAGTAGCACACTTGTTAAATTCTGCTCTTGTAGTAGACCCCATTTGTAGTTACTATGATGTGCATTGACTCGGCCTCCTAGTACTGCAGATCATGCATGTTAATAATTTATAGTGGCCTTGTTAGTTACTATAGTTAGGTTGTGTTAACTGTTGGTGTTTAATCTAGCTAGCTTGTTTGTACCATCAGGATTGCAGCAAATTGCATCTAGCTAGCCTGTTTGTACCATCAGGATTGCATTTTTACTGTTTTACTCAACTTGTTTTTGTTGTTACTTGATACGTACTACCTCTGTCCCATAATAAACCATCAAATGTACTCCTGGGAGGGATAAACATCTTTTTTAGAACATGGGTTGAAGCAGACTGTACTTGCTTACTGAGAATATGAAAATGAGATATTCTGTTTGCTAATATGAAGATAACATTGTGTTTAATCCAGTACTGATGATTGTTTTCATTCCCATATAAACTTGTTAATGATGGTGATTTTGTACTAGCATATAAACTTGTTTTTGTTGTCACTTGATACATACTTAGCTCGTACTTGAAGTTGTGGGTTAATGCTGGTAATTTTGTTCTCTTGTATGCATTGGTACCCCCATCATCGAGCGCATAGATGCAATAGTGGAAAGAAGATCATGGTCATGTGCATCATCAAGCACACCATGGTGAGCATCCACCCCCTCACAGTGGCAAGAAGAGCAGGTGCCTAGTTTGTAATCGTTGTCAAAGGAGCTCCATGCTGAAGAACATAGCACTTGTAGAGCTTGTAAAGTACCATGTTATTGAACGTGTGGAGCATGTAACTGTGACTTCCACTATTGTATGTTAGAGTTATTTGTACAGCTTGCTACACCTGCTGAAGAACATAACACTTGTAGAGCTTGCAAAGTGTATGTTAGAGTTATTTGTACAACAGCAACTCTGTATTGACTCTGGTGATAATATTTGAAGTATTTTGTGTGTTTTATGTGTGCCAATTTAAAAATTGTGTATTTATTTACGTTAAATTGGAAAATGAAGAATGTGACCCCGAAAAAAAAAGAAAATTGAAACTGTTGAGACAAAAAGGCCATGGGCCAAAAATAAAAAGGCTGCAATGTTGGGCTTGGTCCATGAAGCTGACAAAAAATTCATAGGAAAAAACATAAATGGGCTGAATTAATGGGCTCGGCCCATATAAACACCGAATTGGACTGGACTGATTCTTGTGCCACATTAGCATGCCACGCTGGATGCTTACGTGGTCTGGGGAGGCTGCTAGTGACCAAAAAATTGGTCGTGGAACCAACGACCTTCTATAGAAGGTCGCTAATTTTAGTTTGCGACCGCCAGCTTTTGACCTTCTATTTTTGGTCAAAAAAGGTCGCAAATGAAAAACTATGACCTTTCAGTGGCCAATAGTGAGGGTCACAAGTTGACATATTCCTTGTAGTGTGCGTGCGTCTGCACGAGAGGTTGGGGGCTAGATAGGCAATGCATGTATTTAGCGCGAGAGGGTGAGAGGGAGAGGGGGGAGAGAGAGAGCTCGGCATGGGGTGCAATGGCGGGTGTGTGAGGTAAATACATTTTGGTAACAAAGTGGAAAAAGGGGTTGTGTAGTTGAGAGACTTAGAGATCGAAACATGGAGAGAAAGAATGAACGTGTGTTGGAAATCGATAGCTTCCTATGGTGGTTAGCAGAGGAAGATTGACCGATACAGGAAGTATGTAGCGTTTGTGCGGGGGGGGGGGCTAAAAACAACATTTGAATACATAGTACGAGACTTAATAATGATATTTCAATTCGGTGTACATTGTAAGATTTGAACCGAGGACCAGGCATACGGGTAATTATTTCGAATTCATGCCATACTAAGTTTCGAAAAGTTGACATTGACTCAGTTTGTTGTGCTATTTTGTAGGTCATATGTTTGAATCCATCCAAAAGTTTTCTCACTACCATGGTGTTCATCATATACATATGAATTTGTATTAAAAAAGTAGTGTGGATACAGTGAAATGCGAAATCCACGTTAGAATTGGAGATCGCTACGTGACACACACTCTAATTCAAATAACTAACTACGTGACACACACTCTAATTCAAATAACTAATTATGTGACACACACTCTAATCCACGTTAGCGTGGGTACCGTTCCGATATTTTTTTTCAAATAACTCCTCATTAATTAATTTATAGTACTCCCTCTGTTCACTTTTATAAGACCTTGAAGACATTTCAGACAATGTGCAAAATAGTTCATTTTAAGTTGTCTGAAATGACTTACAAAAGTGAACGGATGGAGTATCTCGTTTCGAATGACTAATTATTGCAAGGAAAACACGGGCATGGTAATACATACAGATTTGCTTGCATTCTCAAATGTAGGCGCACCAGGTAGACCAGGGTCATGTCGGGGTGGACGCTGCTTCGGTGCCTTAAAGGAAACTTCCTTTGGGTCACTTACATGTGGGCCAGCCACCTGTTGGTCCCACATGTCATGGACGCAAAGGCAGGTGCCTTAAGGCACCGAAGCATAGTCATGTCGGGGTGGTCGCGTGTGTCGAACGGACGCGTAGCACCCAGCCACCCACCCCCTCCCCCAAAAAAAAGGACAACGATGTTCACACTTCCACGTTTCGGATTGAAATATCTAGCAGCCCCACTTCCAGCCCTGCAAAATCTCTCTTCTCCACCGTCCCCTTCCGCGCCCAGATTGCTCAAATCCCTAATTCGCCGCCAACCCTCGAATCGCCCCTCGTCTCGTCTCTTTCCCCACTGTTCCCCACCTCTGTGCCGGACGACGACGATGAAGACGGCGGTCGCGCTTCACCACCGCATCAGAGCTACCTCATCTATGCCCTCGTCCACCGCACCGGGTGGTCCACTGACAACGTCGGCCGCCGCAACCGACGTGCCTCACAGACACCGAGTTCCACCGCATCAGGTGCGCTTCACCAACGGCGTCTCCCAGCTCACCGGGGCTACTTCACCGAGCACATCATCGCACCTCCGCCCCCCGAGGCCGTTGGGGCTTCACCAACGGTCTCGTCCACCGCATCGTAGCGCTCCGCTGCCACTCAAGATCTGCATCCATGCGCGGCCAGCCAACACCAGCGCATCACCCTCAACGTCTCTGAAGTGACCCGCACTCTAGCTAGGCGAGCATGCCCAAACGCCGGCCCGAACTAGGTATCCACACATCACTCCCTTGTGCACTGTTCCGACGATGTTTGGATATCCTTTCACTGCTCTCTTAGCTTACACGCCTATGCAACTCTGACTTTAACTCTTATTTCTTCTGGAGATATCATCTGAAACAAGCAAATCCATTTTTTAGCAAAGCATGACGGTGCTACGGGATCTGGTACACATCATGCCCACCCGTATAACCTTGTAAGTATCTGTCCTCCGGTACAACATCAAGGTCAATTCCTCTTATTTGATCAACCATTTGTCGTGTCAAAAATGCAGAGGGGGATGCAAGGAGCACAAGGCCTGCACATCCAAGCAAGTGGTAACATGGACTTGTACATGGAACATCCCAAGCGCAAGCAGAGCTGCAGTGAGCCTGTATAATGAGCTAGCATAAGTCCCTGCATTTCATTTAATTCGTACTGGCATTCGTGTATGATTTGTGTGTAGTGGCTGATCCATGAATTCAAGTTACCAGGGGCGAACATTTAACTTATAAAATACGAAGGCACTTGCACTCCGGAAATCAACATAACTTGAGAAATGTGAAGCTACATGCACTTTGAAAACTAGCTAATGATCCAAAGTAGTTCAGATTATAAACACTAAATGATGCAAGCACCAAAAAACACAAAATGCAACATGGTGTACAAGGACTACAAACATGGTATGTACCTACTTGAATTATCCGTTCTCTGGCTGAAAATATCGAAGTGTAATTGCACGTATAACCAGTGCACAAACTGCATATCAATATATTTATCCTACACAAGTATGCCGATAGTTTCAAACAACAGATTAGAAAAGTATTTATGTTATGTTGTCATGATACGGGGACTTTCTCGTAGATGGCCTCGACGTTTCCTCAAGCTATGAAAATGCACTATAATTTGCTTGTCATCAATGCTTGCAAATCTTTGTCTCTCTCAACATAGTAGATCACAATTAGACACTAAATCCTTCAATGAGCTTGCAAAATGCTTGCATTAGATCCCTCATTAGACACTATATGTTCATCACCAGGAGCATGTAAAACATTTGCATCAAATCCTTCATTAGCAGTCTGTTCATTAGACACTTCAGGCTCAAGAACAACATGAGCTTGTATGTTTGCACCGGAAACTTGATTAGATACATCAGATTCAGTCAGTTCAGTATTGATTGGGGGAGTTATAAAATAAGTAGAAATTGGTTTCATTTTCTCATAGATTCCCTACATACAAGCAGTTTTACAACACCGTCAGGTTTAACTATTGGCCAGAAATTGAAGAGTTGAATTAGATATAATCAGGGATGTGATGTACCTGCTCGTTGCGCATGCTACTCTTGCAAGCTGCGACTGTCCGTTTGCGCAAGCTCGATGCCATGCCCGTGTTGCCGCCGCTGCCTCCCACATAGGCTACACCCAGGGTTGGATCTTCATCTTCTTGTCCTTCCGTTCGCTTGAAGCCCGGCGACCGCCCTCCAACGAGGGTGCGAGGAAGTGTTGTGTCGGTCTGTCCAGCGGTGGCTAGGTTAGGAGCGAACCAGACTGGAGGCTGGAGCGAATGAATTGGGATTTTTCTTGCTGTCGATCGATATGGGAGGCGCTCGTTTCGGCTATAGGGCCTGCCTTGCATTTATGTTATTGGCCCATCCAAATCGAAACATTTTTCTTCATTTTTTACATTGCCTGCTCGTGCATTGGGACGAACAAAACTAGCGTGGGCCAACCTGGATGACTCAAACTAGGTGCACACTTTCCAGCCACCTAAGGCGGCCGCCCATACCAGCCCCTATGGTGGTGTCGCCCCTTTTTGCGTGTATGATTGGATAGTGAAAAATATTCCAGTGGCGCTTTTGATTTACCCACAGAATGGTTGAATTGCTTGTTTCTATGAACTGATTTCGCCAATAATGTGAAGGATGTCAGTCTTTTCATCCTATTGTAGATTGCTTAGATCTCGATATGCCAAAAGTAATCGCATGAAATATACAATAAAAGCCAGTGTGATGTGTTTGGCTACAACTAGTCTGACTACACGTCCTCATATAACATATCAAGGACGCACCAACTTACCAGATTAACCATTCGACTTACCCATGCAGTGTGAGAAGAAAGAAGTATTGGGATTGTGTATCCAAGCAATTGATGCCATGGACTCCTCCATACAACCTTGTAAGCGAAAAATAAGTTGCAGTGTGACTGTACAAAGAACTAGCGTAAGTTCAGTTACCTGCTTCTCGGAATTTTAGTTAGCCACTTATTGCAAAATTGTTCAATTATGTTGCTTGGCTTAATTTAGTTTGCTACTGATTACATAATGGCACAACCTGTTAATCATATTGTAGACTGCGCCTATCTATGTTTTTGATACTTACTGTTAAGAATTACCTGTTTGCCTTAACTTAAATATCTACTTGTTTGTTTAACTGCTTTGTTGCTGCAAAAGCGGGTTACAATGATGTTAATAACTACTTTTCAGCATCCAATCGAAACTCTTTAATTCCTTGTTTGTTTAACGGGTTTGCTGTTATAACTCCTAGTTGAGATGTTTTGCTAACTTCAACTTTTCTGAATCCAATCGGAACTTTAATGGAAAAACAGGTTAGCCCAAGATCAAAGAGCGAGGTCCCCCATGGACGTTGCATCATCCCACAGCAGTGGCACCGGCCCAATCGTGCATTATGAATTGCCAACTGTTGATGCTCCAGAGGCTAAACTAGTGGCAGAAAGAGATTCTGCTTCTGCACTTAGAGATGAAGTTGACATGTTGAGGAAGCAAACATCACAATCACAAGCAGTACTCAAGACAACCATTAAATATTTGGTGGATTTCAAAATGAAGCAAGCTGAGACTGACCAGATTGTTAAGGTCCTGAAGGAAAAAAGGAAATTAAATTCCTACTTGATAAATCATAGGTGAAATGTTCTTTCCATAGTTGAATAACCTTTGTGTTGTTTGTTCATGTAATCAATCAAACCATTTGTTTTAGAGATCATGTAATAATTGTTTTTTTGGTTTGTAATTTTATTTGAGCACAAGTCTGTATTAATTGATAAGACTCGGAGACATTTCATTTGGATTGTTGTGCCAGACCTACAAATATGCCAATCGGGCTGAATGTGCATTCAGCAATAGTAGTAGTATAGATGGACCATAAGTGGCACGCAACGGAAAGGGCCAAGATGCTGGCTAAAAAAGGATGTTGTTGTAGCCAAAAAAAAAGTACAGCGGCCTGGCTTATGTATGTTAGTTGATATTATTGATCCATATAATCTATAAGTGTTTATATGTCTATTAGTTCTGTACATTCTTGGTTGATTGACTCAGTATTTGAATCTTAATACATCGCTTGTGTACATATCTAAATGGGAGTACACATTATGTTGCGTGTGACATTTGAGTTGGACATGAAGTGTTCCAAATATTTGAATTCACCTTAAACTGGATTCTAGTTTCTGAATTTGAGTATCGGCATTTGTAAACCATATTCATATATGATAGTGGAATACATCTTTGTCGTCCTTTTGAAGATATATAAAAACACATAGAATGATTTATAAAGATTCATATAGGAATAAAAAATGGATTTGAATTTAGTTGCCAGGGTAAACGTGGATGCTTATTGTCCAAAAATTCGAAAGAAGCAGCAAAATGTCCACTCCCACGTTGGCTGCCCGAAGCCAAGTGTTTGGGAGATGGAAATTACTGTCTACCCATTACACAGACAATCCATCGGCCCGATTTCCACTCCTCTAAATAGGGGGTAGGTTAGTAACTTCAATTAGACGTGACACGACCGCCTCTGAGCCCATTCTGACACGATGGGCGTCAAACATGGGCGGCAAAACTCATTTGATTCAAGCTCGTCCGAAAGACCTCTGTTTCTCCCTCCATTCCCCATTCATACATGGTGGGCGGCAAAACAAACTCGACTCGGCCGAAATTGATGCAGGCAAATATTTTCAATAGGGGCAGGTTTGTAACTTCACTCAGACTGACACAACCGCCCTACTTGTCAGCCCCGTTCATACACTGTGGGCGCCAACCATGGGTGCCAACCACCCTCTCCTCGCCCGAAATCACTCTGGGCAAATATTGGCGAGATGCGAGATTACCGTCCTATCCCCAACCGACAAGACGTCCAAATTTTAAACGGGGGCTAAGTTCGTAACTTTCCCATATTTCAGACAGGCGCATCCCAAAAACATTGTTCCCCGTACCTCTCCCTCCATATTCCCATTCATACACCATCTGCGCTAGAACACCCCATCCCCACACCAGCCTCCGTCCGCCACCCCATCCATCGCCACCGTCCTCCACCACATCCATCGCCACCATCCTCCACCATGTCGGAGCGCCTACCAAGACTGCGTCGTCCACTGCTAGAGATGGACGTTTCTCATCCACGGCGATGGACCAATAGCCTTGCATCGCGTCCTCTTGATTCATCGGCGCTGTCGTCCTCTTTGTCGGGGCCGCTCACACGACCTTCTCTTCCACCACAATGGGACTTATCCCTCGATGCACCCGTCTACCATCGCAGATCTGCTTCAACGCCACCGACAGCCATCGCACTCCCGATGCCTACACGGCGCTGCAAGGGAGGTGGTGCTTCATATCTCCTCAACTTTTTGATCTCAGCCAGAAAATAGATCTTAACTTTGTTACTCTACTTTCTTTTCAGCTCTTAGAATTTAGCTCTTAGTTTGAAGCAAACAATGGATGCTAAATATCATTTCTCCAGTTTGCAGCTTCAAATCTGCCATGGCACAGCCATAATATGATTTAATTGATCATGCTTAGGGTTTAATTGATCATGTTGGTTCTGTGGTGGTTTCTTTAATAGAAATCGGAGGGGAAACCCTCTTTTGCTAAAAAAATATGCTTAGAGTCTCCCCCTTTTATGATCTCTATACGATCAGAATACGTGCTTCGTGTCATAATAACACTGCTCCACCCATCAAGCTAAACAAGCTTAGTTGTTCAAATACGATTCTGATATTATTAAAACAGAGTTGTTTAATTGGTCAGCTAAATGTTCCTATATTAGTTTCAAAAATGCATGTTCGCCGCTCGGGTGTGTATCTCTACAGGGTGCCCACGGTGGGCCGGCCCACCCTGGGATTTTGGGTCATCCCAGGCCCCGATTCCCCTCTATTCTGCTGCGCGCTTCTGATCTCTACTCGCCCCCAGCCGCCTGCCTCGCCGGCGACTTGCCGTCCCCGGACGGCATGACTCTAGGAGGAGACGCCAGACTAACAGGAGGCCAGGAGCCGCTCGCCCAACAGCGTCACCGCTGCCTGGGTGTGCCGCCATGCCTACCTTCCCAGTCCGTTCAGGGCTCAGGCGTGCAGCACCCACCAAGTCAACCCGATTTATCCTGAGATACGTCCTCAACACTCAGCAGCCACTCCTCATCACCCATTTTCTAATTGATTCATTACTCATTAGGCAGGACTGTCATTAGGGTTTGTTGTGTGCTTAGTGCTACCTACACTTAATGGTTCAGATGTATTTCGGTAATCTTTAGTACCTCTAAAGTTCATAGGGTTCTCAAAATTCCGGCCCTCAGAACAGAAACTAGTCATTTTGGATTGTTGGTCATAGTGACATTGACCCAGATTACTACTGCAAGCCAGGTTTGTTGACAATTTTACTTGTCTTTCTTACTCATTCGATATAATATCCAATTATTCACGTTGATTAGTTGCAAACAATAAGTGCTAGACAAATTTCTTCATTTAGATTTTGGACGGTCTCTTACTGCAGTTACAATTCTGCATACTTTTCCTAGTAAGCTCACAAGTAAATGATTGATTCACTACATCTATGCTTGCCTTGTCATATTTGTTGTCAATATTGTTTTAGGGTGGACCACCCTGTTTCTAAATACTGGAACCGTAGACATGAGTGAATAGTATTTCTCTATGTGATCTCTTCCATCATGTGTGGGTAACGAACACTGCATTGTATAGAAAGAAAGTGTCATTTCCAGCTTTTACATAGGTTTCGATCTTTTACATGGAATACAATCTGCCTACTTGCTTTGTGTCGCAGTACCAACACTCCACCCTTGAAGCTAAACATTACGCCACTCATAATTGCTTAGTTTATTTGTTCAAATACGAATTTCATATGATTCTAATGTTCCTACTTTAGTTTTGAAATGTGTGCCTGCCTGTTATAGAAACATAAGGGGTTTGTATTTCTGTGTGTGGTCTGGTCAGCACGGTTGGGGAAGTGAACTTTGCATATGCAGGGGTTTATAGGGAGACACTCTCCGAGTTGAATCCGTAATGCATTCCATAGATAATCTGACTACTTTTATGTTTTCATGAATCTCAGATTCTGAACAGCATCATAATGATTATGAACTTGCGCGCATGAAAAGAATAAAGCAGAACAATGCAATGGCTGTCAAACTTGGCATTAAGGGACTGAAATCAAGTCTGGATGCAATGCAATGCAAACGCTCTCCACCTACAGATTCATGCTCAGAATATGATCCTAACCGTGATTCTGAGCTAGAGGGAGACCTAAGTCAATGTAGCTCCCTAGTGGAGGAGTCAGAGGAAGATGCCCTATCTTATTCACCCATCAAGGTACTTTCTCTAACTTTCCAAGGTTACATTGCTCGCACATATCTTGCAACTGATGCGTTGCATTGCTTCTACTTTGTTGAACTGCCATTAGCTTAGTTTACACATCGTGGATGTGAATACGCCATGCCTATCCATTTTCAGTACATAATCCATCTATCATCATACCATATTTATCCATTCAAATGTTGTTCTTGTGTATCTGACGTTCAAAAGGAAGAGGGCAATTGCTGATCGTGGAGGAGCATAAGCAAAGTATTTGGAAAAGGTAGTGGCACCTGATAAATCAAATAGACCATTAGGTGTAGTTGCAATATCACCTGACCCACAAAATACCCCAACTCTAGCAGACTCTAGCCCTACTACACTGGTCATTTCTGATGCCCCAACTCAGCAGACCCCAACTGCAGCAAACAATATGATTATGCCAGTTGACATAGCACCAGCTGTACGACGCAAAAACCCCATTCCAGCAAAGAGTACACCAAATCCAGTTGCCAAATCCCTTTTCGAACCAGAGAGAGCCCCAATTGCAGCAAATAGGACCCATGTTCCATTTCTTCCCAGTTTAGAAGATGAAGCTTATGTTGTTATCAGGAACTTTGTGCGCATCTTTCCTTCATGGAAAGATTATACCGCAGACACAGAACAATTTCCAGTCTTCCTCCGCAACTTACGCGTAAGTAATGTACTAATGTTATTCATGGTCATTACTGCATATGTTTCTGCTGATAGAAGACACAAGATTTCATTCTTTTAAATAGGTGAGGAGCAAACTGGATTGTGATGACAAGCAAGGGTTGGTTGCGCTTTTCAAGCACTCGTTGATGAAGTATCGTTCTTACCTGAGGCAAGCACACTTCGATGGCAAGCCTCTGAACAAAATTTCTATAAAGTCTCCGGTGCTACATTTATCCTACGGTGACTGAAATAATCTTGTTACACATTGGTCTCGGCTGCAGCGTAAGGTACTGTCTATGATATCACATCACAATTTGAACTACATTTCTGCATTTGCCTTAATGTCTCACTTGTACGAAAACTGTTAGCAAAAGAACATTCATTCTCAAGGGACCACAGAATCTCGCAACTATACTGCACACTGCATTGCTCTTGTGAGTACCTCTTGCCCTGTATGACCATACTTACTTTCATAGTGTTTGATTATGTAGCATCACTGGACATGTTAGCCTCGTAATCGTCCATTTGGTGGACATTATAAGATCCGTATGGACTCTTACATAAATTTAGAATCAACCCAATGCTTTTGAAGAGGTTTAGCTCGGCAGTCCTCTTGTAAGGACTGAACATGGTCTATCACTGTACTTACATTAACAGCTACTCCCTCCATCCCATAATATAAGAACGTTTTGTACAGTACACCAGTGTTCAAAACACTCTTGTATTATGGGAAGAGGGATTGGTTCATTTTGTAGCATTCTGCATCTTATCTCCCTCGCCCACCATTTACTAAAAAAATATCAGATCTATATTTAATCTTACCAATAAGTAGAATACACAGACAATGCCAGTGCAGAAGTGTAGCACATTTCTCTTGTCAGTACATTTTGTCCTGTAACGCTTGTACTTCCAGGGATTGGTAGTTGATTATGTAGCATCAATCTGCATCTTATCTTCATTATCCTCTATCCCTTCCAGTATTATCATATCTATAATTACTCTCTACAAAATGTAGAGTACAGGCAATGCTTATGAAGAAGATTTTGTGCTGAAATTCTTGAGTTATCCTTCCCTTGACATGGAGAAGGGCATTATAAAGCCGGTGTTAACTGTTAATGTAAGTCAGTCCTTCTAAAGCCTTTATCCTCAACTGCTGTTTAATTTGCTCATACTCCCTATCGTTTACTGCTGTTTACTTTGTTGTTTCTACCAAAATGCATGTTCGTAAGGACCGTAAGTTCTAAGTTTTACTTGTAAAACCAAATTCCTTATTCATACCATGCACATTACTTAATACTCCATATATGTATGCTTGTTTTTGTGGATCTATAATCCAGTGTGTGGTGAAGCAGCCCACGTTTGCACCTTGTCATCTCCTATTTTATCTTACTGATGTGGCTGATGATATGAACAACATGCCATGCACATTATCCAAAATAGATACAATGATTTTCTTTGCCCTTCATCTATGCTTGTTATGTTGACATGGTAATCCAGTAGTGTGGTGAAGCTCCCCGCATTATGAACAATGCCAAATTATGCTATTGATATTTTGAACTTACTCTTTATTTTCTAATTTGAAATTGGGTAGAATTAACAGAACAGTTATCATATTTGTTTATACACGTGCAAAACCTGTCATCTCTCTGCTTTGTTTCAGGGTGATATGCCTGATGGCATGCACAAGTCTGCTGAAGGCTGTGAGACAAACCCAACATATATTGCAGCAAAGAAGTCAAAACATCTTGAAGATAGCGAGACAACCCCAAGGTCTTGTCTTGATGCAGTGTTCAAGTTACTTGAGACTAACAGTCAGACAAGCTCACAGAATTCGTTGTCTGAATTAGCACTACAACATGAACCCCCCTATAGCAACGCATTTTTCCGTATCTAGAAGTCCATATATCCGTTGTTAGTGTCTTTACCAACGGTTTAGGATGTGTTGCCTTATCCGGTGTTCCTAGCGCATAATGCAACGCTTATATTATCGTTGGTAAAAGGGACCGTTGCAAAAATACAACACATAAAACAGACTCGTGCAACACTTCTATGTGTTGGTGATTATTGTATATGGAACAAAATCCCATGGCTTGGCAACGGAGGATTTGCAACGCTTCAAGTGTTGGTTCATTTATAATATCAATAATATTATTTTTTATACATATTGCCAGGAATTAAATTAGTGCTTCACATAATGGTGATAACTATGAATCTCCAGTAAAGAAAAACAAGAGAATTACTCGCGAGAGGAAGAATCATATATTAGATAAAATTGTTGGATTATAATAGGGGATATTACACAAGGAAAATCATCCAAATGGATATACAATCTAAATGTTTTCTTGACTTAAATTGAAAGCATCCATCAACATCCCTAGAACTTAACTAAAACAGAATCGACGAACATCATCCAACAGGAACATGATCCCTACAGCTTAACTAAAACTGAAACCATCTGTCTTCATCATCATGAACAGGAACATGATCATCATTGTAGTATACTTGCCACACACACCCATAGAATCGTCCATTTATCTTTTAGATCTACAAAAAATGGAACAGTTAACACACAATGCATTGACATGATGCAAGTACTGATATAGGCAGGATATTAGTCACTTACAAAGGTTGACATGCACAACCAAATCTGCATTACCAAGAGTTGCAGTTTTTGCGACTCTGTACCTAATCTTCAGTTTTCACAAGTGCCATCTCGACATGCACTACCTAGAATTCATTAGTAATTTCAGCACCATCAAGTTCAAATTTAGGATCACAACTTACAACTGTAGCAAGAGCTACATTTCTGTTATGATTTTTTAGGCTCGTTAAAAATACTTTTTTTCCTGCCTGTTAGAGAAAATAAAAGTTACCATGGGCAGAATCATGTCAAGCAAAATAATTAATAGAAACATGACATATAACACAAAATGTTGAGAGGCAAAGACATGTCGTGTTTGCATCTTTTCCTCTACTTTATGGTTATGAATACATTCTTCTACATGTTAATCTCATGATGTGCAACATCTATGAAATTCTATGAAGCCTTTCACTACAAACAAAGTAGTTTTGGTGATGAACGCTTAAAATAATTAAACTTCATATGATACCTTTAATGTAGAACACAAAGATAGACATTTTTATTCGAGTAGCAGTATGGTATGATAAACTGCAAAATTCTAAGGCACCTACTGGAAGATAGAGAAGCAGTGTGTTTGACCATTAATCAAGTAACAAAATATTACTATATCAATACTTGGGACATATTAAGCCAAAAGATAAATTAAATTTACCAAATTAGTACAAATAAAACATATTAGACAATAAAAAGAAGCTTTGAAGCATAAGATCCATCATAAATGAGGTACTCCCAGTACCGACCCAATGATTTTGCATGCACTGCAGCGAGGACAGCAGGGCGGATCAAGCATTAGTTCATATTTACCACCAACTCCTAATAAAATAGCTAGTATATATCCAGATCAAACTCTAACTAGCACATCTGAGCAGATAAATCAAAGGCAGTGACACTATTAAGAAAAGGAGAAGACACAGCAGAGAAAACAAGACTGTAGTATGTTCGAACAAATAATTAGGATGTCTTATTTGTAGACTACAAATACAAATCGGATAGAGATATGGTGATATATTTAATTGGAAGTTGTAGGAATCCAAAAAATAATATTGAATATGGTCTAATAACTGAAGGACACTACAGATGAACGGTGCCTATTAAAGTGATATTGAAACAATTGACATTATTTTTCTTTTTCTTTTTGCAATCCATCAGTACATGACCTCATGATGAATCAGAAACATGTTAGTATTTATAAAGTGGCCATAGGCTACAAATTTACTTCTCTTTTCCCCATGGTGTGTATTCTTCGTTGTAAATAAAAAACACATCAAGAGAGTAAAGGAGTGACACTACGGATGTAGGCAAGCATAGTATAAAGAGGAAGCACGAACCACAAAAGAAGTGTCTAGAAATTGGTAAACTAGCAGACAGAACCGTATATGTATACGTTGTTAATAATAGAAGAAGGGGACATCAATCAAATTCCAAAAGCCAAGTGGATAAATGGAAAACACCTATGGTTTTGTATTCCTGGAACACAATCTAGTTCAGTTATCTTTAAAAAATACAGAAGTCGGATAGGTTGTAGTAGGTGTGGAATTTTATCTAACATGTCACTTGAGTAAATAAGTACTAATTGTCTCAGCGTAGTTTTATAAGATTTGTTTCCCTTCTACTGTATTTAGGGGTTACGCAGTAAACAAATTTCTGTTCATAAATCATAAGTAAATCGCAAGCATAGCTCACATAAACATCTTTTTAAATGGCAAGCATAGCTCATGGTAGATGTACTCAATAATATTTTTCAGAGTTTTGTGACAAGCAACAGTGATTGATCACCAGATTACCTTCCTTTCGATCTTGAACTCTAACTGTAGTGGGGAGAAAGCCTTATGCAGTTGAGTGCTAATTTCACCAGATGTTGATGGATGATAATGCGGAGAACTGTGGATCAGAAGCCCTCAGATCCAACAACTACTCAGCTTTGCCTTGCTCTACACCGATATCCTTCTCCCACAGCGTCGCGGCAGCCTAGTCGACCAAGCTGCGTAAAGCTGTCAACCTGCTCCTCAGTTTGTAGTAGCAGATAGCATAGAGATCTAAATGGTCTTTTAAGCGAATGAAATATATAAAAAAGTTACTGAACTGTGCCTCAAATAAAAGAGGGGGAAAGTTTTGAGGTCATGTCCATTGCAACATATTCAGTGCTTGAGTGCGATTGCCTTTCTCTGCACCGAGTGGAGATAATTATTACTTAGTAGAGAAATTTGATTTGTAACTTGCTCTGAAGTCTCGAAAAGAAATATGACCATATGACGGAGTGACTGATCAGGCCTACAACATAAGTAAGTGGCACCATAAGCAAAAAGTGGAACTTTGAATTGTCATCATCAACCACAGGACTAACACAAGCAGCCTTATTATACAATTAGTCAACCACATAATCAAGCAACCAACGATTGCACAATCAAATTTTACTTCCATGGGCTCGTGACAGGGTCCTATAAGCCATAAGTGAAATCAATTGAATCACAACAAGAGGCTCTAGCTAGAAGCTCCCCTCCGCACAAACCATCTATAATTCAACTTGTCCGTCATTATCAGGGACTGGCAAGTCGTAACTAGCAATCCCCAACAATACTGAAGTCAAACAGAGCAAGATGGGGAGAATAAAATTGGGAGAAGAGAAGCGGTCCGGCTCACCATGGCAGCGTGATCGCGAGGGTGGTTGCAGCAGTAACTCTGCCCGTAGTTGTAGGCCCTCGTGCGAAGGTAGTAGACGTAGTTGGTCGTAGGGAAGCGGTGACGAGGGGCGGCGCGCCGGGAAGCAGGGTTGCAGGGGAGCGTTGACTAGGGACAGCGCACCCGGATGGAGTATCGCAGGAGGAGTGGTGAGGGGCGGCCTTCCTCGGCGGAGGATCACAGGGGAGTGGTGAGGGGCGGCGCTCTGGGATGGAGGTAGGTCGAGGGGCGGCGGCCGGCGTGGGAGCCTATAGGATCGAGAGGAGGAATAGGGAGGCTGGGAAAGGTAATGACCTAGATTAATCGTGAAAACCAACTTGGTCCAGGCTAGGCAAGAGGCTGGGTTAGTACGTTGGGCTCTTTACTTGGAGTTATGGAGCACAAATCTACAACGCATATGCTACAATGCTTATTATGCGTATCTATTATGAATTTTGCAACATACAGTCAAAACGTTGTAGAATATGTGTTGCTTTATAGGGGGCTTCCTTGTAGTGTAGTTCGACTTCTTCAGTCCCAAGTTCTAGCAGAAAGGCATTTTGCAACTCAACTTCCACTTGAAGTCCTATCTCTAAGAAAGATTGCGGAGAACACCAATGAGAACCTCATCGCTGAACAGCTACACCTGGAAGCTATGACCGACATGCTAGGCCGGTCTCACAGCCTTGCTCAGCAGCTTGCGCAGCAGTTCCCCCGTAAGGCTAACCTTTCTTGAACTGTCTTGGAAGTGGTCTCGGTTCAGTATTATTTTGTTACGCTGCAATGGTGCCCAGTTTTTGTAATCTGCTTCTTCGTTGCGCTTTATGATCACTGGTGGCGAACTTCGATGCCCAGTGGATGTAATATACCTTAAATCCTTTATTGTATAGTGTAGGTTTATTCTTAGTTACTATGCCGTAATTTCTTTATTGTATAGAGTAGGTTTGTTCTTAATTCCTACTAGTTACTGCCATCATTCGCTATCTGAAAAAAATCAGATGTAGTCGACCGGACCGAAACATTCGACTCTAACGGGCCAGGTTTTTAGCGGGCCACAATTGGGCCGGCCTGCGTCTTTCTTGGGCCCGAATGATTGGGGCCTTCACACAATGCGCCAGGCCCAAACTTACACCGGCCTATATTTTAGTTGGGCCTTTTGTCGACCCAGCGCTTAGTTTGGCCCAGGTAGCGTTGGGCCATAAACAGGCTGAATATTGTACTGGCATGTTACGACCAAGATGAAACCACGGGCCTTTAGCAGGCCAAAATGCATGTTGGGCCTCAATTTTCACTAGTCATCGACGGGCCTTCAGCAGGCCGAAATGTAGACCGGGTCGTTTTGGGCCCAGTTAGCTCACGGGCCGTTACCAGGCCGAAACATATCACGGGCCTTAGTTGGCCCACTGATATCATGGGCCTTTAAGAGGCCGAAAGCTTAGCACAGGCATCAACGGGCCGAATTACACGACAGGCCTTTAACAGGCCCAAAGTCACGTTTGGCTTAACTGTTGCCACCTTTAGCACGGGCCATTAGTGGGCCCGATGTCCCATCGGACCATATATGGCCCATGGGCAGCACGGGCCATTCCCAGGCCGAAAGTCACACCGGGCTGAAATGGGCCCATGTCTACATCAGGCCTCTAACAGGCCGAAAGTCACTGGGTTGTAGTTGGGCCCAAATATTTGGCGAACAATTAACGGGCCAAATCTGGCTTCGGGCCGCAAATGGGCCCAAATATTGGGCGAACAATTAACGGTCTAGATCTGGCTTCGGGCCGTAAATGGGCCCAAATATTGGGCGAACAATTAACGGGCCAGATGTGGCTTCGGGCCGTAAATGGGCCTTTATTAAGCATGTCGTTATTGGGCTGGCCCACTAGTACCTGATTAAGTTCTACGGGCCTTTGACTGGGCCAGCCTTTTTAACCTATATGGGCCTCTGTTGGGCCCAGCCACGTGTCGACGTATCATAGGCATGTCTCCTCCGATGGACGGGCGATATCTGGACCACTGACGAGCTGACAGGTGTTCCCTTCGGCCAATCAGAATTTTACACGTGGAAATTTCCCATTGGTCAGGGCTGTTAACGGGTTATCAGATCCAAAATCCGACCCGATAGCTTAACGGCGTTCCGTTACGATGGATGTCACGTGTCGGTCACCCTTGACGAAAGCACTTCTGTGACGCATGATTTATCGTCATGGAAGTGGACACTTCAGTGATGATAATTTTGGTAATGTCATGGAACACTTCTACGACAGCAAAGGTATGACTATCTTGATTCTGTCATAAAATCGTCATGGATGTACATGCATGACAAAAAATGCGACCTACTGTGACAAACACGTATCATCACGGAAGTGTATTTTTTTGTAGTGCTATGAATATGTGTAACATCACCTTCGAGATTGAATAAGAATAAACCATTGACCAGCGGGGCATGACCATAAAACATGTCTCTCATATAAATAGAACAACCATTATTCTCATATTTAAATGAGTAGCCATCTCGCATTAAATGAGATCTAGATACAATGTTCATGCTCAAAGCTGGTACTAAATAACAATTATTGAGGTTTAAAACTAATCCCGTAGGTAAATGTAGAGGTAGCATGCCGACGGCGATCACATCGACCTTGGAACCATTCCCGACGCGCATCGTCACCTCGTTCTTCGCCAGTCTCCGCTTATTCCATAGCTCCTATTTTGAGTTACAAATATGAGCAACTGCACCGGTATCAAATACCCAGGAGCTACTATGAGCGCTAGTTAGGTACACATCAATAACATGTATATCACATATACCTTTGGTATTGCCGGCCTTCTTATCCGCTAAGTACTTGGGACAGTTCCACTTCCAGTGACACATTTCCCTTGCAATAAAAGCACTCAGTCTTAGGCTTGGGTCCATGCTTTGGCTTCTTCCCGGCAACTGGCTTACCGGGCGCAGCAACTCCCTTGCCGTCCTTCTTGAAGTTCTTCTTACCCTTGCCTTTCTTGAACTTAGTGGTTTTATTCACCATCAACACTTGATGTTCCTTTTTGATCTCCACCTCCGCTGATTTCATCATTGAATATACCTCAGGAATGGTCTTTTCCCTCCCTTGCATATTGAAGTTCATCACAAAGCTCTTGTAGCTAGGTGGGAGCGACTGAAGGATTTTGTCAATGACCGCATCATCCAGGAGATTAACTCCCAGCTGAGATAAGCAGTTGTGCAAGCCAGACATTTTGAGTATGTGCTCACTGACAGAACTATTCTCCTCCATCTTACAACTATAGAACTTGTTGGAGACTTTATATCTCTCGACCCGGGCATGAGTTTGGAACCATTTTCAGGCCTTGGAACATCTCATATGCTCCGTGCTGCTCAAAACGCTTTTGGAGCCCCGGTTCTAAGTTGTAAAGCATGCCGCACTGAACCAGGGAGTAATCATCACTACGTGATTGCCAGGCATTCATAACGTCTTGAGTTGCTGGGAAAATAGGTGCTTCACCTAGCGGTGCATCAAGGACATATGCTTTGTTGGCGGCTATGAGGATAATCCTCAGGTTACGGACCCAGTCCATGTAGTTGCTACCATCGTCTTTCAGCTTGGTTTTCTCTAGGAACGCGTTGAAGTTGAGGGTAACATTAGCGTGGGCCATTTGATCTACAAGACATATTCCAAAGTTTTAGACTATGTTCATGATAATTAAGTTCATCTAATCAAATTATTTAACGAACTCCCACTCATATAGACATCCCTCTAGTCATCTAAGTGATACATGATCTGAGTCAACTAGGCCGTGTCCGATCATCACGTGAGACGTACTAGTCATCATCGGTGAACATCTTCATGTTGATCGTATCTTCTATACGACTCATGTTCGACCTTTCGGTCTTCCGTGTTCCGAGGCCATGTATGTACGTGCTAGGCTTGTCAAGTCAACCTAAGTGTATTGCGTGTGTAAATCTGGCTTACACCCGTTGTATGCGAACGTTAGAACCTATCACACCCGATCATCACGTGGTGCTTCGGAACAACGGACCTTAGCAATGGTGCACAGTTAGGGGGAACACAATTCTTGATATTTTAATGAGGGATCATCTTATTTATTCTACCGTCATTCTAAGCAAATAAGATGTAAAAACATGATAAACATCACATGTAATCAAATAGTGACATGATATGGCCAATATCATTTTTCTCCTTTTGATCTCCATTTTCGGGGCGCCATGATCATCATCGTCACCGGCATGACACCATGATCGCCATCATCATGATCTCCATCATCATGTCTTCATGAAGTTGTCTCGTCAACTATTACTTCTACTACTATGGCTAACGGTTTAGCAATAAAGTAAAGTAATTACATGACGTTTATGTTGACACATAGGTCATAAATAAATTAAGACAACTCCTATGGCTCCTGCCGGTTGTCATACTCATCGACATGCAAGTCGTGATTCCTATTACAAGAACATGATCAATCTCATACATCACATATATCATTCATCACATCCTTTTGGCCATATCACATCACACGGCATATGCAGCAAAAACAAGTTAGACGTCCTCTAATTGTTGTTGCAAATTTTTACGTGGCTGCTATAGGTTTCTTAGCAAGAACATTTCTTACCTACGCCAAAACCACAACGTGATATGCCAATTTCCATTTACCCTTCATAAGGACCCTTTTCATCGAATCCGATCTGACTAAAGTGGGAGAGACAGACACCCGTTAGCCACCTTATGCAACTAGTGCATGTCAGTCGGTGGAACCTGTCTCATGTAAGCGTATGTGTAAGGTCGGTCCGGGCCGCTTCATCCCATGATGCTGCCGAATCAAGATAAGACTAGTAAGGGCAAGTAAATTGACAAAATCGACACCCACAACAACTTGTGTTCTACTTGTGCATAGAAACTACGCATAGACCTAGCTCATGATGCCACTGTTGGGGATTGTTGCAGAAATTAAAAAAAATTCTACGCATCACCAAGATCAATCTATGGAGCTTACTAGCAACGAGAGGGGAGTGCATCTTCATACCTTTGAAGATCGCGATGCGGAAGCGTTGCAAGAATGCGGTCGGTGGAGTCATACATGAAGCGATTCAGATCGCGGCTGAAACCGATCTAAGCACCGAACAACGGTGCCTCCGCGTTCAACACACGTGCAGCCCGGTGACATCTCCCGCCCCATGATCCAGCAAGGACAGAGGGAGAGGTTGGGCAAGACTCTGTCTAGCAGAAGCATGACGGCGTGGTGGTGGTGGAGGAGGAGCGTGGCACTCCAGCAGGGCTTCGCCAAGCATTGCGAGAGACGAGGAGGGAGAGGGGTAGGGCTGCGCCAAGAGAAAGGGAGACTCGTGTCGTTGGCAGCCCCAAAACCCCCACTATATATAGGGGAAGGGAGGGGCACCGGCCCCCTAGATCCATCTAGAGGGGGGGCGGCCCCCTTAGGGTTTCCAACTAGGGGCGGGCGCCCGCCCCCGGGAGGCAGCGGCCTCCTAGGGTTTCCAGCTAGGGCCCCCCCCCCCCGGGGGGGCAGCGGCCCCTAGGGTTTCCAACCCTATGCGCCTTGGGCCCTTGGGGGGGCACCAGCCCACTAAGGGGTTGGTTCCCACCCAACTACATCCCATTAGGTCCTTCGGGGCAGGTGGACCCTCCCGGTGGACCCCGGAACCCCTTCGGTGGTCCCGGTACAATACCGATAAACCCCAAAACCTTTTCAGTGACTGAAACTGGACTTCCCATATATAAATCTTCACCTCCGGACCATTCCGGAACTCCTCGTGACGTCTGGAATCTCATCCGGGACTCCGAACAACATTCGGTAACCACGTACATCTATTCCCTATAACCCTAGCGTCATCGAACCTTAAGTGTGTAGACCCTACGGGTTCGGGAACTATGCAGACATGACCGAGACATCTCTCCGGCCAATAACCAACAGCTGGATCTGGATACCCATCTTGGCTCCCACATGTTCTACGATGATCTCATCGGATGAACCACGATGTCAAGGATTCAATCAATCCCGTATATGATTCCCTTTGTCTATCGATATAGCACTTGCCCGAGATTCCATCGTCGGTATACCGATACCTTGTTCAATCTTGTTATGGCAAGTCTCTTTACTCGTTCCATAACACGTCATCCCGTGACCAACCCCTTAGTCACATTGAGCTCATTACGATGATGTCTTAACGAGTGGGCCCAGAGATACCTCTCCGTCATACGGAGTGACAAATCCCAGTTTTGATTCGTGCCAACCCAACAGATACTTTCAGGGATACCTGTCGGGGATATACCCCGTGGCGTAAACCGGCCGGGAGTATAAACCGGCCGGACTAGATGATTCACTGGTAACCCGCCCGGAGCTTGGCGGTTCACGGGCTACCCGCCCGGTCTTGGCGGTTCATTAGTAACCCGGTGGGCGGGTTAGATGGATGACGAGGCCCAAGGCCCAGAAGGCCGGTTCACGTTTAATGGTGGGCCGGTTTATGAGGAAAGCGTAAGGACTATTCTCCTACAAAGGAAGCAAGACTAGAACTCCACTTGTAATAGAGTAATCCTAATCCAAATAGGACTAGTCATGTAAACCGCCCCTTCAACATATATAAGGAGGGGCAGGGCTCCCCAAAGAGGGACAGGCGAAAAGCAAGAAACAATCTTAGGGCTAGACACAAAGAGGAGAGCCGGTTTACGGCGACTCCCTCGTGATGATAATGAGACCTAGCCTCAAACAGCATGTAGGACTATTACCGGATGATGTTTCCCGGGGCCCGAAGCTGTCTAAATCCCTGTCTTGTGTCGCGTCTCTCGATTCCGCTCAACCCCTCTCAAGCTACCACATAGATGTGTTGGCCTCGCGACTAAGTCCTGACACTAAGGACATCTGCCGTGACAATTCCATGACAGTTGGCGCCCACCGTGGGGCCTGCGCATGGTGGTGTTGAGTTCTTGGAGGGACCTAATTCCGGAATCAAGAAGCTCGCGATTGATCAGATGAAAAAAGAATCGGCGTGGAGCAACCACGCAGAAGAGCCGGCAAATTTTTGTTGGAAGATCAGAATTATGGTTAAGGCTTTGGGAACCGGCGGATACGAGATTTGTAAAGATGTTAGGGTTTGCGTGCGGCGCCTCATGCGTTGCACGGCGACCCATCGAATCCGAGCATAGGTTGTTTTTGCCCGCTGCAGACGGACCGGACAAGATGTATTACACTATCCGTGTCATATGCCTACTCTTTTTCGCGTCCACATCAGTACGGATTGATGTTTAACCAAGCTGCAGTGATCCAAGGAATTAAACAATTATTACATGGAGGGGCTATCGATGATTGAGGGAAAGTTGCTCTCGTTTGGAATATACTATTATGGTTCTATTCGAGCAAGGTTCAGAATTCGTTTTTTAATCATTGCTTTGACTAAACCAGCAACTAGTACTATTACGTAAAGCTACTACATAGTAGTATTGGTTCAGGTTTTTCAATTAGCAAGGGGAATGGCCTCGACCCAGATTCAAGATTTAGTCACGACCTGGATTCTGCTTCATGGCTGAGTCGCCCACGCCGATCAAACCGCCGTCAGGATTGCCAAACCATCGGGATGGTCAAAATTTGGTTGCATATACACTGTTATGCTGTTTATAAATCCAGAAAGATCAACTCATAGCCTTGGTGTTCAAACCTTAGTGTGGAAAAAGTAATCTATCCGCTGATCCATCAGCACGGGAAAATAGAGCTAATGGTCAGTGACTATCTGATCTACGAAGGAAAGAAGGCAACAACTTGGAGGAGGACACGGACGTGAGCAAATTCATTCAGCCACGACTCGGAAGCATACGTCTCCGCGGACTTGGGCTTGATCGTTGACTCGCCTCCGCCTCTGCCGCAAGCTGCTGGCTGCAACAGCCGCGCCAAGCTGGTCTCGGCCTGTGCCTCGCCCGCAAGTCTGCTCACGAGCCACCACTGTGACGGCATCTCACCTCACCCGCGGCTGCGCCACATCGCCCGTGAACCGCCAAAGATTATATTGAGCCGCCTCTGATGCGGCATACAGATCATCAGTCATTCGCAAACATCAGGTGATATTTGTCTAAATTTATCTTATTAAACACTTACTGTCTTTTGTCAAAGAACAATTATTTTGCCCTGTAACATTTTACACAGGACAATTGTTTATGTCATTATACCACGGATGCACGTTCGGCTGTGCCGTGCAGCTTCACGAGCACGCGTATCGCGGTCCGGTTTACATCAATGCAGCGGCCGACTCGCCCGTCCACACCGCTTTACAAACACCACGGACAACTCGCATGTCCGCGCCAGCTTACAGACATCGCGGCCGATTCACCCGTCCGCACCGGTTTACCACGCCGCGGCCGGTTCACCCGTGAGCGACTTCAACTCCACCTAGCGATCATCAATTTCATGGCGGATTATTTTCGGCCTGGCACATCAGGTGATATATTTTATTGGCACATATTATTTTTGTCAAGGAGCAGTTTATCTTTGCCTTGGTCTGCAATATTGGTGATACAGGATAGTTGTTCACTACATCAGAATGGCGTGGTTAACTCGCCCGTCCGCGCCGGTTTACAACACCGCGGCCAGTTCATCTGTTTGAGCCGCCTATGATGCTGAGGTCATCTTTTCCGTCCATTTCTCACGGCCTGGTCTACATCAATATACCGGGCCGCACCTATCTGCATGGGCTGTTTATTGAAGTATGAGCAAGTCATAGCTTGGGTAGCCCGGCTTTCTTTCAAATTGGAGGCAAATTATTATCGCCGTTTGCACTGGATAGTTCAATGGGCAGGCGCACAAGTCGCCGCCACTACAGTTTGGTTAACTTCAAATCACCAGTTGGAAGGAACCATTGGCCGAGTTGCTGACACGGCTCATACGGGATCATTTATAACCCGCCGCAGTCACCTCAACCTTCTGTGGATTCACATCATGCTATCAACACCAGTGATATACAAGTTATGCCGGTTTATATGACGGTCAAATATGGAGAATCTCAAGCCAACTCTTCGAGTCACCTTGAGACTCGGGGGCTATGATGATATGACGCAACAAGTCTTGCCAGTTTCAGCAAATTTAAAAACCCCAGGACAATGGAGGGAAAGATAACCCGGTCCCGGAGGCTACTGTTATTTGAAAGGCCGTCAGAAAATTTCCGGCTTAGAAAGTATATGACAATTATAAAATCCTGGCTCAATGAAGAAGTTCCGGGTCATCAGAAAAGATTCCGGTTTAAAATCCGTCTCAAGGGAAGTCAGTCTCACTGAAGCTCTCGAATATCCAGTTTACAATCCGGTTCAAGGGAATCTATTCGCCCACAAAGCTCTGAAGTGCTCAAATCCGGTTTAAGAATTTCCGATTCAAAAGGAATTAATTTCTCGCAAGTTCGAGTTGAAAGGCCGTCAGAAAATTTCCGGCTGAAAATGAAGATTCCGGTTTGCAATCCTGTTTAAGGGACGTCTGTTCTCCCACAAAGCTTTGAAGCTCTCACTATCCGGTTCAAGATCCCGGTTCAAGAAGAATTTATCTCTTGCAAAAAAAAAGTTAAAAATTACCGAAGAGGACCTGCTGCCATGATGCACGGTTCAAACATGGGTATCCTGCCTTATTGGCCTAACATGTTATTGATCACATGGGGGCTTCTGCTTCATAAAGCGGGGTCTCTGTCTTTCTTATCATGCGTGGTTACATGGAGTGGCTCTGTTTTTAAAGCGGACTCCGGTTTACCCCTTGACATTTGCTTTTTATACATCACTGGGGGCCTTGGTCGTGTCCGAACCAACGCGACACCTTTTGATAGGCGACAGCCACCAGATCACTTGGGGACATGGTCAAGTCTGAACCAGTCACGCCTCTTGGTCGGCCTAAGGCCACAAAATCACTTGGGGGCTTGGTCGAACCCGAACCATTGCCACGCCTCTTGATCTGGTATATATGCCACGAATCATTTGGGGACCTGGCTGACTTGAATCATTGTCACTCCTATTGGGGGCTTGGTCCTGTCCGACCATGGTAATACCATCTGATCAGCTCAGTATAGCATATTTTTGCAAACGGTTTTTTATCATTGCCTTTGCTTCCTTATTTTTTCATAACTGTTATTTGATTTTTGTTGCGTTTTTTAAACCGACAACATTTTAATCCGGTTCAACTATCAATTACAAATTGACGGAACACGGTCAAGTCTTAATCTGGAGACTATCTGCCTGGTTTGATTTTATGTTACCATCTTATTATGGAGTAAACCGATGTTCATTAACCCAGCTTGACTTTCAACTACAAGTTGTCAGTACATTACTAATTATGATCCGGCGATTATTAACCCGGTCTGGTTCGACTACAAGTCGCCAGTATTATATATGGATAATCCGGTGTCTATCATAACCCGGTACGGTTTTATCATAAACCGGCACAATATGGAAGGAGTTATCGGTACTCAAGATTGGGATTATCACCCTTACTACAAAAAGTTGGTAAACCAGCGATGTGATTCAATGTCAGAGGTATGATATATTTCATATTTGATTGTTCTTAAGTGCAGCCTTGGTTATAAACCCAGGTTATATGTTGGGCATTATGACCCGTCCGGCGGTAAACCGCCAGGACACTTTAAACTTGTTGTATGCAGAAACAGGTTAAATAAAGCATGATGATAAATTATCCGATGTTTATTAAACCGGCCTGGCTTTAAGACGATAAGTCGCCAGTATATGATGAGAAATTATGCGGTGTTTGTTAAACCGGCCTGGCTTGGGACTATACGTCGCCAGTATATATTTGGATTGCGCCATTGGAATCATGCGCTTATAAATCATTGGGTTATATTATTCAAATAGCCAAACTTGGCTGAATTTTCATTATGATATTGGATGAATAAGGTTTTCATACCAGATTACATTATCTGGAGTAGCCAACATGGCTGGATTTTTATTATGGTTATTAGTATTATGATTGAGGTTTTCAAAGTCGCTTTAGCACAATGGATATTATTCTATCGATGAATATGATTTATTCTGCAATGGAAGGAATAGTCCCGAGTCGCTGCAGGCTTACGACCCAGCACTTGGGGGCTACATTATTCAAATTGAGATTACATGCAAGTCTCATGTCGCTGCAAGCATGCACCATGATACTTGGGGGCTAATGCAAAGTCATTCTTTGTTCATCTTATTGAAGACCCGACTCATCACATTATAATGAGCCGGCCCTTGGGGGCTACCAATTGCTCCTATCAACAGTTCAAGGTACAAAGTTTTTTATCCATTATATTGCAAGGTCCACTGCTCAGTGGGTAAAGCACAAGACTCTTAACCTTGTGGACGTGGATTCAAGCCCATGATGGGGGTTACATCATATGATGTTATTTTCATTGAAGTATATATCAAGTCTCAGCTCAATATTATCTTACTGAGCCAGCCCTTGGGGGCTACACGTTGCTGTTCAAAGTTTACAAGATTATATTTACAAAGTCCCTGCTCATTATTGCATAATGACCCGGCCCTTGGGGGCTACACTGGTCGAAGTTTTTATGAGCATCAGGCAATTACAAGTCCCAGGTTGCTGCAAGCATGACAACCCAGCACTTGGGGGCTACATATGGGGAATACTCAATTCTGACTAGTGATTGAGATGAACAACCTGGATTTCTTCAAAATTATGATATTTATATTTGAAGCAAAGTCTTAAGCCACCACTTTTTTCTGCTCAAGACTTGGGGGCTACAGGTATTATATTATTATCGAAGAACTATTTTCATATTATGATTGAGGTAACTAGGTTGACCCGGCGTTACCAATCATTATGACCTTGTGGCTGCAACCCGGCGTCATTAATAATCATGAACCAGCGTTGGTAACAATCATGAACCGGTGTCTGCAACAATCATGACTCGAAGTTATCAAGTTTTTATAACCCGACAGTCTTTGGCAATGATAAAACCGGCAAGTCTACATTTTCAAACCAGCTGAATATCAGATGAGTTTCAAGACCAATATTTCTTAAACCGGCGCTTTGGAAGCCGATTCAAGTGGATTATTCTTCACAATATTTTTTCTGTAAGAAGCCAACATCAGAAATTTGAATATGAAGCTGGTTATTGACCCGGATTTTCTAGAAGGAGGAAATGACAAGGACTTAAGGACGATCAGGTGCCGGTCTACAAGAATTCTTAACCCGGAGCACAACCTGTCAAGTTTGTTCTTGTGTTTATTTTTACAGGATCAGTTTAACATGGATAAATCCAAATTAAACTGGGGGCTAATGTCGGGGATATACCCCGTGGTGTAAACCGGCCGGGAGTATAAACCGTCCGGACTGGATGATTCACTGGTAACCCGCCCGGAGCTTGGCGGTTCACGGGCTACCCGCCCGGTCTTGGCGGTTCATTAGTAACCCGGTGGGCGGGTTAGATGGATGACGAGGCCCAAGGCCCAGAAGGCCGGTTCACGTTTAATGGTGGGCCGGTTTATGAGGAAAGCGTAAGGACTATTCTCCTACAAAGGAAGCAAGACTAGAACTCCACTTGTAATAGAGTAATCCTAATCCAAATAGGACTAGTCATGTAAACCGCCCCTTCAACATATATAAGGAGGGGCAGGGCTCCCCAAAGAGGGACAGGCGAAAAGCAAGAAACAATCTTAGGGCTAGACACAAAGAGGAGAGCCGGTTTACGGCGACTCCCTCGTGATGATAATGTGACCTAGCCTCAAACAGCATGTAGGACTATTACCGGATGATGTTTCCCGGGGCCCGAAGCTGTCTAAATCCCTGTCTTGTGTCGCGTCTCTCGATTCCGCTCAACCCCTCTCAAGCTACCACATAGATGCGTTGGCCTTGCGACTAAGTCCTGACACTAAGGACATCTGCCGTGACAATTCCACGACAATACCCGTAGTGTACCTTTATAGCCACCCAGTTACGTTGTGACGTTTGGCACACCCAAAGTACTCCTACGGTATCCGGGAGTTTCACAATCTCATGTTCTAAGGAAAAGATACTTGACATTAGAAAAGCTTTAGCAGACAAACTACACGATCTTGTGCTAGGCTTAGGATTGGGTCTTGTCCATCACATCATTCTCCTAATGATGTGATCCTATTATCAATGACATCCAATGTCCATGGTCAGGAAACTGTAACCATCTATTGATCAACGAGCTAGTCAACTAGAGTCTCACTAGGGACACGTTGTGGTCTATGTATTCACACACGTATTACTGTTTCCGGATAATACAATTATAGAATGAACAATAGACAATTATCATGAACAAGGAAATATAATAATAACCATTTTATTATTGCCTCTAGGGCATATTTCCAACACGAATAGCTATGGAGACACGGGGTCACCCTGGCGGAGGCCACACCGGTGCCAGATGGTGGGGCCGGGGTCTCCATTGATGAGCACCTTCATGCTGCCGAGGAGAGCAAGATGGCGAGCCATTCCATGGAAGCAGGAACCGAAGCCGTACTACTGGAGGACCTCGAACAAGAACGGCCAGCTGATGGTGTCGAAGGCAGGAGCCAGGTCCAGCTTCAGGAGGGCGCGAGGGGCCCCGAGCTGGTGTAGGAGGCGCGCGGACTTGCGCACGAGGATGAAGTTGTCGCGCAAGCTATGCCTAGGGATGAATGCGTTCCGGAAAGTGCTGACGAGGCTGCAGAGCTTCGGCGCGAGGCGGAGCGAAAGAACCTCGGCGAAGATTTTGGGGATGAGGTGAATTAGGCTTATGGGCCTAAAGTTGCCAAGGCCGCGTGCGTCCACGAGCTTCGGGAGCAGGGTGAAGAGAGCCTGATTGAGGGAGCAAAAGCCTCGGTCGTGCATCTCGTACAGCCGCTGCAAAACATCGACAAAGACTTGCCGGACAATGGGCCAGCACGCACGCAAGAACTTGGTGGTGTAGCCGTCCGGGCCGGGAGCCTTTCGAGCAGGGAGGTGCTTCACCGCATTCCAAATTCGTCGGCGTCAAAGGGGGCGTCGAGGTCGTCGAGGTTTGTGGGCGTGATCAGCTCGATGAGGTCGAGGCTACAATCACGGGGCGTCTCGCGGCCGAGCAGGGCGTTGAAGTGCGTGTAGGCCGCGGCCGCCATGTCGCAGGGGGCGGAGATCAGGGCGCCGTCCACTGTGAGGCTGTGTATCTGATTCTTCTGCCGACGATACATGCATTGTCGGTGGAAGAATGATGTGCTAGCATCACCGTACTTGAGAGTCGCAATGCGGGAGCGCTATCAGGTGATGGTGCGCTTGAGAGAAGCAAGGCCGACGTAGGAGGCCTTGATATGCCGCCGGAGCCAGTCTTCGTGCGGGGACAGGGGAGGCTCTCCTATGCCGTGTCCAGCCTGAGAAGGAGCTCCCTGGAGATTGCAAGCTTGAGGGGAACATTGCCAACAGTTCGTGTGCTCCAGCTAGTAAGCTTGCACGCGGTGTTTTGCATGCGCCACATGAGCCGCCGGAAGGGGTCGTCATCATGGAAGGAGTGCCAAGCGCCCGCCACAATGACGTGGAATCCATCCAATCGCGTCCAGAATTCCTCAAAGTGGAATCGTCGATGACCTGGCGGCACCGGTTTGTAGTCAAGTGATGACCCACAAGTGTAGGGGATCTATCGTAGCCTTTTCGATAAGTAAGAGTGTCGAACCCAACGAGGAGCAGAAGGAAATGATAAGCTATTTTCAGTAAGGTATTCTCTGCAATCACTAAAATTATCGGTAACAGATAGTTTTGTGATAAGGTAATTTGTAACGGGTAATAAGTGGTAAAGGTAAATAAGGTGCAGCAAGATGGCCCAATCCTTTTTGTAGCAAAGGACAAGCCTGGACAAACTCTTATATGAAGGAAAGCGCTCCAGAGGACACATGGGAATTATCATCAAGCTAGTTTTCATCACGTTCATATGATTCGCGTTCGGTACTTTGATAATTTGATATGTGGGCGAACCGGTGCTTGGGTACTGCCCTTACTTGGACAAGCATCCCACTTATGATTAACCCCTATTGCAAGCATCCTTAACTACAACAGAAGTATTAAGGTAAACCTAACCATAGCATGAAACATATGGATCCAAATCAGCCCCTTACGAAGCAACGCATAAACTAAGGTTTAAGCTTATGTCACTCTAGCAACCCATCATCTACTTATTACTTCACAATGCCTCCCTCTAGGCCCAAACAATGGTGAAGTGTCATGTAGTCGACGTTCACATGACAACACTAGAGGAAAGGCAACATACATCTCATCAAAATATCGAACGAATACCAAATTCACATGACTACTTATAGCAAGACTTCTCCCATGTCCTCAGGAACAAACATAACTACTCACAAAACATATTCATGTTCATAATCAGAGGGGTATTAATATGCATAATGGATCTGAACATATGATCTTCCACCAAGTAAACCAATTAGCATCAACTACAAGGAGTAATCAACACTACTCGCTACCCACAGGTACCAATCTGAGGTTTGGATACAAAGATTGGATACAAGAGATGAACTAGGGTTTGAGATGAGATGGTGCTGGTGAATATGTTGATGGATATTGACCCCCTCCCAATGAGAGGATCGTTGGTGATGACGATGGTGATGATTTCCCCCTCCTGGAGGGAAGTTTCCCCGGCAGAACAGCTCCGCCGGAGCCCTAGATTGGTTCCGCCTCGTGGCGGCAGAGTTTCGTCCCGTGAGCTTGCTTATGATTTTTTCCTTGACGAAAGACTCCATATAGCCAAAGATGGGCATCAGAGGGCCACCTGGGGGCTCACGAGGCAGCGGGCGCGCCCCCCACCCTCATGGACGGTGGGTGGCCCCCCTCTGGTACTTCTTTCGCCCAATATTTTGTATATATTCTGAAAATAATTCCCGTGGAGTTTCAGGACTTTTGGAGATGTGCAGAATAGGCCTCTAATATTTGCTCCTTTTCCAGCCCAGAATTCCAGTTGTCGGCGTTCCCCCTCTTCATGTAAACCTTGTAAAATAAGAGAGAATAGGCATAAGTATTGTGACATAATGTGTAATAACAGGCCATAATGCAATAAATATTGATATAAATGCATGATGCAAAAAGGAAGTATCATCAAGAAGCAAGGGGTTGTGATCGGAAACAACGGAGGCGGGGCATCGGAGGTGGCACTCCCCATGCAGTTCCTCCCAGTCGGGGGTGCAGAGGACGCGGTCGAGGTGCACCAGGGTTGGGGTGACTGCCCGTTGGACCACGTGTAACGACGGCCATTGAGGTAGACCTCTTTGAGCATGAGGTCGTTGATTGTACGCCAGAAACGACCCATCATGTGGCAATTCAGGTTGCCGTTGCTCTTGTCGTCGTGGTAAATGAGGTTAAAGTCGTCGCAAAGCATCCAGGGGCCATCGCAAGCTGGCCAGACGTCGCGTAGCTCCTATAAGAAGGCGATCTTGTTGGCGTCTAGCTATGGCCCATAAACCACAGTAATCCGCCACGGCGTCCGCGCGCCAGAGGGGGTGGACACCTTGGCCGTCAATGTGTTTGACGTGAACTCAGGGTCTGATATGGTCACCTCCCTACTTTTCCAGGCAAGCAAGATGCCTCCACGGGTGAGGGAGTCCTGGATTAGGGGGTCCTCGGATAGCCGGACTATTGGACCATGAAGATACAAGATTGAAGGCTCCGTCCCGTGTCCGGGTGGGACTCTCCTTTGCATGGAAGGCAAGCTTGGCGATTCGGATATGTAGATCTCCTTCTCTGTAACTGACTCCGTGTAACCCTAGCCCCCTCCGGTGTCTATATAAACTGGAGGGTTTAGTCCGTAGAAGGACAATCATAATCATAGGCTAGCTTCTAGGGTTTAGCCTCTATGATCTCGTGGTAGATCAACTCTTGTAATACTCATATCATCAAGATCAATCAAGCAGGAAGTAGGGTATTACCTCCATCGAGAGGGCCCGAACCTGGGTAAACATTATGTCCCCTGCCTCCTGTTACCATCAGCCTTAGACGCACAGTTCGGGACCCCCTACCCGAGATCCGCCGGTTTTGACACCGACATTGGTGCTTTCATTGAGAGTTCCACTGTGCCATCGCGTAAAGGCTTGATGGCTCCTTCGATCATCGGCAACGATGCGATCCAGGGTGAGGTTTTTCTCCCCGAACGGGTCTTCCTAATCGGCGGCTTCATACTGCGGGCCAACTCGCTTGGCCATCTGGAGCAGATCGAGAGCTACGCCCCTGGCCATCAGGTCAGGTTTGGAAGCTTGAACTATACTACCGACATCCGCGGAGACTTGATCTTCGACGGATTCGAGCCCATGTCAGGTGCGCCGCACAGTCACGATGAGCATGACTTAGCTCTGTCGTCGGACGGTGTTCGGGAGATCACACTTGTGGCCACTCCGGCCCTCAATCCGGAGCAGATCGTGTCGTCCGAGGACGGGTGGATGGACCCCGCCATGGAGGCCGCACACTCAGCGGCGATAGAGCCGAATACTGACTTCACCTCCTATGAGACCTGTGTTACCGGACCCTTGGATTCGTCCCCGGCCACAGGTTCCAAACTGCCTGCATCCGTGCCTATCCAATCTGATTGGGCACCGATCATGGAGTTTACCTCCGCAGATATTTTTCAGCACTCGCCCTTGGGCGATGTGCTAGATTCATTAAGGTCTCTCTCCTTGTTAGGAGACCCTCGGCCGAACTATGTTCGGCTCGAGTGGGAAGCGGACGACAAAGGAATTCGTTCCCCACCCACCACCCACTTAATAGCCACTGTCGACGACTTAACCGACATGCTTGATTTCGACTCCGAATACATCGACTGTATGGACGATGATGTAGAAGAGAAACAGGAACCACCGCCCATAGGGCGCTGGACAGCCACTTCATCACACGATATATACATGGTGGATACACCCAAACAAAACAACGATGAGGAACGGGAGGATGCAGTGAAGGATAGTCCCCTCGAGAAGCAACCAAAGCGACGATGTAGGCGCCGCTCGAAATCCCGCCTTAGCAAAAACAGCGATAACAATGCAAGAAAGAATAATACCCCGGTCGACTCCAAAGGAAACGACGACCACATGGACCCAGCGATGGAGCAGGATGAGCCAGCGGACGGTGAACATAGTACAGAGCCGCTATCCGATCACGGCGACACCGAGGGTAATGCTCATCAACATGTCTCCGAAGAGGAGAACAGTCCGGACGACGATGCACACATCATCCCGGAAAGGAAATTGGAACAACAGAACCACCATAGAAGGCTTATCGCCACCGCGAGGAGCCTGAAGAAGCAGAAGCAAAGTCTTAAGGCCGCACAGAATACGCTCAATAGCAGATGGAACAAAGTGCTTGACACTGAAGAAAAGTACGGCGGTAGTCGCCACACAAAGAGCTATCCAAAGTGCAAGCTGCTGCCTAAATTCGACGACGAGGCTTTAGAGCCCATTCAGCCGAAAAATAAAACGGCCGATCAGCCGGATCGACCACACCATGGCCGCGACAGGGCGGCTAACGACGTCGCACACAAGTCAGCACACAATTGACGTGACGACCTGCACAAAAAAACCGGTATGGCCAGGTCCATCTACGGATCTAGGAAGCGCGCTCCGGCACAGAATCATGGCCGCCCAAACGACTATACTGACTGAATAACAGCTCGGAATCAAAACCAAACGCTACAACCGTCCGAAGAATGCCATGACACATCCAAATACAGGGGTGTCGCACACCCCCTATGCTTCACCGACGAGGTGCTGGACCATGAATTTCCAGAGGGATTCAAACCCGTGAACATAGAGGCATACGATGGAACGACAGACCCTGGGGTCTGGATTGAGGACTTTATCCTTCACATCCACATGGCTCACGGAGATGATCTCCACGCCATCAAATACCCGCCCCTCAAGTTGAAAGGACCAGCTCGGCACTAGCTGAAAAGACTCCCGAAAACTCAATTGGAAGATGTGAAGAGCTTGAGGATGCTTTTAGGGCCAATTTTCAAGGGACCTATGTCCGACCTCCGGACGCAGACGATTTAAGTCACATAATTCAACAGCCCGGAGAGTCAGCCCGAAAGCTTTGGAACAGATTTCTCATGAAGAAGAATCAAATCGTCGACTGCCCGGATGCCGAAGCCTTAGCGGCTTTCAAGCATAGTGTCTGGAGTGAATGGCTCGCCAGACACCTCAGCCAGGAAAAACCGAGGACAATGACAGCCCTTACAAGCCTTATGACCAGCTTTTGCGCGGGCGAAGACAGCTAGCTGGCCCGTAGCGGCACCAACAACCCAGGCACATCCGAAGTCAGGGATGGCAACGGGAAACCACAACGCAATAAAAGCAAGCGTCGAAACAATGAATACAGCCCAGAAAACACGGCGGTAAATGCCGGATTCAGGGGCTCTCGACCCGGTCAACAGAAAAATCCATTTAAAGGCAGCAAAGATGGACCGTCCAGCCTAAACAAGATTCTAGACAGATTATGTCAGATTCATGGCACCTCCGACAAACCTGCAAATCACACCAACAGAGAATGTTGGGTCTTCAAGTAGGCCGGCAAGCTAAACGCCGAACATAAGGGGAGGGAGACACCAAGCGAAGGCGAGGATGAGCCTCGCCAGCCGAACACTGGGGGACAAAAAAAATTCCCACCAAAGGTCAAAACAGTGAACATGATTTACGCAACTCACATACCAAAGAGGAGGCACCAGCGCGCACCCGAGACGTATACGCCGTGGAGCCCGTCACCCCCAAGTTCAACCCTTGGTCGGCCTGCCCGATCACTTTTGATCACGGGGATCACCCGACTAGTATCCGGCACGGAGTATCGGTTGCCTTGGTGCTAGACCCAATAATTGACGGATACCATCTCACCCGAGTCCGTATGGACGGCGGCAGTAGTCTTAATCTGATATATCAGGACACCGTCCGCAAAATGGGGATAGACCCGACAAGAATCAGCCAAAGTAATACTACCTTTAAAGGAGTAATACCAGGCCCAGAGGCCCGCTGCATGGGCTCTCTAATACTAGAGGTTGTATTCGGTTCTCCCGACAACTTCCGAAGCGAAGAATTAACCTTCGACATCGCTCCATTCCGAAGCGGCCATCACGCACTACTCGGGAGAACGGCCTTCGCTCGTTTTAATGCAGTACCGCATTATGCTTATCTGAAGCTTAAGATGCCCGGTCCACGTGGCATCATCATAGTTAGTAGAAACATAGAGCTTTCCTCACATAAGGAGGAATACGTGGCGGCTCTAGCAGCCAATCACTGAACGGCCTCTCCAACCAGAAGAAATGATCGGCCGTCAAGACCGCAGACACGGTTAGACGAGTCCGGCGCACCACTAACTGTAACAGCTCAGATAAACCTGAGATTGGGTCAATGGATACACCCCATAGGTGGTGCTAGGGGCTCCCCGCATGTAAAAACTAAAAAGGGCTACAGTTCGGCTTGACCCTATTTAGATTGTATTTTAATGGTTCATTAAGAATAACCAATTTTTCGCACAAAAACTTTCACCTGCATTTTTCTCTTTTACAGATGATCATCATGCTACACCCTTCCAGAATACGGCACAATGGAGACACAGGCGCAGACGTGCAGCAGGGCCCCGCTCAAAGGCTTCTTTTTAGATTAAGACCATGTGTAAACCTTTTTTACTGTCTCTTGTTGCTTCACTCCCTCCGGATACTCAACACAACCGAAAGGGATGCTGGCGTTATTGACATTTCGTCACGTCAGACTAATGCAAGTACTCAGGGCTCATTACCGAGGGTGTTACTCAGCCCAATATATGTTGTAAAGTCCGAATACCTTAGGGAGTGTTCGGCGTCGCGAGTTTGGCCTTATATGCATCAGCTCCGAATCATGTCTTTGGTCAATAGTTGGGTTTTCCCGGCTCCCGTGTTTTGCTACCTTACGTTCCACTCTATCGGCTAAGGTGGCACCGGGAGAACTACTGCGATTGTGCCCTGGTTCATCTGGATGAGCACCTCAGTAGAGAAAGCCGAAAACTGACTGTCATGATAAAGCACGAGACTGGTCAACCACTCGATGACTCAGCGGAATCTTCGTGATTCCTCCACATTAATGGAGGACCGGTTTCTCGGTCATGTATGTACGCGCACCGTATTCGGATGAGCGCGGAAGTACCAAGGGCTATATAGTAGCCCCGCCGTCAAACTCCTATGGCTAAGTGAAAGTGTTAAAGCTATATAGTCTGATTGCCTTGTTCGTCGTGCTAGCACCTCCTTAATGGACCAAGACGTTGGGTCAAGTGTGAATACGCGCTTTTCCGAACACCCCCGCATTATGTGTGTGGGGGCTGAAGCTGACGACTGCAAACTTTTAGGTTATATACATACATAAATGGCCGCACAGGAGGCATCATAATACTTTCAGGCAAAAGTATAAACATAGCCTTTATAATCCAAATAGCATTGTTTTTACAATTGGGATACATGTCACTTGAACATGATACTCTTCGAGCATTGAGCCTTTATTAAACGAGCGCCTTCTAGGACTTCTTCAAAATAGTACTCAGCTGAGACCTGGCCTACGGCCGGATCCTGGGTTGCAATAGCGGTGGCCTCCATCTCTGCCCAGTATGTCTTAACACGGGCAAGAGCCATCCGCGCACCCTCTATGCACGCCGACCTCTTTACAGCGTCGATGTGCGTCATAGCACCAAGGAATCGTTGCACTAAACCAAAATAACTATTCGGCCTTGGTCCCTTTGGCCAAAGATGATCCACGATAGACCTCATGGCAAGTCCGGACAACCTATGGAGCTCAGCCCACTCGGCCATTTGTTCATTTAACAGCAACGGACGCGTTGGAGCACTGAACTGCGACCAGAACAAACTTTCCACTTCATGATCTTTCTGATCTTTGAAAAACTCAGTCGCATCAGCAACACTCATTGCCAAGTCCAAGTACGCGTTTGCAGCACTCCATAATTGATCCAGAGGGGCATACTTCGGATCTCCGAACTTCGTCCGCAACAAAAAAGGCTTCCCAGCCGTGATATCTCTGGCTTGACGGAGCTCCTCCTTCACTGCTCAGATTTTAGAGCGGGTTTCCTTGGCTGCTTCCACGGCTTTCTTCAGGTCAGCCGCTCTCGCTTGGCTTCCCTTTTCAAGAAGCTCATATCGGCCGGCGGCATCTTTCAGCTCAACAGCCATCTTGGCTATTTTATCTTTGCTCTGGCGATGAGCAGCCTGTTCGGCTCTCAAGTCTTCGGCTGCCTTTAGCACGGCCGCATCACTTCTCCTGGCTTGTTCCTTGGCTCGGGCAAGTTCCGCCCGAAGGGTCTCCACGGCGGTAGCTCCATCTGCAGTCACGGCATATTATAGATACTAGCATCAT
Organism: Triticum dicoccoides; assembly: GCF_002162155.2. Classification (NCBI taxonomy): domain Eukaryota; kingdom Viridiplantae; phylum Streptophyta; class Magnoliopsida; order Poales; family Poaceae; genus Triticum; species Triticum dicoccoides. Next base: position 728,321,636 of record NC_041382.1, on the reverse strand, counting down.
GCTCCTCTTAATATTTGTTGACCACCTGAAGATACATACCATGTGCCTCGTTAAGCCGCTTGTTCACAAGCGCAATGTCGGCATCTGCCGCATCAAGTTGTCGCCTCAGTCCGGCAAACTCAGCAGTCCGCCCAGCCACCGGACCCTCAGCCGCCTACACATGAAAGCAGCACGATCATTACCTGGGACTATGATCCTCTGTTTGCCGCCTCTGGACAGCAACCAAAGTCTCAGGGGCTACTATCTGTATAGAGCACACCTAGCATGTGCGCTACCATCAAAAAAATTATATATCACATTGCGTACCTCAAAGCCTCTTAGCAGGCTCGTAAAAGCCTCATGCAACCCGCTTTTAGCGGATTAAATCCTCTCAACCACCGTACCCATTAAAGTATGATGCACCTCTGAGATAGCCGCTTGCTCCAAAAGACCCATTAGTGCGTCCGGTTGTGCACCAGACAATCCCAGACTCTTTATGTTGCTCTCTGCTACCTCTTGAGCACTGCGTTGGTTTTCCCCGAAGAGGAAGGGATGATGCAGCAAAGTAGCGTAAGTATTTCCCTCAGTTTTTGAGAACAAAGGTATCAATCCAGTAGGAGGCTACGCTCGAGTCCCTTGTACCTGCACAAAACAAATAAATCCTTGCAACCAACGTGAATAGGGGTTGTCAATCCCTACACGGCCACTTACGAGAGTGAGATCTGATAGATATGATAAGATAATTTTTTTGGTATTTTTGTGATAAAGATGCAGAGTAAAATAAAGGCAAAGGAAAAAAGCAAAGGAAATAACTAAGTAGTAGGAGATTAATATGATGAAGATAGACCCGGGGGCCATAGGTTTCACTAGTGGCTTCTCTCGAGAGCATAAGTATTCTACAGTGGGTGAACAAATTACTGTTGAGCAATTGACAGAATTGAGCATAGTTATGAGAATATCTAGGTATGATCATGTATATAGGCATCATGTCCGAGACAAGTAGACCGACTCCTGCCTGCATCTACTACTATTACTCCACTCATTGACCGCTATCCAGCATGCATCTAGAGTATTAAGTTAAAAACAGAGTAACGCCTTAAGCAAGATGTCATGATGTAGAGGGATAGACTCATGCAATATGATGAAGACCCCATCTTGTTATCCTCGATGGCAACAATACAATACATGCCTTGCTGCCCCTACTGTCACTGGGAAAGGACACCGCAAGATTGAACCCAAAGCTAAGCACTTCTCCCATTGCAAGAAAGATCAATCTAGTAGTCCAAACCAAATTGACAATTCGAAGAGACTTGCAAAGATAACCAATCATACATAAAAGAATTCAGAGGAGATTCAAATATTGTTCATAGATAAACTTGATCATAAACCCACAATTCATCGGTCTCAACAAACACAACGCAAAAAGAAGATTACATTGAATAGTTCTCCACAAGAGAGGGGGAGAACATTGTATTGAGATCCAAAAGGAGAGAAAAAGCCATCTAGCTAATAACTATGGACCCGTAGGTCTGAGGTGAACTACTCACACTTCATCGGAGGGCTATGGTGTTGATGTAGAAGCCCTTCGTGATCGATGCCCCCTCCGGCGGAGCTCCGGAACAGGCCCCAAGATGGGATCTCGTGGATACAGAAAGTTGCAGTGGTGGAATTAGGGTTTTGTCTCCGTCTCTGATCGTTTGGGGGTACGTAGGTATATATAGGAGGAAGGAGTACGTTGGTGGAGCAACAGGGGGCCCACAAGGGTGGAGGGCGCGCCTGGGGGGGTAGGCGCGCCCCCTACCTCGTGGCCTCCTCTTTTGTGTCTTGACATAGGGTCCAAGTCTCCCGAGTCTTGTTCGTTGAGAAAATCACGTTCCCGAAGGTTTCATTCCGTTTGGACTCCGTTTGATATTCCTTTTCTTCGAAACCCTAAAACAGGCAAAAAACAGCAATTCTGGGCTAGGCCTCCGGTTAATAGGTTAGTCCCAAAAATAATATAAAAGTGGATAATAAAGCCCAATAATGTCCAAAACAGTAGATAATATAGCATGGAGCAATCAAAAATTATAGATACGTTGGAGACGTATCAAGCATCCCCAAGCTTAATTCATGCTCGTCCTCGAGTAGGTAAATGATAAAAACAGAATTTTTGATGCGGAGTGCTACTTGGCATAATTTTAATGTAATTCTTCTTAATTGTGGTATGAATATTCAGGTCCGAAAGATTCAAGACAAAAGTTCATATTGACATAAAAAATATTAATACTTCAAGCATACTAACTAAGCAATTATGGCTTCTCAAAATAACATGGCCAAAGAAAGTTCATCCCTACAAAATCATATAGTTTAGTCATGTTTCATTTTCGTCACACAAGAATGTTCTCATCATGCACAACCCCGATGACAAGCCAAGCAATTGTTTCATACTTTAGTAATCTCAAACTTATAAACTTTCACGCAACATATGAGCGCGAGCCATGGACATAGCACTATGGGTGGAATAGAATATAATGAGGGGGGTTATGTGGATAAGACAAAAAAGGGAGAAAGTCTCACATCAACGAGGCTAATCAATGGGCTATGGAGATGCCCATCGATTGATGGTAATGCAAGGAGTAGGGATTGCCATGCAACGGATGCACTAGAGCTATAAATGTATGAAAGCTCAACAAAAGAAAACTAAGTGGGTGTGCATCCAACTTGCTTGCTCACGAAGACCTAGGGCACTTGAGGAGGCCCATTGTTGGAATATACAAGCCAAGTTCTATAATGAAAATTTCCCACTAGTATATGAAAGTGACAAAACAAGAGACTCTCTATCATGAAGATTAAGGTGCTACTTTGAAGCACAAGTGTGGCAAAGGATAGTAACATTGTCCCTTCTCTCTTTTTCTCTCATTTTTTTGGGGGCCTTCTATTTTCTTATGGCCTTTATCTTTCTTCTTTTTTTATATATTCCTCACTTGGGACAATGCTCTAAAATGATGATCATCACACTTCTATTTATTTACAACTCAATGATTACAACTCGATACTAGAACAAAAGATGACTCTATATGAATGCCTCCGGCGATGTACCGGGATATGCAATGGACCAAGAGTGACATGTATGAAAGAATTCTAAACGGTGGCTTTGCCACAAATACTATGTCAACTACATGATCATGCTAAGCAATATGACAATGATGAATGTGTCATGATGAACGGAATGGTGGAAAGTTGCATGGCAATATATCTCGGAATGGCTATGGAAATGCCATAATAGGTAGGTATGGTGGATGTTTTGAGGAAGATATAAGGAGGTTTATGTGTGAAAGAGTGTATCATATCACGGGGTTTGGATGCACCGGTGAAGTTTGCGCCAACTCTCAATGTGAGAAAGTGTAATGCACGGTACCGAAGAGGCTAGCAAGGATGGAAGGGTGAGAGTGCGTATAATCCATGGAGTCAACATTAGTCATAAAGAACTCACATACTTATTGCAAAAATCTACAAGTCATCAAAAACCTCGGTACTACGCGCATGCTCCTAGGGGGATAGATTGGTAGGAAAAGACCATCGCTCGTCCCCGACCGCCACTCATAAGGAAGACAATCAAATAACACCTCATGTTTCAAATTTGTTACATAACGTTTACCATACGTGCATGTTACAGGACTTGCAAACTTCAACACAAGTATTTCTCAATTTCACAACTACTCAACTAGCACGACTTTGATATTATTACCTCCATATCTCAAAACAATCATCAAGCATCAAACTTCCCTTAGTATTCAAAACACTCATAAGAAAATTTTACTAATCTTGAATACCTAGCATATTAGGATTTTAAGCAAATTACCATGCTATTTAATACTCTCAAAATAATCTAAGTGAAGCATGAGAGATCAATAGTTTCTATAAAACAAAATCCACCACCGTGCTCTAAAAGATATAAGTGAAGTACTCGAGCAAAACTATATAACTCAAAAGATATAAGCGAAGCACATAGAGTATTCTAACAAATTCCAAATCATGTATGGCTCTCTCAAAAGGTGTGTACAGCAAGGATGATTGTGGTAAACTAAAAATTAAAGACTCAAATAATACAAGACGCTCCAAGCAAAACACATATCATGTGGCGAATAAAAATATAGCTCCAAGTAAAGTTACCGATAGAAGTAGACGAAAGAGGGGATGCCTTCCGGGGCATCCCCAAGCTTTGGATTTTAGGTGTCCTTAGATTATCTTGGGGGTGCCATGGGCATCCCCAAGATTAGGCTCTTGTCACTCCTTGTTCCATAATCCATCAAATCTTTACCCAAAACTTGAAAACTTCACAACACAAAACTTAAAGTAGAAAATCTCGTGAGCTCCGTTAGCGAAAGAAAATAAAAGACCACTTCAAGGTACTGTAATTAACTCATTCTTTATTTATATTGGTGTTATACCTACTGTATTCCAACTTCTCTATGGTTTATAAACTATTTTACTAGCCCTAGATTCATCAAAATAAGCAAACAACACACGAGAAACAGAATCTGTCAAAAACAGAACAGTATGTAGTAATCTGTAGCTAGCGCACGATCTGGAACCCCAAAAATTCTAAAATAAATTGCTGAACGTGAGTAATTTATCTATTAATCATCTTCAAAAAGAATTAACTAAATATCACTCTCCAAATAAAAATTGCAGCAGTTCTCGTAAGCGCTAAAGTTTCTGTTTTTTACAGCAAGTGTAACAAGACTTTCCCCAAGTCTTCCCAACGGTTCTACTTGGCAAAAACACTAATTAAACACAAAAAAACACAACCAAAACAGAGGCTAGATAAATTATTTATTACTAAACAGGAGCAAAAAGTAAGGAATAAAAATAAAATTGGGTTGCCTCCCAACAAGCGCTGTAAAAAACAGGGGGCCCACGAGGGTGGAGGGCGCGCCTGGGGGGGTAGGCGCGCCCCCTACCTCGTGGCCTCCTCTTTTGTGTCTTGACATAGGGTCCAAGTCTCCCGAGTCTTGTTCGTTGAGAAAATCACGTTCCCGAAGGTTTCATTCCGTTTGGACTCCGTTTGATATTTCTTTTCTTCGAAACCCTAAAACAGGCAAAAAAACAGCAATTCTGGGCTGGGCCTCCGGTTATTGTCCTCAGAGATAAAGCAGGATATATTTACCAAAAGTACTCTTGTTCACTTACAGCTCGGTGGAGGGCTAGCCCCCTTGCAGGCACTGTGCGGTAAGGACGCCCTCTGGGGCAGGGCCCCCTGGCAAAGGTTTCTTCCCTCATTTGGAAACCTTCGTTTCCAAGTCTTCAGAGGCGGTCTTTTCCTTCCTTGGGGAGAGGGGATTCTAGATTCTTATCCCCGATTATCCTCCTTCGCGGAGACACTAAGTCCCCCGGTTTGGATGAGTAATGCGTGAAGCCCGCCATCGGCTTCTTTATTCCTCCCTTTATCTTCCCCTGATGGCACTTGATAAGGTGCGTGCTCAAGCATCCTGGCTAGTACAGGATCCCGTGAGCCTTCGGTAAGGGGGGCCGAACACCTGATCATCTCCGCCTTTCTTATCCAGTCCTGGCCAAGAGCAATTTTTTTAGAATGATGTTGTGACAAATAGAAAAACAGCATGTTCGGCCGCAGAATTACTTACGTGGGTATCTAGACGGTTCCAGTTGAGACCCGCATCCTCGATGGTGTCCGGACACTTTATTCGTGATTCGAAAAACAATACATACGTCTCTTCGAGCGTCACGCCGAAGAATTGCTGAATAGTTTGTGGTCCTTCCGGGTTGAACTCCCACATACGAAGAGATCGACGTTGGCATGGCAGGACCCGACGAACTAGCATAACTTGCATTAACTTGACAAGACTGACATCCCTCTTAAGGAGATCTCGGATGCGACTTTGCAATGTCAGCACGTCATTAACTGGCCCCCAGTCCAGCCCCTTGTTGACCCATGACGCCAGTTGCAGCGGGGGGGCCAAGCGGAAGGTGGGGGCAGCTGCCCACTTCGTACTTCGGGAGCTGTGATGTAAAACCACTCCCGCTGCCATAAGTTGGACACCTCCGGGAAGGAACCCTTTGGCCATGAAGCATCGGCGCCTTTGCCTATTATGGCACCTCCGCATTCTGCGTGTCGCCCATCGATCGCCTTCGGCTTCATATTAAAGGTCTTGAGCCATAAGCCGAAGTGTGGGGTGATGCGGAGGAAGGCCTCACATACGACGATAAACGGTAAGATGTGAAGGATGGAATCTGGAGCTAGATCGTGGAAATCGAGCCCGTAACAGAACATAAGCCCTCTAACAAAGGGATCAAGACTAAAGCCCAGCCCTCGGAGGAAGTGGGAAACAAATACGACACTCTCGTTGGTTTCGGGAGTGGGGATGACCTGCCCTTGAGCAGGCAGCCTGTGCGAGATTTTGGTGGCACTACAACAAAACAGACTTTATGTAACACAATCATGTAACAGATTGAAAAATGTGTGACAAGGGAAATTAATGTAACACATCATTTTGTGTCGAACGACAGGCAGTAACACATACTATATACGGCCAGAAATGTGTTACAGTGATATTGTAATAGTAACATATAAGTATGTGTTGGTCGAATGTGTTACATAGTTTTTGGAATGGTAACATATAAATATGTGTTAGTGAAATGTGTTACGTAGATCAACTATAGTAACACATAATCATGGCTGATACATAGTGTTACAATCCTTATTCTAGGCGGAACTAGAAAGACCCGTGAGTCACCATGATTTTTTCAATATGTTTTGTTTTCGTAAATAGTATTTTCATTCTTTGGTAATATGGTATGAAAAACAATACAATTTGGTTGGTAAATACCAAACTATTTTTTGGTATGGTTGCAGTGAATATCATATTAACCTTATTTTTTATGTGAATTTTTGGATGACTCGGCGACCATAAATGCAAAATGCACACCTTGAGATGATCATATGAAATTAAATATTTGACGTCAATACTCACAAGAGTGGAAGATCAACATCAAACAAGAGCTTAAATTTGAACATGGTTTTAAGAACCGGGCCGGCGGTCCGACCGAAAAAAGGGAACCGAGGCCTTGTCCAGGTTTTTAAGTATGTCGGCCTTTTAGGGGAAAAGTAGTAAACTATCTTAAAAAAAGTGTTCTTCTAGCGAAATAAAAAAATCATGTGAAACTAGGAATGGGATCGTTGACCTTGAGCAGCCGCATGCCCAACAACCCAATACCAATTGGGCTTGCAATTTGTGATCAGGAGGGGGCGAACTAGGAAGAGGCAGATCCTATCTGACGCCCACATGCGTCAAATAGCCGTGGCTTCGCTGAAGCTTTGGGAACGCTAGTTGGTGCTAACATAAATGAAGAGTAAACAACGTCAGAACCACCACACCAAGCTGCCAAGCTAGTCCACTTTAAGAAACAAGGCCTATTTGACCCTTCTCCTAGAGATATATTATAAACCGTTACCGAGAAAAAGATATATTATAAACCCAGAATTAATTATTTGAAACGAAATTCCCAAAAAAAAACAATGAATTCTGAAAAAAGTTCAAAAATGGAAAAAGTTCATCAATTTCGAAAAAAAATATCCATGTGAAAAAAGTGCACCGAGTTTAAAGAAGGTTCGTTGAATTTGAAAAATAGTTCATCAAAATTCACAAAATATTCATGGATTTATCAAAAATCTCATAATTTTTAAAAAGTTCATCCAAATTAAAAAACATTATGGGTTTTGAAAAAACGGTCATCAATTTATAAATTGTTAATAAAATTTTGGAAAAGTTCATGGATTTAAATAAATGTTGACATATTTGAGAAAAATCATCGAATCAGGAAAAAGAGAAAAAAATGAAAAAAAAAGCATCAAAGAGATGAAAAATTAAAATTTTGATCCGAACGGGGTGGCCTGATGGTTACACCAGCGTACCCACCCTTAGGAGCGAAGTCGCTTGATTGATTCTCAAGGCAGATCCTATTTGACGCCCGCAGGCGTCAAAGGACGTGGCTTCGCTGAAACCTGCACACCCGACGCCCCATTTGGGCTGGCCCACAGTCGCGATGTTTTTTCTTCTTTTTCCTGTTTCCTTCATTTCATTTTTCTGTTTCTATTCTTTTCTTTTTCGTCTTTTTTTATTTTTGTTTATTTTTCGTGTATTATACGCAGTTCATTGCATATTTATATAAAAAATGTTCATCGTATATTTAAGAAAATGTTCAACATATTTAATAAAATTTTCATTGTGTATTTTAAAATTGTTCAACATATATTCAAAAGAATGTTCAATGCATATTTAAACATTTTTAGTGTATATCACAAAAATATGCAATGTGTATTTAAATATTTTGTTAAGACACATGAAAACAAATGTTAGATGGGCCGGCCCATCACGGGGGCGCTTCAGGCGCCTGTTTGCAAAAACACTTGTAACGGGCACCTGAAGCGTCTAATAGGGTGGGTCTTCCTGAAGCTTGAGCTGCCGACGCCACAATTTGGGCCGGCCTATGGTTGCTACGCGGTTCACTTATTTTCTATTTATTTTGTTTTGTTTCGGTTTCTATTTATTTTATTTTACTTTTTTAATTACCTTTTTCGTGTCTTATACAATGTTCATTGCGTGTATTAGAAGTTGTTCACCAAATATACAAATGTTCACTCTATTTTTTTAATTTGTTCTGTGTATATTACCATAAATAAATTCCAATGTGTATTCAAGAATTGTTCAACATATTTTCTTAAATGTTCAATGCGTATTAAAAAATTGTTCAATGCATATACTCATTTTTTTCAAATATGTTCACCGTGTATTAAAAAATTCATCGTTATTAAAATTGTTCGTCATACATTAATAAAATGTTCAACGGAATTTTACAAATTGCTCAGTTTCTATATTTTTTTATAATTTTCGAAATAAGTTTGATACTTCAACTATCTGGTTGTGACTCTATCAATAGAACTCATCAGCTGGGCCGGCCCATTTGCCCCTCCCTTCAGCGAAGGCTCATCAGCTGCGTATCTCCACGTTCATGGACTCAGTTGACTGGTGTAAAGTCAATCAGTTAACGTCCTAGGCAGAATTACAATGTTTTTCTGTAACCAACAGTCAGTTTTTTAAACCATGGGTGTAGCTGAGATACCCTCCCCTTATTCTCTATCGCCATGGTGGTGGAAGGAAGGAGGAAACTAGTTTAATGTGGCAGCCTCCCAGATTTGTCGTTAGAACACTGTCGGTGGTCGGTCGTACCTAACGCATCTCGTTGTCGCCACTTTGTACCACCACCGCATGCGGTCTCAACACCAATCAGAAGTTTCTGACCTTGCTGGTCACAACATGCTCCCGGGTCGGTCGCAGCTTCTATCATTGACAGTTGTAGCTTTCTCCCACACCGGCCAAAGCTTCCCTGGGCAGTCGTGTGGGAATGACGTGATCTTGGTTGAGGCGATCGATCAGGAGCGAGATCAGTCGGTAGAATTACAATGTGTTTCTTTAACCAACCATCGAGGTCATAGGTTCCTTTTTCTGGTACGACTGCCAATATGGTCGGTTTTTAAACCCTGGGTGTAGTTGGGATACCCGCCCCTTATTCTCTGTCGTCATGGAGGTGGAAGGAAGGAAGAGACTAGATTAATGTGACAGCCTCTCAAATATGTCGTTACAACACCGTCGGCAGCTGGTTGCAGCTGATGCATACCGCCGTTGCCACTTTGTAGCACCACCGTCTTCGCTCTTAGTACCGATCAAAAGTCACCGACCTCGCTGGTCATAACATGTTCCGGGCCGGTCGCAACTTCTAGCATTGTCGGTCGCAATTTTCTCCCACATCGGTCGTACTTTCCATGGGAAGTCGTGTGGGAATGACGTGATCTTGGTCGAGGCAACCGATCAGGAGCGAGATCTATCAGCTGATCGCGGATGTTCATGACAACACCAGCACGTCCATCGTCCCAACATCGGGGATCTCCCGATCACAATATTCTCCAAGGCCCATCGAAGCTGCAAGCTCAATGATTTTTTATATCAACTAGTTAGCCTAGGAAAACCGTGTTATATTTTACGTAAATAAATTTTATAAAGTCCTTACTATTTAGATGTATCCAATTTCCCTTTCAATAATTAATATATAAAATATGCTCTAATTTTCCATGCCAAAAACACTTTTTGGGAAATTTCCATGCCAAACAAATAAGTATATGTAACAATGTCGCAGATCTTCCAAAACAATTTCCGTCCAGTTTTCCTTGAATAAAAAATAGATCCAAATTTCCCTCTAATTCTCGATGGTGAAAGATTAATTCTGGCGCAAAAGCTCTAATTTTCGCGTTTACTTTTCCCTCCAGTTAACTAGAAAACGCTAAATAAATTGGGTCTCAAATACATCTACATCCAGCCCAGACCCCATTCGGCCGCTACCTCGCCGCGCTCCAACACCCAGCACGCCGCCCCTTCGGCGGAGCTGTGGCTACACTATGTCGAGATGAGCAGGGTAACTATCTGGGGTCCTCGGCAGTGGTCTATGGAGGTGTTACTGATCCCACGATCTTGGAAATCTTTGCTTGCAGGGAGGGATTAGCTTTGGCAGAAGATCTAAATGTTCATGAGGTGGTTCTGGCTTCAAATTGTGAGGGAGTTGTCAATGACATCAACTAGATGACTCGTTGCGCCAAATGGCGCAAGGGGCGAGAGGGAGCCAAGTATTGTGAGAATATTTAGACACGCAAGTCGAAAACCAAATATGGCCAACACTCCCGCATCCTTTGGTTGGAAGCCGCCTTTTCTCACCGGATCTAACATAGATACATGATTCTTCAAGAGCAAATTTCAGAGAAAATATAAAGCATGGCCTTCAGAGTGATTATGCAAAATATAAACACATAGCCATCTTGAGATCCACAGCAATGCATCAACGACTTTTTTCAAACCGCCATAACTTTGGCAAACAAACACTTGCTGATCATCCTTGTTAGTCATCCTGAGAAAGACCATGCCTCCAGTGCGTTGTACAAATATTCCATGCTATCAAAGGCACTTCAGATCTAACAAAGATTCAAATGCCAAGCCTAACAATGAATAACAAACAATCACATTCCAAGAAAACTAAACTTGGATATGCACTTTGTTACTTCATTTTATAAACCGTTATAAGCGTTATAATTTCGTTCATTTATCTGATTTAGTTGTCCCAAACTTGAAACTCCCAATACATATTTAAACCGTGTTGTGGGCTTACAAGAAGACAAATGACAGATTCACAATAATGGGCTGGCCCAAGTTACTTGACCAGACGATGTTAATCCACTTACTTCATGACCATCCCCTCCTCCAATCTCTCACTCACCCTGTAGTTTCCACCACATCGCCGCTGCTACTCTGCATCGGAGACACGACTTCAATTGCAAGATCCACTCCCGCACTCACAGATCTACTTCCTCCGATGTATGCATCGCGTCACCAGGTCTCACCAGGTCAGGCTACCTCAACCACTTCCAAGTGAACCTTCACAAACAACACAGTATTACGTCTAAAAGATATCTAGTAAATCCAGAGTATTTCAGTTTTGAGCTGATTTTTTTTCCTAGAGGCAAGGTCAAAGATAGCAAAGTTTTACTTTTGAAACAAAGGCAGCAGTGTAATTATTACCCGTCATTAAAATCAATATTGTCTCATGAAAATGCCTACCCTGTTGACCCACTAATGGCAATTACAAAAATGTTTGGTTCATCACGCCTAATTCAAATTAGCTTCAATGCCTCGTGTTTACTTCCATAGCCTGAACTGATAAATCACTGAAACTTCTTCTCTGCTAAACCTATGTCTACTTCCTAATCAACACCTGAGTAATAACATGGTAGATCGTCATACATGTTTATCTCATGTTTTCTTGATGTCTGAGTAACAGTATATGCATGTGTACTCTACAGTTTAAACAAGCTCAATGCCCTAGTATTCTGGTTGATAGCTGACTGTTGAGTCATTGGCACTAAGGTTGCTAATAGAAAGGCGCACTTACAGAGAGTCCATGAACAAGATAGCAAGCAGAAAACATAACATAAAATAGAGATGTAATTCCCCTTTGTACTATGATGTATATGCTTGTTTAGGGCAAACCATATATCTTCAGAAATTTGTACCTTATCAGCTATTTGATTTGGTTACCGCAGTTCGGTCTTTTCCCTCTTGTGAGTTCTGCACCATCCTTACATGACTCATCAACAACCACCTAGAAACGATCAGCAGAAAAACAAAATCAAAGTGAAATCAAATGGAATCGCATGTAGGTAGTAGCGAAGTACGATATATGCCACTCCATTGGCACTTTGCCTGTACACCATGCAACATCAAGTGAGGCATGAGCAATAAAGTGATCAGATACCAACATCATGTATTAAGCACAAATCATGAATCAATACCAGAGGACCAAATAGTGTCACCACCTCTGTACTAACAACCAAACATTTTTTTAGAAGAACAGGGAGGCTCTAACAACCAACATTTTAGCATGTCATTTGTTTACCAAGCAAAACAACAATAGCTAAATCTCCCAAGAGCATACTTTCAGAGAAGCACAGTCCAGATCAGCCCACAAATAAACGGCTTGGTTTTCAACTGGCATAATGATTTCCTCCCTACCGCAAGCCTCTGCCTACAGCTTTAAACTGAACCGTCAAGTTAGCACGGCATTTTTTTTACAGAAGTATTGCTATGGCAGTCTAATTTCCCAAGGGCAGGAGTCTAATATACTTTCAGAATGTGCAGTTCAGATCATGCAGTTAGAAATAAACTTTATGGTAGTAACTCTACAGGACTTGCTATTCAATTATCTTTTCTAGTACCCATTTTGAACACGACACAATGATTAGCTCCTATTATGTAAGGTCACACTATTTAAATCAAGAATTGCTCGCATTTCATGATTTTTTTTTAGTTATCCTAGTAGTGTTTACTTGCACATCAGGAGTATCACAGTTACAGCTAAAGAGGCATTGTCCTATCATAATTTAAATATCAGAAGCTGACAGCAGTAATGTAAATACATATGGTCGAGACATAATTTTGTAGCAAAACATGTCAGAGAGGCAATAGATTACATGTGAAGGCACCCACACAAGATTATTACAAGAGCAGACACAAGGATCAAAACACCAAGTAACAATTAGAATCTGTATTGCGAGCTCCCTTCCCCCATTCTATTTTTGCTTGACATTCAAACATAAAACAAAGTAATTCTTTTTAATTTCCAAAGCACAGGTGAATATGACAATACAGCTTGTCAAACCAGTACATTGACTCATAGCTCTGTGTCTAACATTCAAATCTAAAATTAAGTAACTCTATTTTGTTCTTAATGAAAACAAAAAGGACCTCAGAAAGCCCAAGTAGCACCAAAAAAATATAACACGGGAGATTAAAAAAACACTGAAGCATCAGAGTAGGGAGTAATTATCAAATAGAAACAAAAGGAAAAGAAAAGCAAGAAGCTCCCTTCCCCCATCTGTTTTTGTTTTCTTTCACTTATATACACCAGACCAATAGACAAGCACTTTAACTATAAAAAAAATAATTCCTAATTCAAGAACACAATTGAATATTGGAGCACGACATACTACTCTTCGTAAAGTAAAACCAGGCATGTGAAGTCTCGATTGACGGTCGCTGCTTAGGAAGGATTCAATTATGCTATTGTTCAGTAGGTACATTACAAAGCCTGTTCATGCTAACAGTAGTAGATTCTTGTAATCACACTTCATGTTCTATTTTCTAAATAAATTAAATGATCTCGCTATAGCAGAAGACATACGTGCTAGCTGACTGAATTACCTCGCAAAGCTTCTGTTCTTGCATTTCTACATCGCCCTTGGTGCTGAAAATATATAAAACATCAGGCCAACGCTTAACAAGATTTTGATACTTCAGGTGATAGGAACTATCTACACAAATATAGGATTATGCATATGGATAGTTAGCATGCAGCAGTCAGTTTCACAGGATGTTGCTGATGAGCAACCAATTGCTGCCCTTGTTCTCATATATCGGAATGTACACAGATCCATCGAGCAGAACCATCAGCTTGCTGTCATTCATTCCTTGAGATCCACAGCAACATAATTTGACACACATATTGGGATTACTAACAAGCTGACCTCCAGATCCTTTCTGGATACACCAATACTCAGATTTTTTTTTCTTAAAAGAAAAGAACGAAAACTAAGAATTCTTAGTGGGAACTACTAATATGAGAAGTTATCTGATACATAACACAATTACCACTCGATATAGGATAAATTGTTCCATGGGAGTATCTTCTAGCTTTTTTACTTTCTTTTGATCCAAAGTAGGCGCTGGGACAAAGTAAATCTTTAAACACTTTTGTAGTAGATTCAAAACAATAAGAAGTCGTTTAACTGGCAGAACATAGCATTATGAAAATATATAGCAAAGTCATTTTTGTGTATGCTGGTTGCAACATCGACACAACACATATTCTAGCAAACAGACCTATGTTTGACACATTCTACCACAAAGTGCCTGTCCAAAGATCCTACATTTTGGTACAGAGGTTGTACGTCACAAACCATCTATCCTATCATCAGTGTATGCAGTATGCAGTACACCATTTTCCATAGCTGGAAAGAGACCATGCATCACAATCTGGTCACAATATGTAGACAGAAGTGACAAAATAGGGAGGCACACCTTCACAAAACAGTTCTTAGTAATTATAGAATGCCCTCTACTAACTGAAGTAAAATCAAGCATATATGTGTGCTCACTGAAATGTATATGCACCATTGCCAATTGAAACAAGATACACACAGCCAATTGATAACCGACAGTTGAATTATTGGCGGTCGAATGTATGTATGTGTCCTCGCTCGCCTCTTGTATGTATAAAGGACCAAAATGATGGTTTGTGTAGTGTAGACCGCTCAATTGTAAGCATCTTGTGTACACCTGATACATAGTATACATATGATTAGTACATTTTATCAGCAATAGATGTGTACATGAGCTGAAAACAACTTCGAAGACTGCAAGAGTATATAAAACCTGTAACTGGTAGCCACAAAAAAATTGTCTTTTCTGCCAAACAGGCCAGTTCGCTATGACCAGTTCACGCTCCACGATTCAGATGTGCCCGCCGAGAAGCTGCAAACTCGTACCAAGAAAAATGATCACAGTTGCTAGAGCCGTAAGTAAACAAAGAACGCTCTTAAGTGTACCAAAATTTGCAATAAATCAAATGTGGTCAACCAACCAGAGCTAGGGCGATTTTAATTGCATAAACACGGTGTCAAGACTCAAGACTAACCAGCGGGAACATGCGGCGTCAATCGAGGTGAAGAAATAAACATCACCAATTCAGTTAGCATGAGACGTAAGTGTAGAGCACTCATCTTGGCTGTTAGAGACAACAAAAGAGAGAGGTTAACTATAAGTCTATCAAGTACCAATTGACATTTTAGTTGATAGCCAAGACTAAATGGCCTACATGATCTCTCTACTACCCAAAATCTTAAATTATCACCAAATCAATACCGTTAGCTAAGGATGGAAAAGACTAAGCAGACATTAAGCTACAGAATTGTCTCCTGGATTGTTATGAGCATAAGAACCTGCTTTCTTTGCGATTTCAAATCTGTTTTTTTTGTTGTGGCAATACAATTCTAAGGCCGTAAATAAAAAATAGTATACTATTGTCTGGTCAATTTAAGATCTATACTGAATAGGTTGAAGTTCTGTCCGTACTACAAATCTCCACTTTTTGGGAAGCAGCAAACTTGGAATCGCCAATGAAGATTCAAACAGGAAGACAACTGCATATTTGACTTTCATAAAAGCACTTCCTTATTTTGGCCATTTATATATATATCAAGTATATACACCATCGACTCAATTTCAGTCTTCTTTAATCTCTTACTTAACCAAATAATAAAAGCTTAAGCTTAAGCATCCACACACATAGAAAATGCAAAACAAATCTCACATAAAACTATCCCAAGTCAGATACATACAGGGGAAACCAAGGTGAGATAATAATGTTTCTTATAGGAAACAATAGCCATAGGTAAGTACATACATTATCCTCCTGTCAGAAGGTACTTAGTATTGTACTTCAAGTGGTACTGGGACATGAAACTAAGCCATTGAAATTTTTGAAACAGAATAGATGATAACACCAGTGTAGGCCATGAACAAAAATACAAAGAAGAACATAATCAAGCATAACCCACCTCGACCGAAGCAACGGTTGATCAACAGCAGGAACCTGAACCTCGTGATGCTAGACCATATATCTACGGTTACCCTTTTTATTTCCCCGGCCTAACCAGAAGTAGTTATCTGGACAAAATAGGGAGGCACACTTCAACAAATCAGTTCTTAGTAATTATAGAATGCCCGTATTAAAGGAAGTAAAATCAAGCATGTATGTGCTCTAACTTTCATAACTGCTACTAAACTCAGTAACTAACTTTACATACCAAAGTGTACAATTCTCAAGTCATCTTAAGCCAACAATGCCTTTTAGTAGAGCAATATATCAACATATCCATGATAGATGAGAAATGCAAATAATTTTGTCACACATCATAGCTGAAAAGTTCTATGCTACGATTAATAAGCAAATGAACTTCCAATAAGTATGCAAAGATGCAATGGCCAGGAGCTAATTTCGTTAATATTGTAATCTACTTCTGTAAAGAAAGAACCTCATCAACATTGTATTTTGATTCCTGCAGTCGTTCACTCCAGAAATTAAGGTCTCAGTGTGCCAGATCATTGGCTTCTGCAGAACCAAAAATCTTTCAGAGGCTTTTAGATCTTCCATATCTGCATTAAGAAAAGCAACAACTAAGACATATGTATATTTTAGCATAGTTCCTAGCCTTCATCATAAAGAATATGAGAAAATAATTGATGAAGGAGATATAATGCTGATGGATAGGCCAAGCGACCAAGGCGCGCCGGTTGCTTGTATCCAGCACACACGCCAACGACTGTGCGTGTGTCTGATCCAGCATTGTGCTTATGTCAAAGGTCCGCCGGGCTGACCGGCGCTCCCCGCACCACAGGTACGCCCAAGAACCATCTCAGCACGGCTATCCATTTCTATTCCCATGCTTGCTCATGCGTGTGTCCGCTCATACTTGTTATGTGCATATATGTTGGATTGCTGTTGTTGGGCGCTGGGTGCTGGGCTGCTTATGGTCTCAGTGGTGACCTTCTGGCTCGTGACGCCGCCATTTCACATCATCAACCCCCAACTTCAGGTATGGATTCCCACAACCTATACCTCATATGGGTGAGTAACAAGAATTACTATTTGCATATGTATACAACAAGAGGTGCTTTGCCAGATTCTGAAGCATACATCCAGCGATCTATCTATCCATCCATCCACAGATCCATCAATTCCTAAATCTATACATGAAAAAAATAAGAGCAGAGAGGGGGGCCGGTGCTCACCGTGGGTGGGGAGGAGGGGCCGAGGTGGAGCTGGAGCTGGAGCTGCAGCTGGTGCCTGGCTTCGATAGCCACCAGAGGCGGAAGGTGCTGCCAACAGCGACCGCGGCCGTAGGTGGTGCCAGGCGGCGGCGGCCCTAGGGCTCGAGCCAGGGAGGGAGCGCCATTGGAGGAGGGGTG